>NW_022884343.1:1837500-2437500 GCF_011952255.1 Bombus vosnesenskii
TCCTAGGTACTTATTGTAGTATTTAATTCACTACTCAAGTGATGCTTTAGCCAAGTATTTAAACAGTAAAAGTAAAAATAAAACTTGGAAAGTTATGAAAAAATGGGAATTTCTTTGGAAATACACGGTTTTGTGTTAAACAAATATTTAAGAAAAAATGGGTTTTACCCTTAAAACTATGATCTTTAAAATTCATATATGTATGGCCTTTAGTTATTTCATCTATTCTCAGAAGCAATTCAGAGTTATAATACGCGACGAGCAAAAGGAGGCAAACGAAGGTTCGAACGAAAGGAAATACAAGAGTGAAATAATGGCGTCGTTGGTGGCACACAGTGACGGGCGTCAAAGAAACGTCTAATGTTTTTACAGTTCTGTATCTTTTCTACTCCCAGTAGCCGACTTTCCTTTTTTTCTCCCCACCCCCTGCCTCTCCCTCCCCCCACCCTTTTCACTCTCCCGCTCGTTATCGAACCTTCTTATCTCTCTTTCATTCTCTCCTCCGTCGTCTTCACACTTATCACGGTTTTCTTCCCTTTTCCCTTTCACTGGCGACGCTACGCCATTTACATCGCCATTCACGTCCACCCTGCCCTTCTTTCTTATCGTCCTCTCCCTTTCTGCCTCCTTTAATAACCACTCGCGTCCGCTATCTTCCTCGGACAACAGCCACGCGTAGCCACTACCGCGTGATTTCTCTTCTTTTTTTCCCCCCACTCCCCCTTTTCTTCGACAGTCACACCCTCGTTCAACCCTGGATTCAAACGAAAGGCAACTCTTTGTCAATCGAAAAGAAGCCACTGGACAAGGTAACAAGCGACTTCCAGGCCGATGGGAAAATATTTGCTGTAAGGGGAGCGCCCGCAAGGAACACGTCCCTAGGGATTTTAAATACGGTCCAGACTGAAAGCACCGGACAAACCCCGGGAACTCGGTCATATCCGCGTTTCTAGTCGATCGTTCAAAGTTCGTTGTGTGATGCTTTCTTGGGGCTACCATGGTTGACAGATTCGACTTTTTATTGATAGGTTGGTAAAAGATTTAGGGTGGAGGAATTTTTGTGTCTAGGAGATTGATTGGTTCGTTTGGCACGCGATTTAGCGATTTAGCAGATATAGTGATTTATACTTTAGACAGTTTGTTGTTATCCCTATGAATGCATAAACATCTAGTCGCCTGTTCAGTAGCGCCTAGTTCACAATCATCCTTACATTCTGGGGAATTTCCTGTCAGAATTTCCCTAATTGTCGCTGTAATCGTCTAAGCAATTTGATATCCTAATAAGACCGATGAAAAACAACGAGACATTCGTTGAATTCTTTGGCCATTTATGTGGAGCGTGAAAAAAGAGGAAACGAGGACAACGCACGTTGAGATAGTAAAATCTCCCTTTCGTCTTGTTTCGTATTTTCAGCTATGTCGTATTGAAGTTCTTCTGTTTGATCACAGAAAGAATTGCGTTTGTTACCGAATTTAATCGTTATGTGGCGCTTGGGTCGCTGCATCAACGGGACCGATAAATGCAGCCCGTCCCGGGCATTCGTGGAATAATTGGATCGGTTTTTGCAATTGTGAATCACGGCCCTCGACAATCAGAGGAACAAGACTTTTTCTCTTCCGTCCATGCGACTTTTCCGGACCAGATACCACGGTGTGCTGCCTTATCTTCAGAGAATGCCACTCTTTTCCTTCGCGTAGTCTCGTGTCATCCTTTCTTTGTCCTTTCTTCCCTCGTAACCTTTGTTTAGGCCTTTGAAGACAGAAATAAAGAACCATGAGAAAGACGAAAGGTGTATTCTTTGTCTTGTGGATATCTTAGATATTGAGAATATCGTTGAACGTGTATTAAAAAGCAATTAATGCGATTTGTTTGGACTTTTTAGAAAATTATCGTTTTTTTTAGTACCAACAATCGGTAAAGTGGCTAACGTAATTAAAGAGTATTCCAGTTTAATTTTAACAATTTTTCGATGGTTCTTAGTACCTTTTGGCATTTTAAGGTTGTTGAATTGTGCTCGCTAATGACACTATACTATCTTATCGACGGAATCAAAGGAAAGTGTTCGAAATCCATTCCGATGAAATTTTTCTCCGTTACAAAGTAAAAGCAATAATTATACGCTTTGCGAATTGGAG
Organism: Bombus vosnesenskii; assembly: GCF_011952255.1. NCBI lineage: Eukaryota > Metazoa > Arthropoda > Insecta > Hymenoptera > Apidae > Bombus > Bombus vosnesenskii. Next base: position 1,839,637 of record NW_022884343.1, read on the forward strand.
AATCCTCGAGCAGAAATTGTTGAAGAATAACAGTCGTCGAAAGAAAAGAGAGAAAGTTGACGGACTCGGCTTTAGATTAAAGTGTCTTGCATTTACGCAGACGTCGAGATTCCCTCTTTTTCTCTGTTCTGGAACACCTAACAATGATTCTTTCTCTTGCTGCGAGAGGAGATAATTCTCTTTGTTGCAGAGTATGCCCTTAATGTCGGCCGATTTCGCAGTTAATGCCAGTCGCGTTTAAAAGTAATGGGGCTAAAAAAGTCGAGGAAAATGAAATCGAAGCGTGCCACGAGATAAACGACAGGAACGGTTCTTTATTCTTTTATTTCTGTTGTAATTTCTGGAAAACTATCTCTCTCCCCCTCCCCCTCTTCTCTTCCTCTCGCAGAAAGACTAACGACGAGTCCACGAACTATATAAATTGATATCCAAACTGGTTTGTACGTGGATTATGTAATTGTAATAGCTCGTGTCTCGCGAAAATCTACGACCATAAATATTTTCATGGTAAAACAAATTTTCTAAATTAAATCATTTAAAAATTTACTTACAAATTTACTGAATTACAGGCTTGAAAAATTTCTTGGAACTTAAATTATTCCCTGCAAAAAGAATGACGACTTAAGACTTACGAAATATTATAGATTTAAGTATTACATGAATAAATAAATGTGACAATGTTAATTTCTTTGTTTCTGACGAGAAGGTTGTTATTTTTAAGGGCATGCTAGGTCTTCGAAAAAAATAACGACCTTTTTAACCTCATGTAACGTTAATACGAAGATATTGAACGTATATTCAACGAGCATATTGTTTTAGAATATTTTCTATCAACGTTTACAATTAATTTGCAAGATATTTTCTCATTTTCCGAAATTTCCTCTGGGAACAAGCGATTATTCATACGTTGGTAAATTATTAATATACGAAATTGATTCAAAATATCAAAACAGACGGATCGATAATTTATTCCACGTGAATCAAGTAACATAAATTCTAGAAGCTAAGGTATATAATATAATAGTAATTACCATTCGCGTACTTTAATTACCGGTTCAAATAATTACAAATTTATTGTCGAATTTCCTGAGGAAATTATATTCCCCGTAACGTTTCTATTTTTATAGTGCAAGTTCGTCACAGTATTTCTCGAACGTCCTAATTTTTATTGGCGACAAGATATTGACACTTGCGTCGAAAAATCAAGCTTTCTCGTGATATACGACTTTAAGCGCTTCACGCCGTTTTTCATAAACCTGAAAAATTTAGAAAAATTGAGCAATTCGCCTACCATGCAAACGTATACAATTGTACTTATTATATAATAATTATTATACATTTATTATATATTAAATTATAATATATAATTGTACTTAACTTGGTATTTATTTTTGATAATTAATTTTGATAAGCAAGTACGAGTGAAAAAATGATTTTGGGAAGAGGTTCGCGTGCTATGTAACACGGACGATCGCGTGGAGAACGCGAGCGCGGAAAAACGCGACGTTTCATCAGTATCAGTGGAAGGTTAAAAGGCAATTCGATGGAATTGTTCTAGCGTTGCTGGGAACAGTGAGCAAACACGCGTGAGAATGGCTTCACGTTCCCAACGTTGAACGATTCATACGACTATCGCTGTCACGCTGCAGTTTTCCCCTTCCAATCTACGAGAATTTGTTAGGTCTCTTGCCCACTTGCAACTAGTTGCGCAACTTGCCGAGTATCGCCACTGAAGTAAAACAGTATTTGGGCAGTCACAGCCTCGTAGGTGTGTGTGTTTGTAGGTGCAGAAACCATGAAATCTGACACCTTCGCTTCGGAGAGATTATACAATGAAATTTTATCTGGACGTCGAATAGAAATCTGTATTCTCACATGTAAATGTGTAGCGGCACTTGACAACAGCTTTGACCGGACGACAACAGCGCAATGGTTAGCGTCTTTGGTTACAAACGTTCGAGACTCGGGTTCAAATCCCGGTGCCCGTAGTCCGATTTTTCTTCCGTGACATCTTAATGAGAAGAAAGCAGCAGTACTCCACTAGCGACATCTACAACCAGCATATCAGCACTATCACCGACTACTATCGCATCTCAAATGTTTTTTCCTGCAACATTATCAATCACAGTTTAAACAGAAGAATCGACTAATTAAATAATTTGTTTGGTACTGTACGGTAATTTTAATATTGAGACGCTTCAAACGCGCAATTTCGAACGATGTGAATATATAAAAATAAACTGGTCCTTCCAGTATTATTAACACCCCTAGTTTTACGCTTCACGAATGTCTCTGACAAAAACGCTCTCATAATTCGAGACCGCATGAATATTAGGTACAAATCGAATCTCGTAAGAGGCAGGAAAAGCAAGGGTGGAGTTTTGGAGGGTCAGCGAATGGCGAACCGCATGTATAAAGAACTTAATGGCTCGGTGAAGAGCTCTCATAGTCCGTTAATAAGATCAAGGGAGAACTGTATTACGTGTGAAATTAGCATCGCGACATTCATACGATGTTGCTCATTCCCAAAAGTCGAAATCTGTCTCGTTACTTTTTAAAAATTAATAATAATTTGCATAAACATTCACAGTCTGCTAACTAGCATCAATTTGTGTTGCCAGGCACGGTAGCGTTGAGGATGCTGGAGCTGGTGGTCCCCCAGCATGTGGTCCGTGGTCAGAACATCAAGTTGGAGTGCAACTTTAACCTGGACGGTGAGACGTTATACTCGGTAAAATGGTACAAAGACGGGAACGAGTTCTACCGATACGTGCCGCAGAACATGCCGCCTGTGCTCGTCTTTCAGCTGCCAGGTGTCACGGCGAACGTAAGAATCACGTTGTATTGATTTTTACCGCGTCTCGTGCCAATGCACCCCTCGCCTAGCTTATTCTATTTAAAGCGCATCGCTTCTCATTTTTATCGCGTTCTGTCGCCTGCGTTTCTATTCAATCTCGTTCATTTCCGGCCTACGAATTTCTCTTCGGGCCTGCACCATGTACGGCCAACGAAATTCGGTCGGGAACAGTGTCCAGCTGTTTCACGAGACTGCACCTGTTCCCTTGGGCTACGTATCTTTCTCTTACAAGAGAAATTAGGGTCTGCGAATTTTTTATCAGCTAGCAGCTTGCTTTTAGCCTTTGGTGTTTAGTAATATGCCATCGTCGATATTGTTCACCTTTTTTATTTTGAGTATCCTAGGGATTTCAGGAATTTCTTTTTAGAGATCCTTAACATTTTGTAGGTTAGGTCGTAGAAAATCTGCTCTTTTTTGCATGATTGATAAATAGATATTTATGCAATTGTTTCTACGAATAATTAAAATAGCAAGGCCTAGATAGAAGAGACCTGTTTCGCTTATAAACATTTTGCACTCGGATGTTCCCTCTGAGGGAACTCGAACAGAAACTCGGTGATTATATAGCACGAAATTACTAAAGCTTCAAGCTTTTTTTAAAATATATGTTTCCTCGAAGTTTCATCTTCACGTTGTACCAAAGAACAAATAAAGGAACGAAAATTATGGCCAGAGTGCAAAGGATTAAATATTGTAATCGGTAAACTCCGGATATCTCAATCACAAAAAATGTTATTTCAATACATGTTGAGCATTCGCTTCTGGTAGCCTCATAAACTCTCACAGAAGAATGTTGATGGCAAGAATTCGCTATGAAAACCGCTGGAATCATGATAGCTGATTCGAGGAATAGTACAGGGGTCAATTGCATTGGGTTAATTGGCCCATAGCGCTACAGGGAGAATCATTGTCGTTTTTCAGATTCACAATTCAACCGAAAGATCGGTCGTTCTCTATTCCGTGAACCTAATGAGCACCGGAAGATACAGATGCGAGGTGTCAGCCGAGGCGCCATCCTTCCAAACGGTCTCCGATCACTCGGACATGCTGGTAGTGGGTAAGAAACGTTTACAGATCGTTGCATCAGTTGATCTTCCCCATCGCCAACCACACGGCAAACGTTTTTTACGTCCTAACAAAAATACCAAACGTCCTTTCTGCTTCCCTCTAGCATGACAGGTCCACGTAGATTCACTATTAGTTCCATCCCATTTACTATAAAAAAAAAATAAGTTAATTTTAACCTGTGTAGCTTCTTCCTCTTCTTTGTTTTTGCAGGATTTATATATAAACATAATATTTGTTAACTATTTTTCTATAATTTTCATCTTGATTTTATACTTACCATCGTGAAAAACGAAACGTTAGATACAAAATTTGTTGACTTTTATTTTTTGCAATAAAGAATGAGGTAAATAACTTTGTAATAAAATAGCATACCCTGTGTAAGGCTATTTTTCCTCCTTATCATTTCATCGCCTGAAACTATTTTTAATTTTCTTTTAATTTTCTGATAATTTTTTAATATTATACGAATATCTCATTCTTGCAAACATTTTGAGATTTGATATTAATTCTATTTACTTACTTGGCTTGTAATTTCGTAAAATTACATAAACACGTACTTTTACATAACCTTACTTTTCTAAGAATTTAAGTATCTCCGAGAGAAAAAAGAAAATGGTAAAAAACTTGCAGCCCTACCGGAAGACGGGCCCATTATCACCGGAAGGCCAGGAAGGCATCGTTATCAAGTCGGTGACGTGGTGCGGTTCAATTGCACTTCGGCGAAGTCTAAACCAGCTGCCATGCTCAGCTGGTTCATCAACGGGGACCCTGTAAGTAACTTATACTTATAACTGTTCCTAGTACTTGTCAGAAGCCATGAAATTCCGTGGGAAAAGTCCTGTGCGATATTTTTCTTATCGCTGCTTATCCGCTGTAATTACTCGCTTGCCATCAATTTCAACTTCTTTCAACACTGTCCACTGGGTGCCCACCGCAAGTATATTGATTTTCAGAATATAGCGTGATGTTGGATCAAGGAACGGTATCCCGTTAATTGGACAACCGAGGCGGATCGTTTAAAGCAGCTAATTGAAGTGTTATAAATGATACCGGCCGTGTTGCACATTCGTTTTATTAGAACACCGCCATCTATGAGGATCTTTAATGACTACGTAACTCAAGTATCCCTTGTTCGTTAGTTTCCAATACATGGTAAACATTGATTCAGGAATTTCCTGCATCTAACACAATTTTAATGCAAGAATTTGAGATAGCGAATGATATTTTAGAAGTCAAAAGTATAACGATATGCTCCGAACACAAATTTTGGACATTTGATTGCTTAGAATCTAGAAGATTGCAATTCGATTTCTTCTAGTTGGAAACCAGGAAATTCTTTAAGGATACACTAAACTATGTATAAAAAGTCGGTAAATACATAATTGAGAAAAGGACCTAATAGGTTTCGTAATCAGATAGTTGAATTATTATGAAATTTTTCTATAAAAACTTTATAAAAAAAATACAAAGATCGATAGGAATCCTTACTATTATTAATTCAATAAACCTAGAACCAAAGCAGGTACGCCCAATTTCCAATTTTGTCGTGTGAATTCTTTTTCCAGAGAACTGCTCAATTATTTATCCCTTCATCCAATTCGTCATTCTCTTTGTGCTCAGCCCGGTCTTTCTCCTAAAAGAACAATTGAACGAATCTTCCAGTCGACGTCCATTATCTGTTCTATAAATAATTACCTAGTCCAGGTACTGGTCAAACACCTGTTAATAAATCATCCGTGCGCTTTTACGTGCCTGCCATCTTTCGAAACGTTGCAGTCCCTCGAGTGCAGTCCAACTCGATCACAGGGTTAACGTAGCCGTAACTTATCCTGGTCAGGCTCGCTCGTCCAAAGTAGAATTGCAAATTTGACTTACTTCCCCTAAACACGCAGACACCTGCAAGTGAAGAAGCAGACTTTTATATCTTTTTCTTTCTTTCTTTCTTTCTTGTTATTTTTGGTGGAATTCAGGTCGACACGCAATACTTGAGAGGGCCCCACATCACTGAGGTGGATCGCGAGGGTCTGGAAACCGCCGTGCTAGGTCTGGAGTTCCGTCTGCGTACGAAGCACTTCAAGAGGGGGGACCTGAAGATCAAATGCCTGGCAACGATAGCGACCGTATATTGGAAATCGAACGAGCTCAGCATAGAGGGTGAAAGGCCCCTCAAGATGCCGGTCATGGAGAGCAGGGAGACAAGGGCGCAAGGCCATACGCACGCGGAACATATCTTAGGAGGTAAGCAATGGAACACGAGCTGCTCGGTCGGTATACAGTTGTTGTCGAAATTACTCGATCACTTGTCAAACCTTTCATGAGTATACAGTGGCTACAAAAGGAATTGACACATGCCCTTATCTTCTAATGAAGCGCTTCTCTGTTAGAATCTACATTTCATTTCCATAATATCAAATTACTAAATGATGAGAAATTTAATATACTTTAATTTAATTAATTAGTACGTACATGCTATGGTTTGCCAGTAGTTTTTGTAGCCATTATATTATGCGTTATAGATAAAACATTTCCAAATTGGAATGGCAGTATAGTGACCAGTATAGGCTTGAAACAAATTCGAGAACAATTGAGATACATAGAAAGTATAAGATATTTAGTATAAAGATATACATATCAAGCTAACATTTTTGTATATATCGCTTTTCGAATATCTTGCTCGGTTAGGAGCTTTTGCACTCCACTGTATACCACGTTGTAACGCGAAGTAGAATCATAAAAAAAGTTATTATTTGGAACGGAAGGCATCGAAAATATAGAACGGCGGTTTTTCGTGGAAGCTTTCATTCTAAAGGAAAAGCATTCCGAAGAGATCGCTTAAGGACGCGTGCACTTGACGGAAAAGCCTCAGTGGTTCCCATTTCTTCTCGTTTATACAGTCCCGTTGAAAATGCATTTAAAAATTGTTTCGATAGAAAATTATTTGAAATTTGTGAAATATTAGTTCGTTTTTCATTATTACTTAATTATTTATTGTTTCGTGTAATGAATTGTATTATATATACATTAAATTTATTGAAAATTTAGATTATTCAACGATTTCCGTGCTTTGCTTTGAAGCCTCTATTTTCCATATATCGATAAAAAATTCTGTCGGTAAAGAAAACAGTGATTAGATAATTTATCGATTAATGAGTAACCTTTTCGATTGAAGTGAATGGAACAATTAGTTTAGATATGTCAAATTCTTTTGCAGAAACATGAGAACCGCTGTTATACTTCAGTTAACTCTTGGACAGCGAATTTGTGGATGGCGATGGCTAGGTCAACTTTGATACGGACATTTCACGTTTATACTCTCTAAAGATATACTTGCGTGTTATCGTTTTATCAGATTATATATAAACAGTTTTATTTCTGGGATAAATATTATTATTACGTTGGGGTAAATATCGGAGAATTATATTTGAAAGTGTTATTAAAAAATTTATTATCCTTTCCCACACTTTATTTTTATTTTCAGTTTTATTTTTATTTTTATTTACTTCCTCGTATATTGTTCAATATATTATACTAAAAATTCCACAAAAATTATGGCTATAATAACTATAATCCAGGTGAAAGTTAAACGCGCACGTAGCACATTTTCAAACCACTTTACTTCTAAGCCAAGTAAGGAAAAAAAGAAATTTTGTTGCTTTTAAAGAAAAAATAATTTTCCAGAAATATTCATAACTTTTCAAATTAAATACAACTATCTTAAGTCCATCATGACGTCTATTAATTCTTTTCCATTTCCAAACAGATTTTCACCCCCTAGGAGAGGATTCCTAACCTACAAACGATCCTTTACCACCAAGACATCAATCGTTAAGATCGATGCCAAGGAAAAAGGACCGTCTGTCCACGAGGAAATATCGAGACGAAATATCGTTAGGAAAAACTGTGACAACGAATCAGAGACACGTTCGTTTGCCGACAATTTGCTGACTTATGGTCACATGCCTGGCGAACGTCAGTAAACGTTTGTGTCAGTAGCCTGTGGATGCAATTCCCTCGCCAATATCGATCGAATTAAACCGACGATACGTTCCGATTTTTCACTCGATTTCCATCGTCCATTTTACTCTTTTCTCTCTCTCTCTCTCTCTGTCTCTATTTTATTTTATTTTTTCCTTGTCCCTGGTTCGTCGACAAAAATTGCTCGTTGAGATTCATCGTGGTTCAATGCTTTTTCATTTCTGTTTCAGGAAGCGGAAGCAGCATGTTAGCGCCGTGTATCTTCCTGCTGATGACGAGTATATTGATTCTACGATAAGAAGGACACACACAACATGGTGCCGCGTCCTTTTTTGTGCTCATCCTTTTCAGGCCTCCAAAAACAAGTGTTATGGAGACCACTGGTGTACTAAATTATCCGTGTTGTTTCTATTTTTTATAATCGCAGTTAGTGGAGTTAGCGACGATATAGGCGAGAGAATATACTTAACAGAGATATACGTCAGTATGTTAGAGATTAGAAAATGGGTGGACGCATAAATTCGTACTTACTGAATCGGGTGTGTAAATCTCCCTGCATCTTGCACGGATTTTTTATACTTTCCATGTTTCGTTATCTTATAGCTTATAGTCGTTTTTAACACTATAACGAAAGGCTAATTTCGAAATTGACGAACAATGTTTTTTTTGTACTTGTAGAAAAATTTAGTAACTTTAAATATATAAGAAACAAAAAGATTAAAGTAATAAATAGATTTAGTTATCTAACCCAAAATGCAAGATGACCACTACAAATGCACAAAAATTCTTGTCCGATTGCATTTTTAATTTCGACAATAATATAAAATTGATTGTCAATATAAAAGTAATGAAACGTAATAAAAGTAATTAAATCTTGTATGATGTTAATAGAATTTAAAATGTAACACAAAGTTAACGCTCATATGGCGGAGGTAATGTCGTGTCTGCGGCGTCATAGTGTTAAATCCCAGATTCTTAAGCAAGATGCAAAGAGATGTATAGTCTCGTTAAAGAAAACATGATCATGGTTACTTAAAGAAGCTATTCAATCGTTGATACAACACAGAGAGCAGAGTTTACAAATCTACGTTCATCTCAGCATCTTCAAACTCTCGAGAGTGCGAAATTACAGCCCTTACGTACTTCTTTTCCTCTCCTTCATCTCTTACTATTAAAAAGAATCGCAAGCGTAAACGAACGATTAATAATCAACCGGAATGAATGAATGAATGAACGAACGAGCGAACGAACGCCGAGTATATTTATATTCTAATTGTACACGAGTGTTTCTATCGTCCAGTCACGCGAGAGAACAAGCAAAGATTTTAGCCCCGGTGAGAGTGTTCTCTTTCGTCGTAGCTTTTATCAATCTAGTCGCTATTAATCAACAGAGATATGTTACCCTAGAAGTTATTGTGAGCCGTGTGTATGCGCGTGAATGTAGAGTGTGTTTTACCAAAGAACATTTTGCGCTAAATAACATTCCTAATTGTTAATTACAAGTGAAATACACGGGGTGGTATAAAAAGAAACCACTACCTGCATATCGTATTTTACTGTAAGAGCACTTTGTACATATGTACATAAATTGAACCGACTTTTATCTCTAACTTAACGTTCTGATAAATAAAGCGGCGTTTACTTCAATGGATCAGACATAAGTCTTAGTTTTATCCAAGAATAACTTTTTAATTATAAGATGCTATGTTTGCGTGTCTATGTACTATTCGTATTGTAAACAAAGAAAATCATAATTTGGAAGTACTGGAAAGGCATCTTTCAGTGAAAAACTGATGTCGCTTGCTCTGTGGCTTGCAAGACTTAACCGGCGACTTGGCGAAGAATTTGGAAATCTTTTGTTCCCCAGGATTCCCTGTGTCTTCCACTTCTTCCCATTCAACGGGCAGGGCCTTTGACTCCAGAATCTTTTCAGCAGTAGACCAGCTGAACCTGACAATATGCGGAAAGCCAAATACTGGATCTACATTCTCGGACAACCATCTTTTAGTATCCGGATCATTAGGATATCCGCTTCCATACTCGGTTGTTATCAACTCTTCGCGAAATTGCCAAGCTTTCAAAGCATGATCGCGCAAAACTTTAGCGCAAATACTGGCAGCACTGACGATAGGATACGTTGAGTCAGCCTTCTTTGCCACAGTTATCTTTATATCCGGGAAAATCTGTTCCAACCTGGCCTGGTACTTCTGCGGTACGCCTACGGTGTCTACATAGATTTCTGTGATGTTTGCACCAGCTTCAATCACCAGTTTGGCTAATTCAATCGCGGAATTCATAGAAACTTCGTTCAGGGAGGTCTTAACACGACGGTACATGTTATTCGCGATAATGTTAGGGGATATGACATCTACAGCCCAACCTATTGTCTTGTGCTGCTTACAAATATTGTCGAAAATTGCGTCCCTCTGTTCTTCCGTCAAACTCTTGGAGTCTGCGCAACCTAGATCCACAAGAAGTTGCTTTTCTGATAAAGGTGCATAGGCAATCCCATAAACCATGGGTCCCAAGACTGGCCCACGTCCAGCCTCATCGATACCAAGTTGACATGGTTCATCCCGACACATTTGCGGTACCTAGAAGAAATTACAAATGAGGACTCAAGTTAGAAACTTCATTTATTTGAGAAATGAATGATCTATGAAGGAATGTTTATCAGAGTGTACTATTAAAATCATCAATAGTTTAACAATTAAACGATGTTTATTTGTAAGAAATTTATTCTATATTCTTATATTGTAGGATACATATATATATATATATATATATATATATATGGAATTTTATCGTTTTTATGGAATTTTGTATAATTTCACTGCTTTTACAAGTGTTTTTAAAATACATCATATGTTTCAGGCTCCACTAATAATGATTCTATAATTTTATTAGGTTATGTTTTCATAAGAGCAACTACAAGTTACATAATTCCAAAACAGTTGCAAGCTGTTTTAAATACAGTCTATTATGCTATTCTTCTGTTAGTTATTAACAGAAGGTCAAATTGATGATATGTTAATAGTTAATAGTTAACATTCAATAACCTATACGTTACTATGATCTCAAGAAAATAATAATTGAAGTAAATGATAAGAAAACAGAAGCTCTTAGAGTAAATAAAACATATCGTTCTTTTTTATATATACATACATCTGACAAATGAACTCTATTGACACTATGATCCCAAGCTTTGAAGTACGGGGTTAGGTTTTCTTTGCAGGTAATCTTACTATCTTTCTCAGAATTAACACAATTTTCTTCTAATTTCGTTTCTTCAACTTCATCTATCATTTCCTTTTCGTTCTCCATAACGTTCACGCGTTTTTCCTCCAATATAACCTCAAAACCGAATGCCAGTATTTAGATTAACCGCCAAAATCGCAAGCGTGGATATCGATAGGTCGTATCGAAGTATGATAAACAATTCTCTAATCCAAATGAGCATCACATTTTTAAATTGCTAGAGAATAATCTAGTCAAACTTAAGAAATTTACAATAATTAAAAATATTTTACAAATATTTGATTAGGTATTTCAATGATATTTTGAAGAAAAGAAACAAATAGAATTATTTCGATAAAACTCATGTATCGATAAAAATTCGCCCAGTATCGACCTCACACCAAGGGTTTCTGACTACCTGTGTGCATGTGTACGCGTGTCCTCGGTAGAAATAGTTGATGACGCCGTGTGTTAGTAATATCGTGTGTCGCAAAATATAACCTCACAATAAAATGCTCGAATCCTTATCGGTATCATTAAAGGTCTCGTTCTTGAGAAGAATTTGATTTTACACAGTCGTGTTGGTCTGAGGACGCTTCGGCGTGCACATTACACCATGAAAGTTATCGTGAAGAAGCTTCAAGGGAAAGAATGCGTTGTTGACGTGAGTAGACAACAGCTTGATTTCCATTTTTCCCATTTTCCATTTTTCTATTTACAACGGGAAACGTCGCGCGATATATCCATTCAATTGATGAGCCGTCGACGATGTTTCTAGAAATTTTTTTAACCTACACATAGAATATTTTGCACATCTTAGGAAATTAACTTTTGAATTTTTTTTATTTAGAGTAGTCTTAATAGGGTTACATTAGTATCACCAACTGTTTTCGTTAATCAGGATTCCGTTACTGACAATAATAATCATTGGCATACATATTTTCTGAGTGGTATACACACTAATGATGGGTTGAAAGTCATAGTGGTGTAAGTCAAGATTTTGAGAATTTGCACATATTGCATATACTTCAGCTTTTAAAAATATTGCCTTCTTAGCTTTGTAATTAACTAAGTTACAACTTTAATCTCTGTCACAATATATTTTTATGACTTGAAGAAATGTACTCAATCTTTTATAATAAACACAGAACACTATTTTATGAAAGCTAACAGTGGATTGATTTATGCTACTATAACTCTCAGGTGTCTAAATTTGCATATTGATCATAGCTATTGTCAGTTATTGCTTTTGTCAGTCCTGTGTCATTGATTTTACTGTAATCTATTTTGTCATTGATTAAACAGGTTTCATGTTATTCTAAATAATTGTTAATTAATTCTTTGTTTTTTAATAGATTACACCTTCAGATACAGTTCTTCAGTTAAAACATAAAGTCAGTGACCTCTTGGGAATAGATGTTCCCCACCAGAGACTGTTGCTTACGGGCAAGACATTAGCTGGTAGTATTTGAACTATAAACAAAACATTTGAATTTTATGTTTGCAGTCTAAGACAATGGCGTAAAAATATTTCAGATGAAAATCCATTGAGTTTCTATCCAGGAATTAAGGATGGGAGCAAGTTAAATCTTTTGGTTATTAAAAAGGCAGAGGAAGGGTCTAGTGAGGGAAGAGCTTCACACAGCAAATCTGGCATATATCTCTTACGAGATGAAGTTTCTAGAGTTCTGAGGCATTATTATACAGAGTCAGAAACTGAGTCGATAACCAATGAATTGATAAAAGACCTAAAGAATAAAGTGAATAACCTTAGTTACGATGATCTAGAACGATTAGCGACTGCACTTCTCCAGGACCAAGAGAATATAGCCTAAGAATAAAATTTCAGTTCTTCAACTTCTCTTGCTTATTATTTGATTATTGTAATACACTTTTATTTAATTAGAAAAAAACGTTGCCTCATTATATCCTGATAACCAGTAGTATATTTTAAATAATCGTAAATAATAAGACGTGTAAAGAGCAACATATAGATGTATTAAAAGGTCGATTTTATTAAATTTATTAAAACGTACATAAAGTATACTAATAGTAACTGCACTTTAATAAAAAAAAATAGACGGGAGTTCTCAAGGATCGGCCAAGTCCAATTGGCGAAAGTATCGCGCAACTAGGCATATAAATAAATTCAGTGCCCCTATTTCATGTACTTCCAGTCTCTTCTAAAAAAATAAATAGAAAAAAGGAAAGAAGCAGATAAAGTTAAGATCAATAAGGAGAGGGCCTCAACTTTGTGTGTCTGATTTTAATGAAATTTTAGGGCCTGTAATAAATTCCTTTTTCTATGTTCACTGAAAACATTAAATACAAAAATAATAAATTCAACAAAGAGTGAAAATGTTGAAAACAGATGTTCATGTTAGTTTTTATGCAATGTATTAAATATAAATTATTCACTTTATGGTAAATACCATCCTAAAATTTTTATAATAATATTAATAATTAATTTAGAAGTATGTATTTAAAATATGCAGACTCAGAATTTTCATTTAAATCGACACTGGAGTTGGGGTCCTCTCCTTATTATAAGATACGTTAACTACAAAACAATTAGTAAGCGATTTATATGTTTTCTTTTAATACAAATGATAATTGTATCCTTCTTTTTAGACTACTTCTTTAACTCACTCCCTGATTTATGTCAATGGCAAATTTAATATACGCAATAAAACTGATTTGTTAAAAAATAAAGGATGGTGTTATTTGTAATCCATTATTACCGATTTTGCACGCATGACAGAACAGGTTCTAGCCAAAGAACGCAGACAAGAACATATTCCTGGAGTTAGTGGCATTTCTAGAACAACTAGCAATGCATATATCCATTGACCCAATTTGTACTCAATCTTTTTTAACGTTTCCATGTGCTCAACTAAATATTCTAATATTTGTTCTACCATTGGTTGGTTTAAAGAAAAAATAACATCCAATGTTGGAGGAACTCGTATATTTTCTTCATCATTACCTGAACAGAATTTGATCCAACCTTTCTCATCATCGATACTTGGCTGTAAGATTAAAATGTTAACAGTAATATTAAAACATGCAACTAGTAGAAAAGTACTTTAATATATACCATATCGATCTTTGGAGGTTTCCATTTACGTTTCAATGTCTGAATTTCATCTTTCAATTGACTTATGTATAGTCTGATATTGGAAAAGTCTGACACTTGACATAACTGCCAATCAAGCGTAGGGCGCAGCCATGGCGGTGCCTCCATGCAGCCTGATAACTTATAAGGTTGTATTTACATGATTATTATACATTATCTGAATTCTGGCTAGTGTACAATTCATACTTCTTTTACAGATGATATTAAAACATCCATTTGCAAACTTACAGGTTCAACATCAATTGTAGGTTTTTTAAAATGTTTTCTATCAATATCAGCTACTACAATATCAGCACATTTCTGTGTTTCTATCCTGTAGTAACATTATATAAAATTCTTTATTCTCGATTACTAATTATTAAAAATATTTTTTTATGATTATTTTCTGGATATTTACTTACATTACTCTTTTTATATATTCTTCTCCGGAAGTTGGAGGCAAGGACAAATTAATATCCTCGTCAATTTCTCCAACATCGAAAGCAAGTTGTCTTAAATAATCTGTCATTTTGTTTATTGTTTAACAGATAGGTACTTCCAATTTTCATTCGATAAGATTAATTTTATTCGTGGACAGCATTTGTGTTAGTATATTTGTAGGTTATATTGTTTCTTTCAGATTAGGTTATGGTCACCCTTTAATATAAATACCAAGGATCATGACAGTTGCAACTAAAATTTAAAAAGTTGCAATATAGGCAATGTAAAAAAGTTATGCATTTTTGTATTTCAAAGTGACAATAAACGCTTTGTTAAAACAGTCATTTTATTTAATACAGAAGGAATACTAAGAAATGGAACTTTTTATTTTTAACATTAGACTTTTAGCTTGATACATTCGGTTTTTTCGATTTTTAATTGCTTATAATTTTTTTATTTTTTATAATTTTTGAAAAGAAAGTATGAATAATCCAATTTTTGCTTCCTGCATTCATTTACATAATTAATGAAAAATATGCAACTGAATTCATGATCCTCAATTTCTTCGAATATATGTATATTTTATCCAAATCGATTGAATCATTAAAAAGAAATATATTGTTTAAATTGTCTAACACATTACGAGTAATGTATGTATGTTGTATTGTTGTTTGGGTAACATACGTCTTTTATCATACAAGATATATATGCCCGTCTCAGTTCAAGCCAGGTCGGTAGGTACAAGTATACCCACAGATATGAGTACGTCTGAGTAGGTCCATGATCGAGTCATTTGTGTAATCATAGTCATGCTTGTAATTTACAGTGTGTAAGGGATAAGGAGACGTCTTTTGGAAGTTGTATACATTGTATCTTTACATAAAATTGTATATTTGTAAGAAGCGCTTAGAGCCGAAGCACTAACGAAAAAGTCTCGCATGCTAGAGACCTCTGGTGACAGAGTGGGGAAGGTTGCCACAGCAAATAGTTCTACCTGACGAATGATGTCGCTTTGACGGCTTTGTCTTTATCCATGCACGTGTGTTTGCGTATTGCACGGATCGTTCGATTTTTGGCGCACAACTAGGTAATAAATCTCGAACCTACTATAAAATCATTACTTCAATATAACCTATAAACATCTCATCGAGTAATTTCTAATAATTCTAAGAATTTTTCTAACATCTACTACTGTCGCAAAATAATCGAAGTTTCTTTTGTCTCAATTGCAGGTGCTTCGTCTCTATTTTTCTCCTGTTATCTTTCTTTTCCCTCTGTTAAACGTTCCTTATTTTTATTGCGCAACCAACATTAATAAGCTAGTTATTTTTATCGGGTAACTTTAAATGTGGCCGTAGAAGAAATTCGAGAAATGCATTAAGAATCACAGTTTCTGTATCCCAGGCCCACTATCAGTGTCTTTCTCTTTCTTCTTCTATCGCTCTGTTCTGTCCCCCTCTTGCCTATGTACCTCTTCGTCGCACTCGTTGGCTGGCTCATGTAACGAGCCGTTTACGGCAATGGAAGTTTTTCAATTTTCGAATTTGACATTACTCCGCTTCGATCTTACTTTCTAACGCACGTGCGATCGTGTTCCTAACCTCCGGCTTACATAACACGTATCTTGTACCACGTATCTCATACCACGTATCTCATACCACGTTAAAACGACACTCCAAGTATCTAATCGAATTTCAGACGAATCATGCCGTCCGACGCAAAAAAGAAGCAGCAACAGAAAAAGAAGGAAGCAGCTAAAGCTCGTCAATCAGGCAAGAAGCCACCTCAGAATAACCAGAACAAGACTGTGGAGGATGGTAAGGAGTCCAGTCCTGGAGTAGGAATCATTCAAAATGGAACCAATGGGTTGCCTGTTAGTGCAGAAGGTGAAATTAGAAACTGTCTTTAAAAGGCAAAAATGTTATCTAAGGTCTTTTAATTGAGAGTTTGATTCATTGGTGTTATTATAGAGGCACTGTGTATGAAACTGGAAGCAGATGCAAGATTGAATGCTGAAGCACGTTCATGTACAGGATCATTGGCTTCACACCCCCGAAGTCGTGATATAAAGATATCTAATTTTTCTATTACTTTCCACGGCTGTGAACTGCTGCAAGATACTATGTTGGAATTAAACTGCGGCAGACGTTATGGCTTGCTTGGACTTAATGGCTCTGGGAAATCTACTTTATTAGCTGTACTTGGAAATCGAGAAGTTCCTATCCCTGATCAGATTGACATTTTTCATCTGACCAGGGAAATGCCTGCTAGCGATAAAACAGCTTTAGATTGTGTGATGGAGGTAGATGAGGAGCGTATACGATTAGAAAAACTGGCAGAAGAGTTAGTAGAATGTGAAGAAGAAGATGCTCAAGTATGTTCTTACTTTGTATATCTTGCTTTTTTTACTGGCGCTTAATATTTAACAGTTTTTATCTAAATAGGAACAACTCATGGATGTCTATGAAAGGTTAGAGGATATGTCAGCTGATACGGCAGAAGCTCGTGCTGCTCATATCTTACATGGTTTGGGTTTCACTGCAAAAATGCAGAAAACACCTACCAAAGATTTCTCTGGAGGTTGGCGAATGCGAATTGCTCTTGCAAGGTTAACTATCTAATTATCTGTGAATAGAAGAGTTTGCATATGTATACAATGATCTACTAAGGCTGTTTTATTCTGTTTCAGAGCTTTATATGTGAAACCTCACCTATTATTACTGGATGAGCCTACCAATCATTTAGATTTGGATGCTTGTGTATGGTTGGAAGAAGAATTGAAAACATACAAAAGAATTTTGGTCATTATTTCTCACTCACAAGATTTCCTCAATGGCATCTGTACAAATATCATTCATGTCAATAAAAAACAACTAAAATATTATGGTGGTAATTATGAAGCGTTTGTGAAGACAAGGTAAATTGGAATTAGACATAACAAAAAGATGAACGAAACTTAAATTCTTGCAAACAAATGAGAATATTAATATGAATTCTCTATGTTAGAATGGAATTACTGGAGAATCAAGTGAAGCAGTATAACTGGGAACAAGATCAAATCGCACACATGAAGAATTATATAGCTCGATTTGGACACGGATCTGCAAAACTAGCAAGGCAAGCACAATCTAAGGAAAAAACACTGGCAAAGATGGTAGCACAAGGTCTCACAGAAAAAGTAGTCAATGACAAAGTGCTGAACTTCTACTTTCCTTCTTGCGGAACTATTCCACCCCCTGTTATTATGGTTCAAAACGTTAGTTTTCGTTACAACGAAGATTCACCTTGGATTTATAAAAATCTAGAATTTGGTATAGATTTAGACACCAGAATTGCATTAGTTGGGCCAAATGGAGCTGGAAAAAGTACTCTTTTAAAATTATTATATGGAGATGTAAGTTCCAATTAACCACCATGTACGGAAATTAAAAAAGGGAATATTTATATATACAAAATTACATATTAATTTATAATTACAGTTAGTTCCAACTAGTGGTATGATACGTAAGAACAGTCATCTTCGGATCGGGAGATACCACCAACATTTACATGAATTATTAGATCTAGATATGTCGCCTTTGGATTACATGATGAAAGCCTTCCCAGATGTTAAAGAACGAGAAGAAATGAGAAAAATCATTGGTCGTTACGGATTAACCGGTCGTCAGCAGGTATAATTATTTATAAAAGCTTAAATATCTATCATTGAGGTTCAAAAAGTAATATTTTCCTTTTGTGTGTATAGGTATGCCCAATAAGGCAATTGTCCGATGGTCAACGTTGTAGAGTGGTCTTTGCATGGTTAGCTTGGCAAGTGCCTCATCTATTATTACTTGACGAACCGACCAATCATTTAGACATGGAGACAATTGATGCATTAGCTGATGCAATTAATGATTTTGATGGTGGAATGGTGCTTGTGTCTCACGATTTCAGATTAATCAATCAGGTATATACTGCCGTTTAAAAAGACTAGGTATATAATCCATTAATCATTTGATTATATAATATCTATTCGTTTTATTAGGTGGCAGAGGAAATTTGGGTCTGTGAAAATGGTACAGTCACGAAATGGAGTGGAAATATATTAGACTACAAAGAGCATCTGAAGACCAAAGTGCTTAGTGACAACCAGAAGAGACAAAAGGAGATGCACAGAAGCAAATAATTTGAATAATGTGTAATATGCTTTGCCCAATTTTTTTCCAAGTATATTTTCTCTCTCTCTCCATTATAGTGATCTGTCCTCGTTGTTTCGTGTCTATTGCTGACTTTGCGCTGCTGTGTAGCGTTTATCAGCGATCGAAGATTTTTTAGTTAATTTATTTAAATAATGAGCAGCGAATTACTCTGTAATAGCTGGCGATATCGATTCATGGTGGCTATTTGCCATGTTATTAATTTAGAGATCCGACATTATTACTGTACTACGAAAAATTATAGATTTCACATGTATATACATATATGTATGTGTTTACACATACGTATATGTATATGTATGTATATACATAAATAGATTACTTAAGAGAACTACTGAAATAAAACACGTTTAAGTATTATTAACACACAATAAATACTCGAATTTTTTTCTTGCAATTTAGCTTTATTATAAAGTCGTATTTAGCTATAAATTAATTTGATTCTTGGTATATAAAAAAATATGTGGATGTGTACAAACAGTTATAAATACTTAATATAATCGATAAAACGACACGATTTCTCTCGAATAGAACTTTTCATCTGACATTATACATAAATACTTTGATCTAGTATTAACATCATGGAAGACTAAAGTCTCGCGGATATCCATATCACAAGAAGTAGTATATCTCTGGTTCTTTCGTCGTGAAAAATGTTTAAATCTATATATATTATATATCTTACAATATTTTTTAATACGCCATGGAAGTAATGTATGCATTTTTGTAACAACTATGATTACATGAAATGTAATACACTGAATATTGTCGATAGAAAACTCGAAGTTGCACTATTGGGTTTTGGACCTTGATATAATAAAAAAAGGAAAAGAAATACATAATATGAAACACTTTGTAATGCTGTGTATACCTTCAATTTCACGTAGAGCCTAATAAAGCCTAGTATAAGGACCCAAAACCACGAGAAACATAGAAACTGTAAATACTGGTGAAGATTTTTCTGGATCAGGAGATAAACTGAAGGTCAAACGGGTGTTGAAGCTGGAACAGAACAAGCCACCTCCTGTGCCAGTGCAGCATTCCTTAAGATTGATAAATGGGAATCCATATCACTCAAAGCTTGATCAATAAATGCTAATTTCCTAGCATGACTCTTGGACACTCCATGCTTAGTCACCAATGCCAGGTGTGTAACAGCCAGTACCAATGCTGCTACTCTGGCTTCCAATAATCTTGCATCTAATGGTGGATACAAACTTCTAACCACATCGTCAACTCGAGGTGGAATACGTCTGGCAACCTAATGAATACAAATATACAAATTCTTAGCTTTGAGTGTTACTATGGAATAAGGAAGTATACACTTACATCCACTATCTCCAATGGGACAGTTTTACTGTTTACTGTGCCTGCAATAGCAGTGAGACTGGAAGCCAAAGCATGGCACGATCTTAATACAGCAATACATAGTGGAGCTAAACCAGTAGCATCATCAACCCATCTGTATTATCCATAAAATTTCACCATTGAGTAATTAATTCAGAGTCTCATCTCTAGATATTAACAAACGCTCTATACCTCTCTGCACCAGCTAACCATTCTTCGCTTTCCCAAACATCTAAGCCTAAACCAGAGAAATTTTCTCCCTCTAGCAAGTCTGAGCTTAGATCTGGAGAGTCTTTCTGATTCTGAAATGCAATTGTACAGATTTTACCATGTTTCATAAGAGAGAAAAAACAATATATATATGACTTATAGTATATAACTTACATAGTAACATCTTTGTCTTTTGCATATAACAAGTAATACTAAGAGTGCACCAAGGAAAACAGCAGCAAGTGCACCAAGTGCAACAGCTACTACTGTTTCCATTCCTGTAGCACTAGTTGTGGGACCAGCGTTACTTATGGACACCGAAGAACTCATTTTTCAGATGAGTTTGACAATTCAATTACTTTGTTCAAATGAACCTTTTAATTAACTAAACCCTTTTAAATAGTTCATGAATACTGTTTCAACTATTTTTCTTGTGTCAAAACCGTAAACAGCGTCGAGTTTCCCGGTGACAGTCGGTGGGAGGCGGAGACTGTCACGAATCTTAAGCTCCATTCATAAAAAATAATTCCTGATTGTAGCTTTTGTAAGTCACGTTATGTAATTCGGAAATTATATTAACAAGTGGTTTTGTACTATTCCATGCCTGTACAGAGGAAATCTATGAAGAATAAGATCATAATCGGTAAATCCGTAAAAAGTGGAAAGTAAATATATAGAAAAATTTATATAATGAAGTATTAAACAAGTTCTCCTCTTTTCTCATTTTGCTTATTTAAAAATTAGAAGGAATTTTTGGTAGGAATTTCTTTATTACATTTTTAGAAGTATGTTTTTATGGATGTATACACATTTTTGGATCTGTGTAATTATTTTGTTATGAAAGTTAATATCTAGGGAGTTCTAACAAATATT
This sequence comes from Bombus vosnesenskii, assembly GCF_011952255.1. Classification (NCBI taxonomy): domain Eukaryota; kingdom Metazoa; phylum Arthropoda; class Insecta; order Hymenoptera; family Apidae; genus Bombus; species Bombus vosnesenskii. The sequence goes on from NW_022884343.1 coordinate 1,860,959, forward strand.
AAAACTATGAACGAATGTTAACAGTTATCCCATTTAATTTACAAAAAATATTTAGCATTTATTTATTACGCGCTTTTATAGTTTCGGAAAGATCATTTTTTAAATAACAATGTTTCCTTAATGATAATAGTAATATTCATAAAATATTAATACGTATATTTGTTTTTTAATCGATGTTTAAAAGTTTTTTGAAATGATCGATCTTGTGATTTATGATATTAATAAGCGAAAAGATAACTTTCGAAAGTAGGAATTTAAAAACTTTTGTTTTAGAATGACAATTAATTTCTGTAATTACTTATCAATTAAATTTATTATCTTAGAAATTCAAACATTTAAACTTATATTTCCTGATGCCTCCCATTTTAATTCTTATATACGTATAATTACTCTATATTTTTTAACAACCTTATAATTACATTTTTTTGAAATATAGAATGCAATTTATTTCTTTAATTATATTTTCTATAAAATTCCATTCAATAAATAATCATTATCGAAATCTTAAAAGCATTGATAACAAAATTTGAATCATCATGACTTTTTTATAAACTAATGAAAAGGAAATAATAAATAAAACAAAAAATTCAATAGCAAAGGAAAAATGATTTATAAATCGATCAGCCAATATTTATTATCATATTATAATACTTGGCAGCACTGTTGCGAAATGAAATAATTCAGTGCATTTCATAGTCATATGTTTTGTGTCATGAAAGAGTTGCTGTCAAATTTAGTGTCATTCGTGAATATTCTGTAAGTGAAAAGGCAAAGATATCACGAACGATTTCGCGACAAATCCATTCTGTTTAATTTGCGTTCTCGTCTGTATTTAAGTTACCGAATTTCGAGGAGAATATAACCTATCTTTCTTAAAGTTGCAAATTTCTTTTTTATCAGGTTACCAGGTAAGGTAATACATTGAACGTGATATCCAAACAATACAATACATTTAAAAATTTATGAAAATCGACATTTCAAGTTATCACGTGAAACATAATTTTTATCCTTTTCTTAGTTCAGTGCGAAACTTAAACAAAAGGTGTCACGCTTGTCCCAGAGTCAACATAGAAAAGTTTTGTAAAAAATTGTTCAGAGAAATATATTTTAAAACAAAGAGGTAAAAGAAGAGGTCAATTGATTAGAGAATTAGAAAGAATTCACAAAACATTTTGTATACAACATGAATAGGACAACGAACAGTGCAACAGCGAGACTGAAGCAAGACTACTTACGTCTTAAAAAGGATCCTGTACCATATGTTGTTGCAGAGCCAGTACCCTCGAATATATTAGAATGGTATGTGTTTTAAATGTTTTGTATATTAAGAGATAATTTGTTATACATAATGACTTATAAAAGTATATAGACATTTACCTTAGGAAACTTTTATGTATATTTGTATGTGTTGTATAAAACATTTTGAAATTTCACAATATTGTGATAAAATTTGAAACTGATTAAAAAATGTACATAGAAATTATAAGACATTCAATGTAAACATATATCTCCCAAAGAAAATTTAAAATGTTTTGTATAACATAGCATATTTATAAAAAGTTTCTGTAAGCATTCTAATATTTTTGTGAGTCATTATAAATGCTTATATGTAGATACAGTATGATGTTTTTTAGGCATTATGTTGTGAAGGGTCCAGAGAAAACTCCCTATGAAGGAGGATTTTATCATGGAAAACTTATATTTCCAGTAGAATTTCCATTCCAGCCTCCTAGCATTTATATGACTACTCCAAATGGCAGATTTAAGGTCAATACAAGATTGTGTTTGTCTATCTCTGACTTCCACCCTGATACATGGAATCCAGCGTGGAGTGTATCTACTATTCTTACAGGATTACTTAGTTTTATGGTATGTAATTAATTATTAATAATTAAATTAAGTTCTAATATATCCAATACTAATGTATTGTCTTATGATAGATTGAAAATAGCCCTACCATGGGTAGTATCAATACATCTGATCACGAGAAAAAACAATTTGCTGCACAGAGTTTAGAGTACAATTTAAAGGACAAGTTATTCTGTGAACTTTTTCCAGAAACTGTTGAGGTATCATTAATATTACAAAATGATATACTTTTGATCCATACCAAATAGATTAGTAGATGAATTCATGTTTCATAGGCAATAAAAGCAGAATTGGAACACAGAAAAGAATTAGAAAAACAGGCAAGGCATCAGACCACGGCTTCAGAAGTTTCGTCACTGTTACGCGATCAACTACAAAGGGATCAAAGTCCATTGTACAGTGTGCTCACCAATCTTGTTGTCATTATAGGATTCGCAGCATTTGCTTTCACAGTAAAATACGTATTATGGAGCGTTGCTATGGAATAAGTGAACGAAAAATGAATACATAGCATACTTTTCGATAAAGGAAAAAGAACGAGGAAAGATGTTGTAATAACGATGCGTGCAGATCTTGAAGAAAGGTATTAAAAACTGATTTGGGGCTGTTTGTCCACATCGAATCCACACCACACGGGCGTTTGATAGATTTTTATAACAAAGTTACTTGTAAAATACGAGTTGTGTACTATATTCGCAAATTTTAAATGTGGTAACCGCGAAACTATGGTAACAATTCCCCAAAGGGTTCTACCTGTGAGCGTTTATCATCAAACAAAATGTCACTGAGTTCTTTATCCAGTTGTAAAGAGAAAAAAGGAAGAAAAACAAATCATAACGCTGTTAATTGATTCGAATTGAATTTCGAATTAACACCATTGGCTTTCAGTCAAGTTCTGTTACGCGAATTTCCAAAGCGTAGTTCAACTAACCTGAACTATAAATATTTAGCAATTATTTGAACAATTATGTAAGTAACTACATGGTATAAGTATATAAGAAGGGGATAGAGGGAAAATGAAAGAGATAGAGTAATAAGGTAAATTCGTGGGAGCTTCCCAATGCTATAAGTAAATCAGTGAAGATTCAAATCTTGCTACTGCTTTCTATTCTTGATCTTTCTTTCCATACATCCACAACGGACTTTTCGCACGATGCTTCAACAACAAAAAACACTTCCCGAATACGTTTAAAAATAAATAGAAGTTCATCTCTGCGATGTGCCAATGAGAAACTAAGTCAAAATTTCTAACTGAATCGAACTAAGCTTAGTAGAGAATAGCTTGTGTCATTGATGAAACGTGCCGATCTTGTAAATACGTGTAGTAGACTAGTAAGACGTGTGTAATATCAGTTGATAACAAAGTTAAAAAAAAGCGAAGAAATTGAACAGATCAGTGTCAGTATTCATTGTTTAATTGTTTCGAGAGATAATTTTAGAGAAATCGATTCTTTGAATATACATGTTGTGTGTTCTCAGCTTGCTCAGAAGTTTCGTTCGAATCGGTTATCATAGCTTTATTGGACGTAGTGTACTTTTGCTGTCACCCGGTGTGATTGAAAAAAGGAAAAAAGAAAATGAGATTTAACTGTAACTCGCAGATTAACACATTACGATTATACTTTACCGAGTAATTAACAATTGGTAACGTGTACGAAACTATATTCATGGAAACAGAACTGACATATAATCCGTGAAACGATATTTATGTTAAGGAATTGCGTCGGTTTTATTTATGGATTAAAAATAATGTAATAATTTTTCTACACGAAAAAAGATGTCTATTTTTTGCTTCCTTGCTATTCGATATATTTGTAAAAAAAAAAAAAAAAAACAGAAAAGAAAAAGGAAATTATTTAAAATTTCTAAATATTTAATGTACAAGCTGATTAATTTACTTAATTTTAAGAATTCAAGTATTCAATTTCAATATTTTAACAACAAATTTAGTGAACAACCAGTGTAATACACCCAGAATAATTTATTAGCACTGAAAATTATGCACGCGAATTTGAAAATGAAACCTTCGCGCTCTTTTTCGTCATGTCCTCGCACCATCTTGAAGCGCAATGTGTTTAAAAGCAACTTCTACGTTCTAATGAGTATTTTTATAAAGAAATGATCGTTTTCTCTTCCAATTGGATTAATTTTGTTCAATTATGGATAGAAGAGGAAATCATTCACTTTTAGTTGTAAAACAAAATCTGAAGTAAGTTGTATTTTCACTTGTTATTGACGTTCGTTATCATTTTCTGCCTCCACATAAAATTTACAAATGTATATTAGTTACATACCTTCTATTCATTCGTATATATGAAAAACTACTTTTATTTCATTACTCAACGTGTAAATAATATATAATTAGAAAATATAGCTACCTTATATTAAGCGAAAAATTGTGGTTATAGTTTAAGATTGACACTTAAGATGTCGTCGTGATACAATTTTCTGGTCAATTTTTCGTCGCACAATTTGCGCTTTGTGTATCATCTATTTCCTTTTTATATACAGACATATAATATACTATAATAAATAAAGAAATCGTCATCGAATTTTTTATATATGTTAAGCATATCACAACGATGCTAATACAATTACATGTCTTATTTGACTTATGTAGTCACAATATCGAACACGCAGAAAAATGCAGTATACCAGAGAAATTTGAAAGAAATATTTATATTTCATTATTAGTTTTCAAATATTCAAAAACATCGAATTTCTCGAATCCAAATATCCTTTTTGAAATAATTTTTTAATTTTAATATCGTATTTTTAATTACAGCTACGATTTACGATTTGAAGAATATTTGGCTGAATTTCGTTTTGGGGCACAACGAATTTGTAACTTCTTTTGAGTTTGATGTGATAGTTTTTGACAAGCTAAATCAAACGTTTTAAAGCGCGAAGATTATTAAAAATTAGCATAAGTTATTTAAAAAAATCACAAATTTGGTGTTCTGCAGAATAAAGTTCATTGGAATAATATTAAATATTTTATAGAGTATTATCGAGTATTATCGATTATCGATACACCTGATGGGTTACGATTAAAATTCGATCGACATACATATGTGTATGTGTATGTAGCATCTTCGAGAATTGTTTAAAGAACCATTCAACGGTTTGTCGATCGAAAAGGAAGAAAGGGAATGGGAGCAGTGGCAGTTTACCGGGATGGTAAACAGTTAGAATTTTCTTTCAATGCTCCCTTGTTTGAGTGCGGTCGGGAGGAAGGATGCATCCTGTGAAGCCGTCTTTTACTTTCGTACCGATTCTACGTTTACTCGTTTCTGCCTCTGGAGCCGTGTACTCGGAATTCGACGTAGATGAATGAATATCAACTAGGATAATAAACGAAGAATATTCGAATTATGATGATTTGAGGAATTAATATAATTAATTTAAATAATTTAAGGGAAGCCTGAACTAACAATTCTTTATTTTTTAACCAATTTTCTATTTTTTTTTAGGAAATGTAAAGTAATTTGGTTTTGAAATTAAATAAGTTTGAGATTAGGTTGGCCGCCATTTCTTAATTTTGAGCGTTGGCAGTTAAGCTTACTAGATTTCTAATTTTTACTGACTACATTAGGAGGAGAGTATTGTGTTTGGTCTTAACGTATGCATGTATATGTGTATATGCATATGTTTATACATATATATATATGTTTATTCGAATTCCTGTAATTTAAAAATGCCTTAACTTTAATCAATTCTAACTTTACAGGTCTCAATCGATTCATGCTATTAATTGCAAATGGTATATGGTCATAATAACCATTAAATTCTGTAAATACTGTGGGCGTCTGACTACTGCGTTTTTAAACGTTACCTATCTATAAATTCGGTAACTATATATACTAGCTACTTAAAAATATCTGAATGTGTATGTACCTCATATTTCTAAGTGAAACAAATACATCTTGTATTTTTATCTTTCTAGTTTTGCGTAATCGGGTACCATTTTATTTTAATACTTATCTTACTGGTAATAAAAGTTTTCAGTTTTTAACGTAAGTAATGTCTAATTTTTTAATATGAATAATTTCAAACTTTCAATATAAGTAATTTGCAACATTTTCCTCTCTCCAACATAAATAATTCCTAATTTCTAATATAACTGAAATGCATCTAGACTAAATATTATTTTTATGTTCTAACTTCATCTTTTCCACTCAAAGTCACAGATTTTTAATGACTTCAAGAAATCTTCGTGGCGTCCCGTGTTCCTTGCGTTCGAACAATAGTGCAGCTGCCTTGAAAGCTTCCTGTACACCAGTTTCACGAAGATCCACCTTAATCTACGAAAATATGCCGCAAAAGAAGCAAACAGCAATTTATTTAACCACGAAATAATAAGGAAGTCGTTCATACGCTTCTTCCCTAGCGATCCCAACATCCCCTTTCTCGACTGCTTTCCGCCTGGAGACCGCCTCCTGCAAGTAAATCATCGAACCAGGCGCCAGGATACTTTGGTCATGCCTGAAATCCTGCGAAAATAAGACGCACATGTCCGCGACGTGTCTCTATTTCATTCTATATTCTTAGATTTAATCACTAAATTTACTAGATTTAGTAATTTGCAATTAGATTTTACTCTATTTCTTTTGATTACTATATTTGCAATTGAAACATTAGGTATACTAATGAATAATCCAAATTTTTCAGTTAAGCTCATAGTTTATTTAAAAAACAACACAATACAAAAAGTATTGGCCGTTGTTTAACTTTAAGTGATCTATTAGGCAAGTAATGAATTCCATCACGGCAGAATGCTGCGTCTTTAGACAAGATTCAAGCCATTTTTGTATCTGATCCACTAATTGGAAGTGGGTATTGGATAAGGAGGCGTGTTACATCGATTGGAAAGGTGGTAATCAGAAGGAGCAATGTCTAGTGAATAAGTTGGCTGCTGCAAGACACCAACCAACACTCATTATGATGCTTTTTGTCATAGAAGCAGTGTGTGACCTAACGTTGTTACGCAGCAATTTCGTAGAACATCCTGTTAGTGCCCTGACAATTGGATTTTGTATAAAGACCCAACATTATTCCGTGACGGAATTCAATTTTCGGTATTTCTCTTTTCTAAATAAACTTTGAATTTCTCTGGTAAATTTGGATTATTCATTTGTACAGCTAACATTTAGATTAGACTTGAGTTACATACAAAGAATGTTCTCAGATTTAATCTAAGTTTACTAAACTTTCAAATTTGTAATTAGATATTACTATACTTTTTTTCATAACAATATCTGCAGTTAAAATACTTCAACCACAAGCTAGAATTATATTGAGAAAATAACTCTTTTCACGTTTATTAACAATTCTGTTCACAATTTTGTAAAAAGACGTCAAATATTTATTAATTACACTATATCAGAAGGAAGCATGCAGTTAACAATCCTTCAGAGGGTCATTTTGTATAAATTGGTACAAGATGCAGCAGTGTGATTTAGAAGGTCGTGAGTCGATTAGGAACAGTTCGAGGAAACCGTTCCTGGTATCCATTTCCTCAGAGCAGTCGAAAAAACGATTTCGAAAATAATTAACTGGCGGGGACGAGCTCATTACGCGGCTTAATTAGTTGCCATTGGTATTTATGTTCCTCGAGACTGCCACAGGAAAGCTTGACTGAATCGGCTACCGAATTATGTATGTCGATGTTCCCGCTTAGAGAACGCGCCTTTTATTGAGTTACCCCGCCTCCGGTTTTCAGCTGCGACCGTTTCCTGTAATACTTTTTCCGCCCAAACTGAAATGCTTCTTTGGTCAAAAAGTATCGTTAATGTCTTAATAAATAAATATTAATAAGATATTATTAAGAAAATAAGATTGAGGACTAATTAGATTTCTGTTTTTATAGATTATGAAAAATACCGAATGAGGAAATTAATCTTTTCTATAAAAGAAAATTATGACTGATTAGCAGACTGCGTATTTATGAGAAACTTGAAAGTGTAAAAATGTATTGATAGCACATAGCATGCAAAATTATATGAAACATTTAAAGTATACAACTATCTTCTCAGTTATAAGTGTTTATGAAAATTTATGTTTACATAAATATCCACCTATTCAAATCATACATACGGATCATAGTTGACAAGTTATAATTTAATTAATTGACACTTGCAAGATTGAAATACCTAACTAAATTGAAAATTTTAAAACCTTGACTTATACTACTATGATTTTCAGTCTGCCCAATGATACGTGAATATGCAACTTTTAAGTAACGTTGTGTTATTGAAGGTTCAGTTAGAGAATGGATGAAAATTTCGCCGGTTTCTATTTTTATCGACATGTGCCTGCGACGAAGTATAACCAGCAGGGTGGTTCCTTTGCCGGTGTATTTACCTACGTCCCATTGGAGTGGCGTAGCCCGTCGCAAAACGGTTTACTGGCCGCGTAAAACGGAGCACCGTGCCATTGGATCGCCCCCATACAGATATATATACATGGTGTGCGAGTGAGGAGGGTGGAGGAGGTGGTGGTCGTACTTGGCACTAACGACGGACGATTCATCATCCTGGGGGAAAACGAAAGGAGTGACAGAAATTGCGGTGATTTAGTAGGAAAAGACAGAGAACAGATGTTTAACCTTTCCACCGCATCTAGCCCCTGCATAGCCTCTATCTGCCTACTTCGCCGTCCACCTTGTCAGCTTCCAAACGTTCTCCGTTTCAAGTATATATCTATCTTGTGCTGATTTTTGGACAAGACGAGAAATTGCTAGATACTGGGTGAAACATTAGAGTTTCAAAATTAGGAAACTTATGGCAAACTTATGGTAAACTTAGTGATCTATTGGAAATTTACTGATTACTGACTTATTGGAAAAGATTTATGCTTATATGCAAAACTTATCTTATTATGTAATGAGTAGATATTATCTTCACATGAATTTTACCTTGAAACTTATTCTAAATACTTTTCTGCAGATTTTAATCAACGTAAGCCTAAAGCGAGTTCCTTAAATCTTATCTGATTCTCTTCATCAATGAATATATAACATTATCAGTGTATTAAATTAAAAAGTCTACTATCCACGAAACGGAGAAGAAGAAACAGAAGAAGAAGATGAAGTAGAAAAACATAGTACAGTCACGGACGCCGATGGCAGGATTTCCATCGAGTTCTCGCGTTCGTAAATAAACCGGTGAAGCGTGGTGGGTCGCTATGTTTAGGTTAGGTGGTTTCTCAGATTTCTGGGATCACCATGGGAGAATGTGACAGGTCTTCCAGCTACCGGTCGGTTGCTTTACGATCACAAGTACGCTTCCAATTCACTGACGACTGCGTTTTAAAAAGAGAAAGGTAAAGAGATAGCAGCTACTCTTTTCCCTTCTAAGAAAGAATCTTTCTTGGTTTTGTAATACATAACTACCTTCGCGGCTTCGAAGTCCCTTTGCACAATTGAATTAATATTATTAACCTAATTCAGTAGTAATAAAATTGGTAACCAAAACAATCAACATTGGACAAGTGGATTTTATAAACTATAAGCTAACTAACTGTCCTATTTGACGCGTAATAGCAAAATCGGTTTGTGCAATAGAAATTTATAATTTAGAACCCGGTACATATCAATGCAATAGGTGACTTATGGTATAAAAGCATCGAAGAAGTTTATTCTCCCGAAAGGAACATTGAATCAGGTAATGTATTGGACTGAACTCCTACTTAAACTATTTAAACACACGATTATTCAAAATTTATTTCAAATTTCCCCTCAATTAAACATTATAGGTGAAAATGAAATAAACATCAGAAATTGAATTGAAAATTTCGCCAGAAGAAGTAAGATACCTTTCTAACATGGAAGGGAAATAGTGAAGACTAGTGAATATCAGATCAGTTAGTAAATTATTATGCAAATGGCTGGAAGAGATCTATTTTCTCAATGGAAGCATTAAACTAGGTACCACATTCAGGTAGACGTCTGTCCTCGAATCTTAATCTCTTCATACAACACGATTATTCAAAATTTATTAAAAGTCCCCTCTTGATTTAACACTTTAGATCAGAATGAAATAAACATAAGGAATTGAATTGAACATTCCGTTAGAAGAAGTAAGACTGCGTGTCCTTCTAATATGGAAGAGGAATAGTGGAGGGAATAACATGTCGAAAAGATCGAAATGAACATCCGGTGTATGTTGATTGGCCAAAAGACTGGCGGTTGACATCGTTTTTAGCCAATCGGACAAACTGGGCGTCGCTAGTTGCCGTTTCCTTGCAATAATATTTGCACTGGCTCGTCTAATCCATTAAGCCTGCCATCGGCTGACGTTTGGTAAATTATTTATCGGCTCTCCTCCGATGCTATTCCGTCCCTACTCCGCTTCGCCTGTCGTTCCTCGTCTTTCCACGATGCTTCTTTGAATTTACGATCTGGGAATATCCATACATTTCGCGCCTGAACTCGTTACGAGTTTTCGTGACGTCAGCTGAGCATTACGCGACCATCCCCGCTCTTTGAGCGTCGCCTGTTTCCGCGATAGAACTTCCGGCGTTGTTGGAACTCTGATGTGGGTACTGAGCGTGAAAGCATATGTCAAATTTTAATACTTGGAGTATTTCTGTAAATACTTGGAATTATCTCGCGAATTTCTAAGATTCTTCCGATTATCGGTGATTTGAATTGCAAAAGTGTAGAATCCCAAAATTTAGAGTTGTAAGTTTGGAATCACAATGCTCTTCTTGGTCAATGTCTTAACATAAATATTTTTCGTAGTATGTGTGTACAGTTTGTAGTATAATAATTAATATAATTTTTAAATATTTGATATATACTAGTATATGGAATTAAGTATTTGAGAAATACTCTGTAATTAAAGAAATTATTTTTCTCATTTTTCATTGATATATTAAATTTGTAAATTGAGAAAAATAGGGGAAAGGATTATCAAGGTACAAGAGAGATTTATATACTTAATAGTCAATTTTATTGCAATTCTCGCAATAGATATAAAAATACTGTACATTAGAAAGTCGTGCAAGTGCACGCTGATAGATAGTATTAAAAAATGCACTTTGGCATCGTTTTAAGGAATGGAAATCCAAGTGTTCACATGTCATAGGAAACTTTTTTGTAAAGTTATATTAATTCTCAATAAAAATATATCGAGAATTATATAAATATCCCAGTGGAGTGTAGCTATTTGTATAATTAAAAAGGCCAATCGGAATAAGTCAACAAATCTAGAATAATTTTAAAGAAAATGTTAAACTTGGAAGAAAGTTTTTATCCGACTTAAACTGAGGATCTCCACCGTGGATTTCAATTTATAATTTCTATTCTGATAATATATTATATATATGTATGAGAAGAAATTTTTCGTAGGAATTTTTTCTTCAATCTAAGTTAGAAAAAAATTCTAATATTTAATAAGTTTCGAATATTTACAGTATTTACAATATTATTTGGCGATAATTCGATGAGGAATAAATTATTGCGACTTCCTGCCACTTGTGATAGTGAAGTTAAGAGTGAACTTGTAAGAAAATATACATGCATTTTATAAATATTACTGTCTCGTTGGTTGAGAATGTACAATTTGGAAGTCTACATAATCTAGTATGTACAGGATTTTTGGTAGATTTAGCTGTATGTTCAAGGCACCCGAGATGTTCTTGAAAGCTTATAATTAAGGAGCTTACTATCATAGAAGGTACAATTTATGTGAAGAATTTTATACAGAAGTGGAAAACATTAGCAATCTCGAGCTTTACATTGTAAATTAGTGCCTTTTAAATTAGTCCCTATTACTAAATGATCAATGTTAGTTTTTAATAATTTACAATACAACAAAAGTCTCTATATAATTATAGATTTTGTAAACAAACTTACTCGAGATTACTTTACATATATGTGTAAAATAATTTTATTTTCAAAATTCTCGTAGCTCTTATGAGATTAGAAGTTATTGAGTAGCCTAATACCACTTTAACTACGTATATGAAATCCATCTTTGGTTCTATCATTTAGCCCACTTGAAAACTAAATAACAGTATAAAAGTCTGACACAATCACCGATGGTTTGCAATTGTACATATTTGCGTGATGCATATTGTTTTGAATTGAGAAAATCAGATCTAAGGTATTAACATTGTGCAGGCCTGGATGAACACAGGATATAACATTCAATATTTATGAAAAGTTGACTTCAGTTGAACTAACAAACGAATTAATTGAAAAGTACGTTGTTGCACCCGCTGTCGAAAATTCCAATTAATAATCTATCATTTTTTAGATATTCAGTATCGAGCCCAGAAGAAATGAAAAAATTGTGCTCGGATAACTTTGGTGACTAATTTTATTACTGATAAATAACGAAAAGGAATACACAGGTACTAAATCTTTTTAGTAGAATCTTTGAAGACTAGAAAAAGAAGATTTTTTTGAATAGCGAAGAAAAGCTAATTTCTTGATTAATTGCGAATAAAATAAAATGTTATACTTGGATTCTGGATCACTTACATCTGGACTTTCTTACAAAGAGAAAGATATACTATATTCTTCACTATCAAATATGGATCTTGAAATTTTGTGATATTATACTTGTCATCTTATTTAAATTCTTTAATAACCAATAATACCGATAATTCAAATTCTTAACAGAAATTTGAAGAGATATAATTATACGGAATAAAGAAAGTAAGAATCTTTAAGAAAAATCTTAAAAGAAAAAAAAGTATTTTTGCATGAAACATCTTCCAAAACTGGTATGGTCTTTCAACGAGGAAAAAAGAAGGAACGGAGAAAGGAGAATAGCATTCTGACAGCTTCTCAAGGGGGACACTGATGGCACCTCGTTTGGAGGCAGGCTTTTTTTCACGAAGATTCAGTGCGGCAATAAAGACGCTGGCGGATTTAACGTAGCGTGTCTTCGTTAACCAAGTCAAACGCAGGCTTAACTTTTCCTTCTTGCCTTCTTGGTTTAAAATAACTGTTTGCTTTCGAAACGTTTCACGTAGAAACTCAGAAACAAAGCTCTAACAGAACTTCCATTCTAACTGTATGATACATATCTGGTCAAAAATTGTTCTCTTCTTTGGAATAAAAGAGAATGATGAAGAAAAAGAAGAAGAAATATGTATGAGATTCTGACCGACCTATCGGCGCCAAAATGCTCGTTAATGCTTCTCTGCCGGTTGTTTTGTTTAAGTTTCATCTACCCGTCGGAGCAGTTAGAGCTTGTTTCCACAACGTCGAGACGTTAGCCTGCCACGATCATCGAGGCTCGTAAAAAAAACTCGTAAAATTGTAGCAATGACGCTACTGTCTATCGTGAATCTGGGAAAGGAAAATCGGACGAGTTCAGGGAATCCCTGCTGGTGCTTGCTGTATCATTTTGAAATTATTCTGATGTACGTATAATTTTAATGAAATTTGCAATTGAAAAATTATTTATACGAATTGGTAGAAACTCTGTGTTAAAATTAAAAAGTTAGGAAAATGCATTATAAATGCAACAAGTTTTCTCCTTATTGTTGATGGGACTATTGTATTGTAGAAATTTACATTGGTATGAATTTGTACAAATTACTAAAAGTTGTAGTAGAAATTAAAAAAAATCGGCAATATTTGTTTGAATAGAAATGTTACATTCATGTTCTGTTTCTCTAGTTGGCAATTGCAGAATACGCGACCTAGCTGACTTTTCATTTAGAAGCAGAAGCCTCCAGAACCATAAATTCGCCCTAATGGACTGGCCAGCGTTTCGAGAGGTAATGAAAGTAGCAAGAGAAAATCATTTCGGGAATCTGGGCAATAATCGGCCATTGAATGACTTCATTGTACGTAGGAGCCCTCTTCCTAATGTTTGCAGGCAAACATCTTAAAAAAGTATCCACTTTGACTATATCTTTTTTGATAAATTCATTTATCACAGTAATACATAGAAAAATAAAAAATTATTATGGAAATTATCAAATCCTTAAATATTCAAACTTGCAAATTAATTAAATATTTCCAATAATTGGATTCATCAAAATTTATAAATGACTTACTTTTACTATGAAATTACAGATATCAAAAGCACCAATTAACTAACCGAGGGTACTAATGTAACTATAAGATCATTGTGAACCATGTTTCATCATTTTCGTCATTTAGATTCGTTAAAATTAATAAATCTCTTTAACCAAATTCCAAGATCACCGACGTAACCAACATGATGATTTTGGAAGATACCTCATCACATTGACGGAAGCGAGAAGAGATCAGTTAATAAGATGCTCCATACGCTTTCACACGGTACAGAAATTGCGGAGGAATTGGCTAGCCGGCCAAAGCCACTCCACTGTTAATAGAGCGACGTGGAGGCGTAAATTATTGGCTTACATTATATCGTATAGACCTAACCGTTGATCTATAGCGGCGTAAAGTCGACTGTCGCGATTATATTTCAAAGAGCGGTCAATAAAGCACGTCACTGGCCCTCCACTACGAATAATTGCTGTTAATTATTTATGTACAACGGTCAGCAAGTGTGATAGCATCTCTTCACCATCAAATCTTTGGTTTTTCCATATAGATTGCTTCAGAATATAGTATATATCATTTAATAGTAATATGAGAAGTGGAAAATTCAATTTTTGATCTGAAAGATGCTAATCAGTAGACTAGATTGGATGGTCGCGACAATTCAAATTTGTATAGATACAACCAAAGATGTAGAAACTAAATATGACAAATGCTTCTTTTGCTATGGATGTTCTATATATTCTTGCACGGTATGTGCATCCTGTATATTTTTGCATATTCAAATTTCCTATAGATACAAGTATTCACAGTGTACAAACAATTTCAAACCGTCAGTTTATATTATTTTTTTCCGATCAGTCGTAATTTCGTTATTTTCGTACCAGCGAAAATAAGAAATCCACGCTTGACTTTATAATGAACTTGCCTGATTTCCACCTTTTTGTGATAATATGTTGTACTGCTTAACCTACAATATCGTGCGAGAGACGTGGTATGTTGATTGGGCTAAACATAAACAACACGTGCGAGAGACGTGTTACGTCGATCAGGCCAAACATAAATAACACGTATGAGAGACGTAGTACATCGATGTTATTGATTTATTATTTATTTCAAGATAATAAATCTTTCCTGTTCAATGCTCAATCGGTAGTAACTACTTATCAAACATCTTGCAAATGAAAATTAATTGTATCTTACACATGCATTTACATATCAGAGGCGACTGTGCGATTTACACAATTTCGAACGTTGTTGTTGTTTACCACACGCTATTTGAACTTCGTGGAAATTGTACGGTATGGGGATTAAATAATCGTCGAGCCTTCTCGAAGCTCTGTGTCCTGAGGTTTATGGAAGTATTTACACAGTGTCCAAGCGTTGATTAAGGGTTTTAAGTAACTTTTACCTTGTTGAGCGTGACACAGACTTCTCTAGAGATTAGAATTCCAGTCGTCTTCCATTCTCCAAACGCTAAAAGCGTACGAGAGTTTCTCGTGGGCCATGTAACTGCACGACGACGAAGTTATTTCTCTGGCAGCTAGGACAGCGCTTCTTGGATTTCTTTCGCCTGGAAGAAGACAGGAAATCGAGCTTGATTAATTCCCTCTGGACTTCATCCTTGGACCGGTGTATACTGTAAGGAATGAAATTTCGAGTATTGGAACGAGAAATGTCGAAAGTTCAGACTCTCGAATAGCAATGTTTGAAATTCCAGAAATATGTAATCGCGAGGATAAGAATGGCAAAATTTAGGCTCCAAAAAGCTTAGAATTGTTAGAAAAGTTTGGAATTCTAAAGCCTAGGATTGCAAAAATTTGGAAGCCCAAAGCTCAGAATTGTAAAAGCTTAGAATTTCAAAGGTAAAAATTGTAAATGTTTGGTATCTTAAAACTTACAATTGTGAAAGTTAAAAATCGCATAGTTGAGAATAATGAAAATTGAAATTCCAAAGCTTGTAATACCAAATTTCAATATCCTAGAAGCTTACAATCCCAAGAAGAATGTTATTGATGTTATTGAAACTCCAAATATTGTAACAGGAAATACTAAAAATTTCAAAGCTTGCCTCTATACATTGGGATGAAAAGTAAAAGAATGAGAGCTGAAGGATCCATGTTCCGGCGCAAGCAAGTAAAAAGAATGCACGTCGAGACGAAGGGAGAAACGTCATGGGATATCAGTTAAGCAAAGTGAAAAAGAAACATGGAAGAGTGGTATTCGCGGTTGCAGCGCTGAAAACGGACCAATCGTCGTCTTCGGGACAGTTAGCGTGTCTCGATATCTTTAGTCACCTGAAGTTATGGTATATCGTCGCCATTTGGTTTGCACTAGGTCGCCTTGTACTCTGTCAATCCTGGCTAAGATACTGGGATGCAAAAAAACTAACGAAGACACGTTCCCCCCTTGCTACGATATCGACAGAAGCTGTTTTTGCTCCGAGAAACCATCATAAATCTCATAAAGACTTTAATTTTAAGCTGGAGAGAGATACCAAAAAATTGGCAATTTTATTTTCACCTTTGTTTAAGAAGACTATGGATGTATAAATTAATGTTGAAATTAGGATAAGAGATCAGTCAACTTGAACAATAAGACAGGTTTATCTATCTTTGAAAACCTTAAACATTCATTTTTAATAAGCTATTCTAAGAATGATCTAATTTACTATAAAACTTTTTTTAGGTTCCATCGCAGATCTCTCAATTTCCATTAACTGAACAACGGCAGAAGCTTAATTTATCCTTAGAAACCATGTCATGATAATTTCTTCTATGTTCTATCACAAATATTCTCAATTCTCATCTTTATTCAAGATAATACGAAAGATCCAGCAAACGTGCTAAACATGAATTAGGAAACTAAGTAACCTGAACAAAGAAGAGATAAATTGTTTCATGTAAACAAATGCAGCTTCCAGAAGCTTCGTAGAAACGTTAGATCCCCTGTTTGCTCACCTATCAATTTATAAACATTGTTTGGCTGACGACAAACCGAGTCAAGTGAGGAAAGATGTTTACCTGAAGGACTAGCTCTAGGAATGACACAGCTACTTAACATGGTTTCTGACATTCGAATCGGAGGACCACTTCTTCACGGGGGTCTGTTTAATTACGGGACTACTTTAAACAAACGCGAGCTAGTTTCTATAAACATGTGCTCTTGGCTGAAGAAAGGTACCGACGGAGACTTTGCTACTTGCTATCAAGCATTGCTACTTCGATATTCGGATATGTTTAGAGATGTGCAATACACCATTCATCTTGATAACAATGTTTTTGTATCGGAACTGAAGCGCTCAAGTAGAAGAAACGAGTCGATATTTATTTTCACATAAAAATTGAATATGTTTGAAAGAATATTAAAAATTGAAAAATTCGATTTATTATCAAATTGTCATATTACTATATTCTTAGTAATTTGTTAACTTTCAATTGTTTAATTTATTTCAAAAACAAATTCTTTATATTGGGCCAGATTATTAAGATTTCAGCTCCGAAGATTCTAAGATTTTACTTATTTCAATATCTGAGTTTCAATGTTAGAATCAAAGAGTTTGGAATAAAAAGAACAAAGCGATACTGATTACATACTTCAAATTGTTTTCAAAATACATACATAAATTGAAGGAATGCGAACTAAAACTCCACCAGAAGACTCACCACCATCCTCGCCGCCATCGGTGTTTTCCGTGTTGCAGTGCAACACCTGGAACAGGAAGTCGATATACCTAGTGGCCAGTTTTAGCGTTTGAATCTTGCTTAACTTGTCACTGGGCAACGTGGGTATGATTTTTCTGAGCGCAGCAAACGCCTCGTTCAAACTCTGAGTCCTCTGTCTCTCCCTCACATTTGCCATCACTCTCTGAATGTGTATTTCTTCAGAAGTTCCACTCTTTCTTCTAATATTCTTCGTCAAGACAGCACTGTTTTCACTACTGCAAGACTTTCTTTTTCTTCCATAAGTTTTCTTCTCTGCTTGCTTGCACCTCTGCTCTATATCAGGCTTATATTCAATCGCCTCCATGTGATGGTAGCCCTGTTGTGCTTGTCTGGGTGCCATCTCTTCACCTCCGGAGGAGTACATCTGTGGTGATGGTGTCAAATAAAGACTTTGTTCATGATCTCTGCTATGGTCTGATAAGAATCCTGGGGAATTATCATGGGGACGCCTGTCATAATCGGTCTGAAGCTCTCTCAAGATCTTGCCATTAGAATGCTGCTCCTGGTATCTTTTCTCGTCAGAGTTTTCATACATCAAGTAAGTAGGTTCTTGATAGACCACTTGGTGGTGGTGATGATGAAGGTGATGATGGGCTTGATATCCAAGCTCCTCGTCATCTTTGTGTTCCGGAGGGCTACTGAGATCCATCAAATGTTTTGAAGGTGAAAATCTCTCGTAATGATGAGGAGAATTGCTAGCAGAGCTGTCAGCGCTATGTGGAATACCAGAACTGTCGTTGTTATCTAGAAGATAAAGTCCTTGGATCCTCTGCGCCTGAAGACTCACTGGCTGCATATTTGAAATCCACTTTGCAGCTATTTTCAACTAATCACCACTGTTGGATACACTGTAAAGGATGCTATATAACGGTACACGGGGTAGAACGACTGGTGGCTAAGGTTACCAATAAACATACGTCTCTGCTCCAAAGTTCAGAGTCGTCTGAAGGAACCGGCCCTCGGACTGCCTCTTCATGTCAACCAGGAACCCCGCCTCCGGCTATAGAACCGTACCCCTACCCTTCACCGCGTACTGCTCCCCTACCTGGCCCCTCTTTCTTCCTAACCTAATCCCTCCCTCGTTCTGGGACGGTTTCTTTTATCCGTCGCGTCCATCAGTCCCCACCCACGAGATTCCTCTGTTAGAAAGAAAAAGATGCACTGAAAGGGCGTTTGGGAGGTTGGAGAACGCGATCGGGCATCTACAAAGTTGTAGCCATTATCAAAGAGGTAGACAGACCCGGGAGGGGAGAGATGAGATGGGTGAAAGTGGAATTTGGACACTTTCAGACGATTTATATTTTTTTCCCATTTAGTTCCCCTGATTTATCTCTTTTTTTTTGTAACGAAGTCTCTTCGCTTCTTGTATAAAGAAGAGATTCGAGTGCATGAGAGTATAGTTTTGTATTTGTGAGATATGCTACTTAAAGGTTTGTTTCATCTGAGTATTTGGTTTTCAGATCTTGTTGATGGAGATTTTATAAAGTTTTATGCGGAATGATTGATGATCTCTCTGTGTTGCCTCGGTGATCTTGATCTGCAAGAGTGGAGAGGCTAGAAAGAGAGAGTACAAGTTGGCTGGATGATGTGTGCGAGAGAGATGGTAGGCTGTGAGTAGGGAGTGGAAAGGGAGATATGATGGAGAAGGATAGAAGGCTCGAGGGACGACCCATGTTGAATATTTATATCGTGAGGAGCCAGTGAGAATAAAGCGGGGGATAGCCAGGAACACGCTCCGATGTGCGAAACTTTGCATTCACTTGGCGCGAAAACGCGCGATTCCTCGGCTTCCTTTCGTTTACTTATCATTATGATAGCGTTCCTTTCTTCGAGTATGAATCTTTCTTCAGATCCCTTTTTTTTTAACGCCATACATAAATCATTTATTGATGCCCATTTAATCATAACTAGATGATAATGAACTATCATACAATATCGACTCATCTCTACTAATTCATCTCATCTATTTTCAATTTTAGCGTCCATAGTTCAGTATCTTTTACAATTATATTCTCCCAATTTGCTTCTTTTATTATTTCTCTACGTAATCCTTATTAGGTTTAATTATCCTGATCAGTCTAATTATAAACCACCCCTAAAATATCAATGTACCTCTACTAATCCGTTTCATACATCTTTTTATATTGGTTTTATCCTGGAAGCTGCCTGAACATATACTCCTCCATGCTCTACCATTTGCATACATGGATAAACCAAGCACCATAAATCTTCTCAAGCAACAATGGTGTAACTCGAGGCATCAAGTATCGGCGCCTAGGTTCGCAGACGTTTTAATCGAGGGTAGGCTGAGATTGGTGTGTTTTCACGGATTGAAATTAATGCATCAGGCGTGGAACGATTGAAAATCACGCGTGGAAGAGCACAACTCCAGCGTGGCGAGGTTGGGTGATGGATGACCAGGCTGGATTGCCGAGACGTGTTTGTTGTGACGGACGAAAGCTCTTTTGAAGGTGTCTATAAATTCCGCGTTTCGAGCTTCCACGGGTTCCACGGTTTTCCTACCCGGTGCCGTGATTTACCATTCCCCGTCCAGCCACGCCTGTGTAAAATTTAGTTGTGGGGGTGGCGACTAAGCCAAACGAATCTCTAGATTAATCAGGAAAATCTGCTTACGCTAATTCCAAACTTTTACTGCGCTAAATTTCTTCTATGATTCGTATATTTCTCGTTGTACGTTGTTTCGGTTAATGTTTTACATATAACTAAAGTATATAGTCTTTTTGTTATTTTTAATTTAAATATCAATCTAAGTCTCTGTAACGATCAGTTCATGTAATTTTCTTCTAAGTTCGAAAGTTTTGTTTTCTCAATTTATTTTCTCTAATATGTTATTCATCTGTTTACAGTTTGGATTTACATATAGCGATGAATAAGATCTGGTATCAACAGGAATGAGAAATGGAATACAATTTTCCCATAAATTGTTACACGTATTACAATGAAAAGTACACGAAGATCCATTTTCAGTGAAACGTACGTATTCTTGGCCCTGTAGACTTAATTTCTAGGTTTATTATCAATTTCTTCCTTCATTACAATCTTTCACAACTAATAACAAAAATTCTCATTTCAAAGTGGAATTCTCATCTCATTCTGATTTTGCAAGAACATAACCTCAAAGAGTAAGCATTATTACATTAAAATACTTCCATGTCGTCATTAATAGGTGTTAAACCAAGGTAGCAATCTATAGAGAGACTTTCGAACGTTTGAGGAAGTCTCAGAGCAAGCGTCTGGGTTTGTCGTCAACGTCGGAACACGTTTATCGAAAGTGAAGACATTAGCGCGGCTTCATCGTCTCTCCCGTTCACTTCTGGGAAGCGAAACGACCAAGCAGAAAATCCCGGATCCTGGCTCGTGGCCAACTGAAAATCAGATCGCCAATAAAGAGGCCGATAAATAACGCGGCCAAACACCAAAATAATACTCGTTGCTGATCAAAGTCGAATAACTCGCGGCGTTTTCCTGACCCCTCTAGCCTTCCCTTGCAGCTGAAAACCTCGAGGGGTTTGGCCACGAATCGACCTGATTTTTTGACACTTCTACGCTTATACATACAGTGCCTCGTGAAAGTATGAATTATTACAAGGACTCGACTTATCATAGAAAATATTTATGTACACACCTATTATGCGTGTTATATAAAACATTGTAAAGTTTCATTATCGCTATAAAGAGACACGACTGTCGATTATATTGGCAAAAGGAGATCAATGTGAAGATGTATATAGAAATCACGAGATAATGGCTTAGTAATATTAGATTGTTTAAAACGTTCCTAACTTCAGAAAGTTAAAGAAGATTAATCTAGAATTTTTGCCATCTATAATGAAACAAAAGGATTAAAATATATTTTAAATATTTGGAGGCAGGAGAAAAAATTAATATGAATTTGAATCACATAACATCATAAGACATTAAGGTATTTTTATTATTTCTTCTCCTTAGAAGCTTTTTTTATTAGTTAGAAATGAGAATACACGTTTCGCAATGTAGTAAAAGATACTTCAAAAATTTGTAGGAGACGAAATTAAACGAGCATCGTTATTCAGGGTCTCCTGGAGGAGAGTTCATCTACGCAACACACAAGGGGTTGTACACGTGCGTGCGCGTTCCTGCCGCACGCACCGTTTCACGATATTAACGCGGGCTTAATTGCGCGTACTGGGGCGCATTTAATCGGTGTACATGCGAATGTGTGCCTCGTCGTGCACCGCTGCAGGTTAAGAGTCTTCAGAGGCTCCTTTTTCTGCCAACGACTACGTTTTATGGCTTCCTTCCTTGCCCATGCCTTTGTCGAAACAAGAAAACAAATTGATATATATTCTTCTTTGTTTTCTTCATCCTTTTCTATTCCTTCAAGAAGGACGGTTATATTTTTCTGTATATATATGTAAAAAATTGTTTGAAAATACCAAGTTTCATTTAAAAAGTAGATTACGTTTCATCTTCAAAAATTATTTAAAAATTCCTGGTTTCAAGATCAGGCTGCAGTAAGCAAAGACGTTTTATATTAGTAGCAAATAATATAAGCAAAAAAGTTTTATATCATTCCAATTACATATTTACTGTGATAGGTCCTTGATATCCTTTTAATTATGTTAATATTTTAGGTAATATATTAGAAATTGCAGTGGATATCCAAGAAGTTGAGCAATACTGGCACAAGATGATCTAGATTTAGGATCTAGAAATTTCCGTAGAGAGAGGGAACTTCTTTCAAATAAACGGCTACGTGCTATTTCTACCTGTTGCTAATGGTACCTGATTAGAGACAAGGGTCACTCAACTTAATTCCTTGGAAGCGGCGCACGGTCGCTGTAAATCCGATTTGGTGGAAATTTACGAGTCACCTTGTTTACAGTTACTGCAGTTTGCAGTGATTAAGATCTCCGGTATGCCAGGTTGAATCCAGCCACCAGCAAAGTTATTAGCACCTGGCGAGAGGCGAGCATCTTCGACAAGTCCTCCATCATAGTCATAAAACGGTGCTGGTGCGTCTACGACCATCTAGCCGTTACGACGGGGAATCCCCAAGAAGCTTATTCCGAAGTAATGGTTAGTGTTTAAGAAAGTGAATTATGCGAAGGCGAATGCAGTGGATTTTTCTTGAAAATATCAAGGAAAATATTTCTAAACATGCTTATTGCTGCAGGTGATCGATCAAAGATTAACTTGATCGAGGAAATCTTCCATTTTGCAAATCTTCCTTATTCTAAAAAAACTTCTCCCAAGTTGCATAACACATTCTCAACGCGAGAATTGATTGTAATTTCAACAAATAAATAAAGAAAAGAAAAAGTTGCATAACACATAGCTTTCAAGCCTACGGACGTTTATGCTAGCCTGTGAAGAATGGACGGCGTACATTGTGGCAATAGGCATGGAATAATGGCCCATGTGTCGTTACGTCGAGTCGACCGTGCCGTTTGTGAATTGCATTTACGAGCCGAACGGAAACTCGGAACATGTGTTCGCGACCTGCCGAAAACTCCCTGGTACAGGCACGTGTTTCCTTACAGGGAAAAAGGTAAAAGACGAGAACTTGTCCCAGGACATCAGCATGTTTTTCCTGCCATTCAAATCTTCTTATGCGACCATTCATACTTGTATAAGTAACAGGTTACGAATAATATCTTCATACTTGAATTTCTGCAAAATGTAACATTAAATAACTAATTTAATGGCTAATCCAGACAAGCCGCCAATTGGTAATGTGTAATTGATAATTGCAATAAATGCAATTGACTGGTGATAATAATTGAGTATTGAGTATTGTCTATTCTCATTGAGTCAAGATTATTTCAAATTTGAAGCCATCGTCGATTCATAATATTATATCACCATTACAAGAAAAACTAATCTGGGAAAGTTTCAAATAAATATACGTTTGATTATACCAAGCATCACTTCTCAGTCATTTTATTTGGCAGTGTAATAAGAATTAATATCAATTAAATTGGTGCTTATAATTAGACTGGCAATCTTCATGCATTTATAGGAAATTTAAAAAACGTGAAAATGTATAGAACGTGAAATGTACAGATCATTGTTTAGATTATATTTCTTCGTCTATGTTCAGGAAATTCATTCATAAAGTTTATAAAATTTTCAGATTGTGTACGTGCTCGAAGACTATGCAACTTTCCTACCTCGGGCTTATTGCTGTTACTCGGGATGACGGTACCGTGTGTTCAACACATGGCGAAGACGATGGCACCGGTGCAAACATTGTAGAAACTATCTGTCGGCGTGGATCGTAAAGGCAACGTTTATAATGCGCATGGCCTAGTCCCAGGGACACTTTGTGCACATGGGCAATAACGTTGGCTGAGAAGCCATAGGAGATATTGTCGTAGTAGAAGTTTCAAGTTTACGGACCGAAAACCGACGAGCACTCATTCCGTTCGTGAATCAAGATCTTCGTCTTCCAGCATGTCTATCGTTCATTGTGATTAACCTCATCGTGGATGCACTTAACCACGTTGTAGGGATTTTACTATGTGTAGCTGAACGATTGCTGATGTTCAAAATGATGTTCAGCTTGTTCTTCAGTTATTTTCGGACATTTCTATTATTACCGAATCGTAGGTTTTGTCCAAGTCCGATCTTCTGAGGTAATATCGATTTTAACGAATCTCTTCACTAACAAACTTGATTGATTAAGTCACGGTGAAAGGACTTGTGATCGGTAAAAGTCCGTATTTCAGATTAGAAGCCCAGAAAAATATTTACGTTTAGAACAATAGGCAGATTATTAGCTATTGGTTTTCTAATGTTCGCGTATACCATTATGTATATATCTTAATGTATATAGGGTGGTTGGTAACTGGTGGTACAAGCGGAAAGGGGGCGATTCAACGTGAAAAAAGAAATCGAAAATATAGAATAAAAATTTTTCGTTTGAGGCTTGGTTTTCGAGAAAATGAATTTTCGCTCGGTACGCGTGCACTTTATCGCGTCTCGTTATAACGGATCTCACTGTAGATCGTTGTCTCGATGGAAAAATTAAAAAAAAAATTTTTTTATTCTACATACCACCAGTTACCAACCACCCTGTATATCACTTTGACACAAACTGAAATGTTCTTTGCCTTTCTCGCAAGGAAACAGCTTATACAATTGGATATAGAATTATGAACATTTTGTACATTCTATCAATCAGTTTGAATTTATTCACTGACAGAGTACAAATAATTTTATGTTCTTTTGATCAGTTTAATTACAGTTTCAGAATAACTTGTTGCCAATAATGACGTATAATCTATAGAAGCACACCATGAAAGGAAGAGTGGCGTGGATAAGCACTTTTATTAGAAGTCAAGAGGACCTGCATTGTGAGAAGCACTTGTCGCCATTCAAGAATCACAAAGACCATTTGACTCTGGTCTCGTGCCTCCTTTGAATCCTGTTTCCCTCCTATTCAACAAGACTGCTTGCTTTCTTCCTTTCTGATGAAAATTCGAAGCATCCTCCGGATAAAGAAATATTCCTATGTAAAAAAAATTTTCTATTTCTACGCCTATATAGAAATATTGCTTCTTTTCTGATATTCTTATTCATAAAGATTATTTCACGGTGAAGTATACAGATGAAAATTTTCTATCTTACATTATTCCTAAGCTTTCTATACTTCTCTATAAGACAAAATTAAGTTAGATATCAACATTAATCAATTGACCAGAGTCTCAGACTCATAGTCTCAGAATAACAATTTTTATTGTAATTTAATTTATTATTTTTTAGATGTTTCCCTAGAATCATGGGTTCTGCGAAGGTAGCTTTTTCACGAGAGACTGGCTCTCTCTCTCTCCGGCTCGCGCTACCTATTTGCACTAGGCGACCTACCATCACTGACCTTTCTGCAATCCTGGTGAACACATGTCAGGATTCTGCCAATCATATAAACTGGAGAAATTTGGCAAGCACGTGCTGATCACATGGTACGGTGCAGGTTTAATGAAATTCTAGTCACGTTGCTTATGTTTCCTGTATTGCTTGGCAATTATTCTACCATCCCAAAAATCTGGAAGTGTTTTTGAAACGGCAGGAAGATTGCTTACATAAACAGCAGGAGATGTGCTTGGAAAAATCACAGGTAATGTACGTTTGAACATAATTTTTAATTACAAATTATTGAGATTAATAGTATTATGATTTACCAATTAAACAGCAATACCGAGCTTATATATTGTCCTTTTTTTGGAACAGTTTTTGAATGAAGAATAATTCTGGAATTAAATATTTTAATTTTAGAATATTTTTCACAGTTAAATGTTAATCCCAGTATTAAATATTAACTTCGAAATATTTTCAAATTAAAAATGAATCCTCCGCTACATTAAATACCAATTCCAGAGTAAAGAAGAATATTAAGTAGTAAAAATATCCAACTGCCTACATATAATTTCTCACGTTCCTGCTTTCTTTGTAGCAGGTTCTTAAAGATCTAAGGATTAATAAAGGTGGATCATCCGCAGAGTTTAGAAGGATCTCCCGCTAGCTCTAACAATTATGTTACAGAAAACTTAACAATAAAAGTGATTATCCTTGTAGTGGTTGGCTATTAATAAGCTTTTGTTGGCCTAAGCTCATAAATTATAACGGCCAATTTAGAAAAACTTAGGGTTACATGATTATCGACGCGTGCATGCAAGGACTATGTGAAAACATTTTTTCTTTTTTTTTTTTATTTATTTGTTGAAATTACAATCAATTCTCGCGTTGAGGATTTTCAGTAATATGTGAAAACATGAAATTCAGAAAGATTACGTGCTTTTATATTCTAGAAAGAAACAATCAATTGTCACGAAAAGCAATTGATTATTAACTTTTTAATTAACATTCTCTACAATTGGTTCTTAACATGTCTAATTTTCTATATTATATTCCAAATATTATTAAGAATTTCCAGGAATAAGATACATAGAAGCAATAATTCAAACTTATCAGTAAAAGATTCTGTTCCCCTAGCAGGTCCTAGCAAAATACCTTAAAAAGATAAAAACGAACTGAATATAATAAATTGCTGGTACTTGGGGAAATACGTCTTTCACATAATCGCTACTTTTGGTATACAACGGCTATTAAAGTTTCCTTAATCCAGCTATGTCTTGTTAGCAAGAAAGAGAAAGATTCTTAAAAACTGACCATAGGTACGTGACAGGTACAGATAAGTGAATTTATGATAGCTGGTTTTCCCCAAGTTCGAGACTTTCTACAGTTGGTTCAGTTAGGTACTCAACCGTTCGAAACATTTTAGTATAACCTCAACACATTTGTTGGATAACTAATCAACCTACAAATACAAGCAGAAAGATGATAATTGAAATTAAAAAGAGGAGAAATAATCAAATGAATTGTTCAAGATGATGTTCAAAAGAGAAAATTATCAATATATATATCTAAAGTGATGTAAGATTATTACTACACGATATTTGGCGATAAAAGAGGTATGTAATGAATATTATGTTATGAGAGGTAATAACGATTAGATGAATTTTTTATAGGTTATATTTAATAGAATAATTTAATAAATATATCAATAATTAATAGATGCTTTGATGAACTTGTTAAGTGATTAATCAATCTCAATAGACAGATTCATTAATTAGATTAAATGATTAGATATGAATTTTTGTATAGGTTATGTTTAACAGAAGGTTGCGAAATTGTTGAAGATACTGTTAAATTATTTTCACGATATTTGGCAAGGGAAGAGATAATAAGTAGCGCGTTATGGGAGTCATGACGACGATCAGGGTGGTCCTCTCTCACGGTTCGAGAAACCGCGTTCTGGAACCGATGTATACACGGTGCACGCGTCGTCAACGGGGACGTCTACGTCGCGTCGTGGATGCCGCGCTGCCAGAAAGAAAGTCGACTCGAAAATCAAACAAACAGCCGACGACGCCGCGTTTCTGCACTTCCGTCGTCGCCGTTTGTTTATTGTCGCTGAGGGATCGCTGCCCTGGTGATCCGTGCACCGTTTAATGCCGCGTTTCACACATTATGTAATTCTTTCACGTGCCAGTTACATCCAAAATCATTTGTTCTTTGAATAATCGCAGTTATCTTCAATATTGTTAACAGTATTATCTTCTTTGAATCGTCTTTTACTTAATCCTGTTGCTCTTCATTATTATTAACGAAGAAAATTAATAATAGTAATGCTCAATGAAGTTTGATAAGGATGCAACAGATTTCATGAGATTTGCCTCGTATGTTAAATTTTGAATCTGTTTTTAGGAAGATAATATCGATGGAAGAATTCGAGAAGTATGTATTTTTAAAGAAGATGATAAAAAAGAGAAGAGATTAGGCTGTAAAGAGAAGAAATTGTGAAACGTCGATTCTTTACAGCCTTGTAAGACGGACCTAATGAAACGTAATTCATTCCCATGCACCTTGAGGAGACATCGTCTGGCGAACACATGTCCCCATTGGATTTTATCCATTAGGAAAAAGTGCGCCCTTCGTCGCATGACATTGGCCGCCGTCGAACATTGAAACTCGAACTCGCTAATTCTCCAGATGCTGGCTCGACTCAAAGGGTTATTAAACATATTTTTATGTTCGCGTCGATGGAAATATTTAGACCCCCAGGGCGTCATCTCAGCCTCTCAAGTGAGGCTAAAATTATATATTTTAATTTAATTAGATAATTTTCAATTAATGACTAAGTTTAGTATATATATATATAATTAATATTATAATGAATGTTATACTGATTGACTTGACAATCTTACCAAATATTGAACATGTCTTAGAAATGGACAATATTTATTTATCTTTCGCTCTTACTAAATATTTCTTCAATAATGTTTATGTATAGTAGTAACCTATACAATATACTATACTACGATATACCTATTCTGTAATAAGAATTTGTTAAGAAAGAGACTCAACGATTCAAAAGCATTTTCCTATAAATAGATGAGTATCATTAATAATATAACGAAGAATATTTATGTAATCTTTCGTCTATTTATTAATGGAATATAAATCTAATTTTTAACAGAGTTGTCCTCCTACGGAGAAAATGGATAGCCGTCGGCTAGACAAATTGAGGAAAACAGTTGTCTGATAGTCACATCTGTTCCCGGATTATGAGCACGATAAATTTCAGCCTGTGAAGCTAACAGCCGGATTAGCGAGCGTTGTCGCGGTGTCAACGAGGTGCTTTCACCTTCTATCTTGTAATTTGCGAATCTTACATTCTTCTCTAATAACTTCACTACAATAACATTATTTATGTAGGAACTAATGTACCACATTTTCTTAAACAATTGCTATACTATTCTTCTAATTATTTCTTTACAAAAATGTTGATCAACTAATTTGTTAAATTTTCCATATTTATTTTAGCACAATCTTCGATCATTTTTGGCAACAATTTTTGGACAATTATGATATTTATAAAAATATATAGCTTTCGTTTTATTACATTTTGATGCCTTTTTGTAGAGTTTAGTACAAGAAGTACGATCTTTTGGGAACGTCGATGTCGCAAGAAGAGCGGAAATGAAAGAAAACAGCGGGCACTGTTCGCAAACACAGAAGCTCGTCAAGAGTCCCTGGACTTATTGTCTTCGCTGTTCTGCCACGGCTACCTACCGTGCATGTGCGGATTCTGTACGCATTTCAGAAATGCCTACTTCAAACACACGTGTTCGCCATCAGGTTGCCCAAGTGGTTGCTTGACCTTCGCACTTTTACTTTTTGAACTCTTTCTACTAGATCTCTCTTTTATCATACAAAAATGCTTTATCTTCACTATTAAAGTATCATAAATTCCAAGAAGGATTCTTCTAACAGTTAATTAATTTCATTTTTGATAATTCTCTAAATTATACATACATAAATTGTTATTATTGCGACTTGAAAGTTTTAGAAGATAATAACAATACAACAATAGCAGTGAATTTTTCGATGCTAGATTTTGTAAGAAATTATATTTTATTTTCCTAAATAATGTCTTTCGTATTACGCTTATCAGTAAAATATTTTATTTTCATAATACTTATTTAATTTAATACTTTTATTTATGAAACAGTATTGGTCTCCATATAATTTCAACTAATCCCAATCATTTTTATGTAGACGACTTTTTTGAATCGAACAAGAGGTCAGAGGTGACCACCATGGACTCCGGATTGAATTTCCGAATCAACGTCTTCGAGGAGGTATTAGCCCCACGTGAATACCGTGGTCCCCGATGTCGAGGCCGTGAATTGGAAAAAAAGGGCCTCACGGATCGTTGTGGCCTGGTTGGGCCTCTGGAATCCTCAGTGGGGGTCCCACGGATGGGTTCTTTCGTTTTTCTCTCGATCCCGGAGGAATCATTGTCGTTTCCTCTGCTCAACGCTTTCTTTCAACGTTTTCTCATGCCTCCAGTCCTTTTCATATCGAGCAAGTATTTCCTAACATAATTGATTAACAATTACTATAATCTACATATATCTAATACAGGATGGACAATATATAGCTGACTAATTTCAAAATCCCATCATTCCGGAACGATGTATCATTTTTTATGTTGAAATTATGTTATGGCTGCATGGCAAAGTAAACAAGAAGCCATCCATGAAGGATGTACACAGTTCTGATGACATCACACTTGATATATGGGAAACAAATATGAAGTTGCACTACAATTTTACGAAAGGAATTTCTATTTAATAAAAGCAATGGACAATTGTATATAATATATATATATATAGAATAGACTTCTATTATAGTGAAAAACTTTAATATACAAGTTACTAAAATTTATGGTGTATCAATCTTAAACTTTCTTTTGTCCATTACTATATCTATTAAGTATTTAATAATTGTTCTTTCTATTCTAATGCTTTTTAATTATAGCAGAATTGAACTACAAAGTAACGAAGAAAAGTAGGAGCAACGTGGTAATGAAAAAAAAAGAAAAGCCAGGAAATTTGAAACTAGTGATCCATTATGCAGCAAAGATATGTATGTAATTTGAAGTAAAGTAAATAATAATAGAGAGGGGAGCAATGTTTTTTTTAAACTCAGCAAAGCTAAGCTGAAAAAAGAAGAAAAGTAGAAGTAACACGGCAGCCAAGTAAAAAAGGAGGAAAGCTGAGAAACAAATGTTGAAAGTTGAAACTAATGGCGGAGTCGAGGCTACTAATTGCCATGGAAATTTCGCAGGGTCTGGTGAATTCGTTCAGGAGGTCCCGTGGCACAGTCGAGGTCGAGAGTTGAATCTAAATGATCCTGGTTCTCGGAAGGAGAGGACCATCAGGACACGCGACACTTCCCAAGTCGAAGGAAGCGTGCCCTTTCTTATTTTTTCCTCCTGCTTGGAACCCTGTGGTTGCTACGGGCCCCTGGAATCATCCTGGTGAAAGATTCATCGTTGCTGTTTCAGCGGACTCTGTATATGTTACCAACTGATGCAATTTGTAGATCTTTGATAAAAAAAAAAAGGAGAAAACCAGTCTCCAGGGGTGAATTTTACAATAGAAATGACATAGGAAACAAAATCAATAACATAAGTAAAGTATCAAGTCAACTACTGATAATATCAATGTATATAGTTTTTAAAAATATTAGATAAAACATACAAAAATGTGGATAGCCTTAATAAATATTAAACATTATTAAATATTAAATATTAAATTAAATATCAGTGTCAATAATATTGAGATATATTAATAACAATAATTATATTTTTAGTTTGATTTATAAGAAGATAAAAAGAAGAAATGTGTGTTGTATGTGGAGAAAATCACCGACGCCATTTTCTTTGGAATCCCCTTCATTTGGTCCGGACCAATTGTAAACGAGTCTCACCTGTACATTACCTCTCACCTGTGCCTTAGTCTCCTATTGGAGGATTAAGAGCAGGTAACAGGCAAGTGTCCCCACTAAGTTGTAATGGAGCTACTAGTACAAAATGAATCCTCTCTGGGAAGAGGAAAGTATTCTTTCATTTTCAAACATAAATTATCAATTTTTACTAATTTATGTAATGTTTCATTAAATATTTAATTATATTATTTAATTATTTTTTCATTTTTCTAGTGCAAAAAATTTCTTGAATTAAAAGAAGCACGGATTTATCAAGATTGATGTAAGCTAGTGGTTTTTCCGTATTGGAAACTGGAAATATATGTATAAGACATTTGTGACCAGGTGTGACAGACGTTTGCACTTGCATCCCTGACGGTGTATACGCCATGGACACGGATGGCTGCTAGGTTTCATCGAAACAGCTGTTGTCTGATGTTGTCCCTACCCGATGTCAGACTTGGAGCTATTAAAATTCAGCGAAATCTATCGCACCAACTCAGAACTAGCCGTAGCTCTTACTACATACTACATAATATTACAGTTAAGTGCATTTACTTCAATTTTCTCTTCACATACATTTTTTTCCAAAGAAGACTGCTCTTTCGCTCTGATTTTCTTAGTTTTATAGGTTTTTACGCTATTGTTCCTCCAATTTTAACTTCTTTTTTTAGCAAAACTCTATGAAAGTAAATTTCTTCTTTTATTTTATTTCTTTAAGCTCTTAATCAACTTCTACTTCACGCATTTTTTCTCTAAAACAGTTGCTTTCTTTTTTCTACAGTTTTGAGCTTCCTCTCTCTTAATAACTTCTACATTTCTTTTTATATCTTCTTTTTTCTTTAATATACTAAAAAGCATAGAAATCTAATGTGAATCTAACTGATCTCTTCCTTTCCCAGGTTCTCTTCCATTTTCTATTTTCTAACCTCAAACAGTCGGTGCGTCGAGCTCGTGAATTTTCGATAGGACTCGTCGTATTCGATAGCAGCCACGCTAAACGCACCGTGCCACGAATGTGTAACGAGAAACGACCGACCCTCTTTCTTTCTTTTTTCCCCATGAAGTCAGTTCGGGTCGCTGCTTTGAAATTGGCACGCGGGATGATTTTAGCTATTCGAAGTCTGGCGGAAAGGAAGGAGAACGCGTCGCGTTCGACCCGCTGGCGCCAACACGACAAAAACTTTTCATAATCGGCCGTGTCTCCCCTCGTTCTTTCGTTTCTGACTCCATCACATCGGCCTAGAAATCTAGGAATCCCCGCCTTTCTCTAATCTTTCTTCAGCTTGTTTTAATATCTGAATAATAGTAGTGAATAATCGCCAGAAATATTTTAACTTTGCCTCTTGATAAATTTTCTTCTAGTACCTTGCAGAGTGGTAGATGTAAATTTACTAAATACTAAGGAAGAATATTAATTATAACTCTATAATGTATTAGCATGACATTTTTTAATATCAAGCACTGAGGTTCAGATATTACTAAAAGTTCTTTACTGTTGTCGTTCAGATAATGAAAAAGATACAAAATTTAGTATTTAATATGTTTTATCTAGTGTTAACATAGTTTATTATTGTATCTAGTTTTAATATATAATATCTAATATCCTTAATATTTCAGTGACAACAATGAAGATTTTTAACCTCGATTTTTAATTGATTTCTTTCTTTTACTTTAATTATCCCTTTTAACGTGTGACTTATTTTATGTTTTATCTTATGCCTTATCTGTATGTCTTCTTTTTCTAACTTTAGCCTTTTCTTTTTATGTAGATATTTTATGGTGGATGAAAGGGAAGAGACATTACTAAAATTTCTTCAATGAATCTTCCAAGAAGGCTCTACTTCTGTGTCACAGCCTGGTGAGGACTTTCAGGAACCTGATCCAGTAGGAATTTTTTCTGAATGAATAACTCTTAACCATTCACTTAATCATACACGAACTTTCTCCTTACACTTTACAAAAAATCACATATACTCTTTTCTCTCTTTTATTTTATTTTTTAATGGTTTTACATCTTCATACACTTGCTTATTATTGTAACAATGTAATGTAATTCTGTCGTGAATATTATTGCAGCATAATTAAGGTAATTATTCTTAGCAAATTTGTAGTTGAAAAATGGTAATTGATCTTCACTCTACTTATTATATATGTAGAATATTAACATTGACCAATATATGGGAACTCCCATAATAGATTAAAGGAAAAAAAATGAATTCCACCAAAGGAGCCGCCTTCAGCAATGGAAAAAAGGAAGAACAGGGATTTTAAAAGCGTTGCATAAAAAAGGGTCTCCCTTGGTCAAAGTACTATGTGCCACCCTGAGCAAGTAAAAGGGGTTGGTCCTCTAGAATAATCTAGAATATGGCCCCTTTTTATTTGGACACCGAAAATGGTCGCTGCGATGAGCTTTCTCGAGGTATAAATCAACAGTCTAGGAAAAACACACGGCGAGAGTCGTTCAACGCTGATATATGAACACGTGATTCATTAACAGCCACTGATGAAGTATGTGTTAATGAAGAGAATCCTCTTCTTCGTTCCCGTTCTATCCCCCAATTTTAAACCGTGTTTTCCCTATGAAATCACGTGGTTCAAACGTTATTTTCGAAGGAGAAATGGACGTAGAGCGATTTTAGGTTAAGCCTCCTAATGTGAACCATCATGTTGTTTTTCCTTAAAACTTCTACCATACTGAAATTATTCTTCAATCTACTCTTTTTAGATAATCTATACTTATGCTTAATTGCATTATGTTCATTTATTCTTTGCTTATATTTTCTTTGTGAATATAATAATACTATGGTGAAATTACATTACATGTAGGAGAAATAGTAACTAAGAAATAATGAGTATCGGTATTGGAATGGTATGAGTATTGGAAATAATGAGTAACTTGGTTTTGGTTCAATAACATTATAACAAATTTTCACTGCCTTGTTACAACAATAATTAAATATAAGAGGATACAAAATATATGAATATATGAAGATATATATGAAGAAATATATGAAGATACAAAATTAAGTATGTAATTTTCAAATTACACTGTAACAATAAATATTAACTTATAAATTTCAAACAATCTGTTTCCAATAAAATTTTAATTTTAATAAAATATTTCTATTTTTAGGTTGATCATAGTAATCTGATTGGACACCAATGAGATTCAATCAACGAAGCAAGTCCAGCCTTTGCGTTTGGATAGTGGATGTGAAGGTAGAGGGTTGCTCTTCTATCCGTTTCTCTCCCATTCTTTTCTTGAAACCGACGACACGCAGTCGCGGAGGGGCGGCGCCTTCAAATGGTAGCACCCAGAGCGCAGACGCCTTCGGTTTCACAGCGTGCTTCCGGTAAGGGTGGCCCATAGAATTCCTTGGGGTGTCTAACGCCCCCGCAACACCAATCGTAAATTATTCAGGTTTTCAAGCCCCGCTCTCGACTCGTCCTAATTTATCTTTTTCGAACCCGTGACGACCTCGCCTTCGTTTTAATTAAAACCCACGCCGAAGAAATTCGTTATATGAATGAATTTTTACTTTTGGTTGAGGCCAAGTGATTTTTGGGTATTTTTGTATGAGAAATGATACAGTGAATATCTTCTGATGTTCATAAAAAGAAATATAGTTTCCTTTTCTATTTAGAGTCTTGATCCTCTTTTATCAATGTGACAACTTCGGCTGGATTTTAATTAAAATCCACGCTAAAGAAATTCATCAGATGGATTTTTAGTTTTAGATAAGATTAAAGAAGAAGTTTACAACAAAGTCCTCTATCAACACCAATTTAATCTCTTCTTTGCTACATTTATTCTTCTTGTTGATAAATAATTCGTTAAAAGATTTTTTTATTCAACAGAAATCTTCTACCAAAACTCTTCATCGGTATCGCATCTTTTCCTTTCTCTTTTTCTCTATTTTTCCTACCAATAAACTATCCAATAACAATTTCCTTTCCTTTATCGCCAAATATCGACTGAAATATTTCTTCTTTTCCAGGCTTCAACTAGAGCAACAATCTCGACTATCAGAAATCTTTCGACCGTTCTGAAATAAACCAGGAGAGCACGTCGGGGCTTCCCATTCGCCTTCGAAAATGTGTTTACACGGCACTATACACTTCACCGGAATAATTCTCGATGTCTTTTTGCTCCGTACGAAAACGAACGAGTTTTCCTTGGCGCCTGTATTGTGAGGTCCGCGATTTCGCGGTATCGCCTGAGTAAATTCCATCCATCGGCGGGGGTGGCGGCTGTTACAATTTACTGTTTCCACGTTCCGATCTATTTTAATTATTGCCGGCGAGGTTAGCCGCGAAAAATTCCATAAATCTTCGTCTCCTGCGGTAATTAGCGGGAATACTTTCGACTAGCGGGCATAAATCCCGCAATTCCTTCCAGGAACCTCGGAACATTGACGACACGAGGTGCAACACAGATCCAGTGTCTCTCAAGTAACCAAATTTTTCAAATTGAAGTGACTAAAAGTTCATTTCAGAATGTTTTACGCGATAATTATTGAAGAGGAAAGAGGAAGATAACTGGAATTAAGAGATTATTGCAATTTTAATTCACGATTGTCAATTGTTTATTGATTATTTATTGTAGGAAAATTATAGAGTGGCTGAAAAATGGTCACAAGTTGATTTAAAATCTTGTTACAATTTTTTAAATAATAATTGAAGAAGAAAGGAGAAGAGAATGGGAATTGACAATCAGTATGGATTATTTATCATAAAGCAAATTTACAATATAAAATTCTCCTATTCTATCTTAAAATCTTTTGTTAAAGATTCTTTAGGAAAGACTAGCTTAGAAATTTCTGGTTCTTATGAATTTTTAGGCAATTAATTACCGGGGAAAGCCAATTTGAGGTGCTATGTCACGGAGTGATCATTTGAAAAATGGAGGGACGTCGCGTAAATCGGTATTATAGAGGCTTGAACGGCTGTAACTGTTCTTAATTCGCGGGGACGTTTATTTGCTGCACTCCGAGGCAATATAATTCGACGCGTTTCCGCTATTTTTATCGTTTCGTGATTCATTTTCCCTACTATTAAAAAGAATTATTGCCTTCGAGTCTCAGAACGTGTTACTGCAACGACACCTTCCTGTCTTTTTATAATCTCTTCATTCCTAACCTCCAAGTAACTCGTTTTACACTTATTTAAACTACCATAGATTAATCATATCTTCTTTTATTTCCAGAAAGACACATACTTCTAATTTCTTCAATATCATTCTTGAATTAATACTCATTCAAACATGCCCGCATCTTCATACAGAGAAGTATAAATCAGTTATTAATTCACGCATCTTGTATTCAAGAGTAAATTTTATTTAAGAACGTTTCAGGATGAAAAATATTGGAAGAAACTGTTTTCGAATGGTAAAAATACTTTTCATTGTCGAAAGAGTGGAAACTGTGCTGAAGATAATAATCGCTTTCCGTTCGCCGTAAATCTCTCCTTATGAACGGTGGCGATAGGGTTTGCCTGCACGAAAATAGAGTTTTTTCCTGGCCCTCGTAAAATATTTATATGCGCAAATAGTGGAGAGCCGGGTAGAAAACAGGGCTGAACGAAAAGAAGACATAGATAAGAGACTCATGGAATTTATTCTCCTTCTTCTGTGTTGTTTTTCACCCCGGAAATATCTCTCTGGTCGGCACATGAGATTTTCCTTGCGAAAAAGTCAACGTCACTCGTGATTTTTACTTTGATCTCTCACGACTTTTCATCCGACGCTTATCGTTTCAATCTCTTTATCTTTAAATACGATAAAAATACTGTTACATTGAGGAAGAAACAGTTCCCTCCCAGTTTACAAAAGAAATCATTTAAAATTAACAATTTTTGGTTACAAGCAACATTTCTTCTTTTACATTACGTTCATGAATTTTAAGTTAAGAAAAAATATGTAAAATGTCTTGGAGTAAAAAAAAGTGGAATTTTTTAGTTGTCTTCTCTATTGGACGAAGCTCTAAAATCCTTTCCTGTGCAGATGTTGACGGCAAAGTATCTAGGGAATCGAAGAGGTGACAAAATCGGCCCTTCGGTTTTAATAGAGAAGTGGACCCATTATGCTATCGCTTGAAAAAGCCGTTATTCATGTTGGACAGCTGTTTCCTTGGTTAAAAAAAGGTTGCTGTCGCTTTTTGAAAGAAACGAGTGTGAAGTGATCATCCAAAATGGGCAAAGAAGTTTTTTAAATTCACTTTTTTTAAGAAAATTGATCTTGCAACAAAAAGAAGACCTAACAATCATTATTTCACTGAAAATCGTATAATTTTATTTAAATTATGTTTTTTAAGAGTATCTTAAAAAATTTATTTCTTGAGGTGAAGTTCCTTTTTTATTAATATTGAAAGTGGATTATGCAATGGAAGTAGTCGGTCAGATCTTTGTTAGAAAACCGTTCCGACTTTACAGTCCCGCCTCCCAAACAGGAAATTAGTTGCCGACAGGCGGTTCGAATTATACATTTCTCGGTAAAGACCTCCTTTTTCTATCTTCCGCCTTGATTTTGCTTCATCGGCCACATCAAAGCAAAATCATATCCATTTCCTTTTTTTTCCAATTCATTTTTCATCGATTTATCCCAAAATTTTATAAACATTTACGTCACATTAAAACTAATGTATTATTAAAATAAAGTTTAGGTTATAAATTGTAACATAGCTTTAATACAGTATCTAACTGCAGATATCGTGATAAAGATTCCATTGGTTTCTATTTTACTTACCTAACCTCCAGTGAGCTTTTTATGCAAGCTTACTGTGTGAGAGGAGAGAAGTTGTCGACGTGTTCCCTCGACAGCTGCCACCACTATAAGATCCGGTTCACACGAGTCTCCTCACTTGTCTCCCCTTGATCTTCTTTTTACACTTTTATAAGAGCTTTCTGAAAACTGTGCGTGACACTATCACCAAATTTCTTCTTCTTCGTTCACTTTTCTTTGTTGCATTATATCGTAATTGATCTTAGTTAATTGATTATTCGTTGATAATTTCATCATTTTATTGGCAATAGCTGGTAATAGTGTTACGAGATGGATGATGAAATAACCTTTCATTTGCAGAACTGAAAGAGCCACCTCATGCGCGAACTTTTTGCCAGAGAAGCACTTATCAAGGACGTTCAATTTGCAATACACTTGTATGGTGACAGTGTTGGTGTAAGTCGGTAAACAGGAAAACACTGTGCGCATTCATTCCTCTCTACTGACCCACATTCGCAGAAGTCGCTATCTTTTCTTCTGCTTCTCTTCTCTACCCTCGAACAATCAGCTATAAGTCAAGCCAGCCACGGCTCGTTGATCTGTCGTTTCTCCTTGCTCAGGATCGTACGAATCACTTTTTTCACCTTGCATTTATCTTTATTCGAAGAAAAAAGTGGTACCATATCGATAATTCATTTCTCCAGTTATTTTATTTTTAGTTCTAGTTATTTTCAGGTAAGAAAGCTGTTTTTGTTTCGTAACGTCATGTAAGTATGTAATTAAGTAAAAGTAAATAACTGGATAAAATATTAAATATAAGATTTAAGACACTAGAACTATTTTTAGAGAATATAGTTAAATTTATTTTTTTGTACAGAATTATTAAAAAAAGAAAGTGATTATATTTGATCCGCAGCAGTTGTTGTCCAACAATAACAAATAAATAGATAAGATATTAAATAAAAGATTTAAGGTCCTAGAATTATTTTTAAAAAATATATAATTGAATTTGTTAGATATACTTATTGGAAAATTTAGAGGAAGAGGATTTAGAAAATTAGATTTAGAAAAAAGTAATTCTGATGTTTTTGCAACATCTTAACTAGAATTTTTTCTTTCAGAGATCCTTATAAATGGCGACGCGACGCAACGTCACTGGATCATTCGTCTGCACGTCAACTTTCTTCCGTTTCATTTTTGTCGACGTCCAGTCACTATTTTCGACTAATTTACTAATTCGAATCGGAACTAGCAGGATCCCCGACGACGTTCGATTCAAAGAAATACATTTGTACGGATGTTAGGAAACATCAAAGCACGTCACATTGTCGGACGTCCCTCTGAATGTGTTTCTTCTTTTATACTCGAGGAAAGTAAAGTGAAACCAACGTAAAGTGAAACCTTTCAGTAGAGATGTAACTATAATAAGAAAAGTGAAAAGAATTAGAAATTGAGAAAGAGTTACCAGAAATATATTTTTTAACCTCTCTGATTTTGATATTGCAGAATTTATATCATAATTTAATATTTCAGAATTTTAATATGCCTATTTTAATGTTGCATGAAGGAGATATTTGATAAAGTTGTAACAAGGTTGGTTACTGAATGTAAGAAGTAAAATCAAGAGGAAAAAAAGGAAGCAGTAGTCGGGTCGAGTAAGTACATTTATGGGTCGTATCTTGGTAGATAGTATTCATTAGGGACACCGAATACGCGTCAGCGGACAGGATAAAAAAAATGGAAAAAATGATTCGATCTACACTCGTGGGAAGTCTGTGATCTTCCTAAAGGCGACTATAAATCAATGCAGTATTTAAGATTGGCCTGATGCAGATCTCTTAATATCAAAATGAAATATCGAATTACATTTTGCTTTCTTTATCTTACATTATCTATTAATGGCAATTATTTTATTATTTTATCTATTAATGGAAATGGAAGAAAAATAATAATTATAGAAATAAAATTAAAGAAAGTTGTAACGATAACACGCAACATTTTTACACTAATAATTTTTTAGCTTAAAAAAATAATCAAATATTTATAAAAAATATATTCTATAAGCTTCTATAAAAGAAATAATTTATTAAAAAATAAAAAATTTTATGAACTCTACACAACTCTAAAAAAAAAAGAAAAGTAGAATTTTGATGTCAAAACAATATTTTATACTTTTTCGTATTTTAAAGTATCTAGTAAAATTGTCGGAGAATGTAACGCGACAGTCGTATATCGTCATTTTCTCTGACAGATTTCA
Organism: Bombus vosnesenskii; assembly: GCF_011952255.1. NCBI lineage: Eukaryota > Metazoa > Arthropoda > Insecta > Hymenoptera > Apidae > Bombus > Bombus vosnesenskii. The sequence continues at coordinate 1,901,365 of NW_022884343.1, forward strand.
GGGACCGTCATTTCATTGTTTTTTCTCCTTTTCTGCTGAAAGATGATCGATTTGTGACGGTCAGGTCGAAAGAAAACGTGGAAAAGGTCAGGACATCGCAAAGATCATACATGGAGCTCAGGTCAATGTCGAAACGATCACCACCTTACACGCATAACGAACAGAGGTTCATGAACTTGCAGAATGCCTGCACGACAAAGAAACAAAATGGTCCTTTTTCCACAATATTCCTTCTTCACTTCAAATATATTTTTTCATCTTCCTCTTCATCTGTTTTAGTCTTAAAATTTCAATTTTTCAATTTAATAATTTTAGAAATTTTAAAGATTCTTGACAGAAATTTTTAAGTTTTAATTTTCATCTTTAAAGATTAATTTTTCTTTAAAAATTAAAGGTTTAAGTAAAATCAAAGTAGAGGAGGAGGACAATTCACCAACAGTGATAGTCAGAGATGTATGTGTCTTTCCAAAATGTAAATACTTTGTCTACTCTGTCTGTGGGCTCCTGATATGCTTCCTCTGTATTGTTTGGATCAGCCTCGTGTTCCCTTATCCTATGCATGCTTCTTGTATTGTAAAATGGTATTTCAATTCTTCATATATACTCTTTATACATATGCTTGCAAATAATAGTAATAAAAATTTGTTTATATTAATATTTCAGTAAAATTTACTCTTTTTATGGAGTTTTCTTTATTTTAATTCTTCCTACTGATAACAATAACAACCAGAAAAAGGAATTAATACATATATATTGATATTTCGTCCCAATATGTTTCTTTTATAAATTTTTCTTACTCTGACTAATTAGATATATCGTTCATGTATCACCAACATCCTATCCTTTATATACTTCATTTTTGTAAGAAAACGTGCTGCTGCATCAAATGAAGTAGCATAAATGTTTTGTCTATAACCCTAAAAGCTTGGGAAAAATTGTTTTATGATAACATCTACTCTGCAAGTAATCCTGTGCATAAAGCAACTGAATATTAGCCAGCAATGGTAAGGCTCGTATATTTTTCTTTGGCTGGATGACACCGCTTGAAAAATATACGAGCCACACTTTTCAAGCCCATGAGAACGTCGCGCGTGTTATTTCGGTGCTCCCCTTTGAACTTCCACGCTGCCAAAAGACGATAAAAATTTTCACGAATAAAACAGTCGATTTCGGATTAAATATACCTTACCTAGTTCCGTGGATAATCGTAGAAAATTTTGTCATTATTTTCTAGCGACTTTTCTTATCGGCCTTATATCGAAAAAGATATTTTGAAATAATTTGTTTCTTTTTTTATTATAGGAAATTTGGTGATCCATGCAAGTATGTTATGCAGAAATTTAGGAGTCAGATACTTAATTGGTCGTCCTGTGTGAATTGTGGCCCACGTGGTGGTAGATGTCTATATACAGTAAAAAATAATTTTTATTTAAATATTAATAATTTTTTATTTCAAAATGTATAATGTTTAACTTTGGCTTTGTAGCTCAAGGAACCAAAACCAAGTGAAAGTAACATAATTAAAGCTATTCATCTTGCTTCAAATTTGAAGACTACGGAAACCATCAAAATTGATTTTGATGAAATTAACAAAACTTGCGTAGCAACGGTATATCTAATTTTTTAACTCGTGAATTATAATTTTTTAAATTATTTCTTTTTATTATTGAAGGGAGAATCCGTGTCAAATGAATGGTTCAGGATTTTCGATTATGGCACAAATTACTGCAATTTGCATAATTTAGTAACCGAGATTGGTTTTGATAAAAGTTCAAAGTTCTTGGAATTGACAAGCAATGCAGTTTGCACACAGTACAATATGGCAGTTTGTGGCTGAAAAATATTGCTTTGACTTTTCTTTGCCATTTATGAAATGTTTTCATTTAATTAGTATACATACGTACATTTGTTGATATTTTTAAATAAAGCTGCAAATACATTTTTACTGTTTTATTAATGTTGATTTTACAATAAAAGAGTTTATAAAAATAAATTACAATTATATTTAATACAAAATACATGCTTCTTAGAAAGAACTATAATATAAAGTGCATAGCATTATATTATGTACAATTTTGTCTTTTTATAAACTACAATATTTGTCATGTTGAGAATGTAGAAGACAATGCTTCAAAGGCACTATATTGATGTTAAAATTACGGACATTTATGAAGTTCAAGAAATTGTCTAATTGATAAAATAATTTTATATCTAATTATTTAGTTTAATTGATTAACGTATTACGTTTACAAACGGTTCAATTCTCGATAGAAGTAATTTTAATTAACTTAATGTAACAAACTAACCTAACATTATGTTAAAAAATTTATCAGTTACCCATTGAGTGTCAAAAGGAATGTTTGCTGCAATACAGACCACTTATTGCATATAACCGACACCTTCTGCCGCTTAGTGTTATGCCATTACATATCGCTCTCGATGATGTTGAAGAAATACTAAGATTAAAAAGAATCATTTTATTGTCGATAACAAAATTCTACTTTGTTAGTACTTTTGAATCAGAGATACCTTCTGGAGGGTGAATGTTGACGAGAATAAGAAGACCTGCTGACAGAATTTTCAACTTTTTTTAATCTTCGCCTTAGATCATTGGCATCGACTAGAAGTTCAAGGTCATCGATACTTCCATTGTTTTCATTCATTAAATTTGAATGTTCAAAGTATGTATTATCTTCGGACATACTTGGATACTCTTGTTCGTAATTACAAACGAGGTCTTCGCGATTTCTCCTCGAGGAAGTGTACGAACAGGACAATTCCTCACGTGGCATTAATCTTTGCTTACTCCACGAAGTTGCTGCTTGTATCAGCGAACTAAACTTTTCTGAAAATTGCAATTAATTATTTTAATGAAGAAAATATGATATATATCACTTTTGAACTTACGGATAGATCGGTTTATTTGATAACGGACAAATCCATAAATTTTCCATGTACTCCTCTTCAAATTTGTGTAGAAAGATATTGGAAGATGACGTGATTGAGCAGTGTAAGAAGAAGAAACATATTCTGCGGTACTATTCGCATGACCATTTTTGTAGATGGTTTGAATCGGATCTGACCGTGTTTCTCTTCTTTTTGCACCAAATAAACGTTGAATTCCAACCATTAGGAAATGCACTAAGAAATAAAAATATTAAAATAAAATGTATATTGACTCTATAAATATTTTTCTTGTATAATACATACTCATTGTGATTAAAAATATTAATACACTCATTGATACAAAGTCCAAACAAGCATCCATGCCATGCTTCAAGAAAGATACTAAGTTTAACGGTACAAGTCCCAGAATAGTGACTCTAGTTAGCAGTGGTGCATGAAGGAATGCAGCAATTACCATGGCAAATAATAAGTAAACAATGTGCAAGCTTATACGATATACTTGATACATTTGTTCTCCTGAAAAGTTAGAAAATTTAATTATCCATCTTAATGAGGTTTCCTTTTTTTATGCTACAATATTCATAGTTTCCAAAATTATAATTACCAGTATCACCAATGTAATTGGTCAACCAATTAAGCTTCTCATCTATCTCTGCACGCATAGTATTTGTTATATTCCAAATATATTGAATAGTGTCATTAATTTGACCTAATTTTTGTAAAGTTTGTTCATATTGAACAAGTGCTGCTGCATGTTGTGCGAAAATTCGATCTGTACTAGATTCTATTTTGTCCCAGATCAATTGTGCTTGTAACTGAATGTTTAATAAATCCTCTAGTATTTCTTTATGGTTTTCGCTACGTTCGATAGCTTGTTGCTCCAAATTTTTATTTGCCTCTTCTACAAAAGATTAAATTAATTGAATGTTACCAATCACAAATATTTTAGATTTTGATTCATTTAAATAATTACCTAATTTCCTTCTGATATCGTCCGCCATTGCCGCAAGTTGTGCGTGTCCAGATCGAATTAAAGCTTTTTCGTTGTTCAGTTCTCTTAAATTTGTTGTCACGAGATTATGAGCTGATGCTTGTGCATCTTTTAGACGCTTTTGCTGTTCTAATAATGCTTTATTACCGTCTGACAAAGACGATAGAGCTTCTACAGTTTGTTCTTCTAGACGATCTTGACCTTCCTAAAAAAATATTCAATGATAAAATAATGTTAACGTTCAGAGCTTATACACTATTTTATACACTCACTTTTAATGAACTCAGTGTCTTAATTTGTGTGTGCGCAGTTTGCATTAATTTGTTCACAGTCAATTCTGTAAGAGCACGAAATTGAGTACTGCGAGCTGCATAACAAACTGCTCTGGCTCTGTTACTCATTAAATGGTATGCATTCCACATATCTGCATCCATATCTGTGGTACATTGTTTTAGTGACTGCAAAAAATACAATTGTATTCACTTTATAAATTTTGAACAAAAAGATTTCCATAGTATTATGTATTTTTTTAACTTCACTATATACAAATAACAGAAACACTAAATTTTTAGTACTGTTACATAAAGTTCAACTGATTAGCTTCATGTACAAACAGGGACTGTACTTTATATTATGAAGCTTGAAACTAGGAAGACCTTAGTGGTGGTCTATGTATTTTGTAAGTGGGGGAAATGCAAGTCTGAACATGTTTCATACCACCCTTCCACATGTAATTTCACAGACAGTGTTGTATATTTAGATATTTTGTATACTTGAATTCAGTCCCCTTCTTCAATGCATAATATCATTAACAAAATAAAGTTTATAGAAATTATATACATGAAATTAAAAGTGGAAAACAGTTGAAGCTTCCAATTTTTACATTGCTATAAAAAATAAAGAATTTATTGTAAAAAGATAATAAAATTTTACCATTTCCTCAGTACATGGAAATATTTTCCTGCCCTCCACTGCAGACTGACAATTCAAAAGATTAACACTCAGTTTGGCAAGTTGTTCCTCACTCAACTCAGAGCAAGAAGTTTTAATCTTCATAATAACTTTGTGTTGGCAAGTTTCTAAAGGCGATGACACTTGAATTTCTGTAAACTTTGCAGCTTCTTGAAGGAACTTCTCATCCTCTGTCATAGATTCATAAGGAATAGAAATCAATGGAACACCATCTGCTACCAAGACAGTAGTATCATCTGTATCCTTTCCCCAAATCCATTTAAATACCGAAGCATAATCGCCTTGACAAGTTATTGACATAAGTGACAAAACCAATAAATGTATATACACCATCCTGCTTTGTTTTTCTGGAAAGATGACAAACAAATTCAACAATTGATATTATTTATGGAATACTGAATGACTTTTAAATGATTATCGGTATTAAATTACCTAAAATAAAAATTGAGAAAAATTGACTTCTAAATGATATTGAGCAAATAATCAGAATACAGAATTAAAAATCATAATTTTAGATTTACGACGTTAAAAATACTCAGTTTCTTTCGCAATGTTATATCACCTTCACCGATGTAAAATATATGCTATAAAATATTAAAACATTATTGTTGAGAAAACCGAGTGCTTCATTCATTCCACCGGAAATTTTATAGTAGTAGTGGGTGACAAACGAAAATAGCTGCTTCACAGGTGAGATACAATCAACCGTTTACTTATTCTCGTTGTGCTTGGACTTTGCAACGGTTATAGCGCTGCAGTTCAGTGGCGGAGAAATTAGAAAGTGAAATCAAACTTTCTTACATAATATTTGGTAATATCTATTTAATTTCCAGTTAACCTCGTTCCAATATAAATAATCACAAAAAATTATTACAATATATGATATAAATACTATACATATGGAATTTCAATATTAATTGTGAAGCATATTAACTAAGTATGTATTCGGGAGATTTGAATTTTTTCCAAGATACGATTTAAGCACCAACCAATCAGAAGCCCACTTTTATTAATGTTACCTGCGCAGTTTGAGTGAACCAATCAGAGCATTTCCCGGCTACCGAATCGCTTGCGCAGATCGGTCTCGCGTTGCTTGCAATACCGCGAATATGTTTGTGATGTCGCAAATTCATAATTTTGTAAGTTAGTTATGCCGAAAATAGTGTTAAATGTGCATCGTGGAAGTTTTCGAAATACGCTGTATGCTGTTTCGGTGAGTCAAAAACATAAATGTCACTCTGAGATACCTTTCATTGAATAATTTGCTAATAGCAAATATGTAGTGCATATATTGGGTGCCCTTTGAAATTTGTATTAAATAAAATCAAATAAAGGACGCTATCGAAGCAATACTTTTTGATTTCTCAGAGTTCGTAGCATTTTAAGTTTTGAAAAAAAAAGTAGTTTCTAATACATATTTGTTTATTTCAATTTTAGTATATAAAAGGTTTTATACATAAAAGTTATATTATCTATTATATAGTGCTATACAGGGTATCTCAAGGTTTAACAGCCAAATTTTGTCAGTATATTGTATGGATAAAATCAAGTAAAGAGTGTTAAGGACACAGCTAATTTGCAGCTGTATTAAAAAATTAAAAAAATATTGAGAAAGTTTGACTGTTAAATTCTGAAATACTCTGTATGATATCATATATATAATTTTCTATAGTTAGTAAATGATAATTATAAGAACTAATTCTTAGGCCATCTTTTGAATTATAAAGATCCTTTTTATTGACTACATTCAAATTGAGTTTTATTATATAAAATTGGAATTAGAAATTATAAATAATAATATAAACTTTGATTAGCCTTATATGTTTATAAGAAGTAATTTACTATTTAAAAGAAGTAATTTGTACAAAATTTACAAATTTCGTACAAATCAGTTTTTGACTAGAAATATTTGAATACTATATTTTCTTTTCCGGAAGTACTTCACTAATTCCATACATTCCCGCCAATAGTCTTCCGTGTGAAGTTGGTACTGGTTCTTTTGGCGCCAAATATGGACCCTTTTCATCCATATACACGTATCTAAATTTTCGTTAAGAATTAATTTAAATTTTTTATAAACGTTGTGATATATTAAAATTTCATACTTTAAAAATTCACATTCCAAAATTAAAGATTGTTGAAATTACAATTTTCATTACTTAAGTATTCTTATGTTATAATACAAAAGGTAATGTAGATATTAATTTTGAAAGGATACGGTAATCTCAAGACCCAGTAAGCACTTTGCGATAACTTTATTGGTTCATCGCAACCAGTGACAAAAATTGGACAAGGTGGAGGTCCAGGTTGTACTCTAGGATTTACTGTAACATGAACAGGTGCTTTTGGCGTCACTACGTGAATTCTCATTAATTGAGCTATTAGAGGCTTTGTTTGCCTGAAAATTAAAAAGTTAATTCGATATTAATTCAAAATTAATTTAATATCATTTATTTGGAGCTAAAATACATATGGTCATTATCATTATTTGGATTTAAATTAAATTTAATTATCTGGATTTCTATCGAAATTGCTTTTTAAATATTCACATACCGACAAGGACAGGGAAAATAGAGCGGCATGTCCGCAGTACTGGATGTGACTTTATTTCCACTGTCCTTCACAATCCCATTTCCAGTAGCCTTCAGAACCTTATCCGGCGCAGACGCCATAAATCTGTGTCCTCTTGGACACTCGTATTCCACTCCCACAAATATTTTCACTACAAATTCCTTTCCGCCTTTTGATTTCCGACCACGAATAGTATTCATATTTTGAAAATTCTTTCCTCTCGGACAATAGTTATGGGTTCCATGATCACCTATAGTAGGCCACAAAGAGCCTCTTTCTTTTTGATGCTCTAGTCTAATAAAAAATTAATCGGTACAAATTAAATCCAACTTAACGATGAAACTGAATTTCTTGGTTTATTAAATTACCTAACAGTCACATCCCATGGTAAAAGAAAAGCGGAAGTGGCTAAAACACCAGCTTGGTGTTGTAAACCCAAATTATGAGAGTATAGGCTACTTGGTCCAAGGCAAACTAGAGACCAGCTAGAGAATTGTGGCAATAAACCAGCTGGTGATTCTGTATGTAACATTCCTGGTAGATACTCTGTTGTTGAAGGCTGCCTGACTAGAGATTTCTCTATAGAATTAAAGAATATTGAAATATAATATTATAATTAATCTTCTCAAAGAATAGTTACCTTTTGCATTTTCTGCATCACTATCTGATACTTCTATAACTACTTTATGTGCTTCATTAGGTGTTAAACTGGTTTTACTGCTGAGCTTAGGAACATCTTCATTAGTTTCACTCGTTGGAGGTGACTGTCCTCCACTTCCATATGGAGTTCGAATATCATCTAAAGTCATAACCTTAATGTCATAAACTTAACTTTTCAAAGAATTTTTTTACCAATAAATTGACTTTTCAAAGAATTCTTTACCACAGGATTGAATTGTAAATAATTATGAACAATAAGACAAAAATACCATTCAGAGTGTTAACTCCTAAGCTGCAAGCTTGAGTATTTCCTTCAGATGTTGGAGATTCTGCATGAGTGAAAGAGTCCTCTCGTTTAGTAGAAAACAACTGTGCAGGCCTGTAATAAGAGTACGCCATTGTTCAAACTCTAAGACACAGAAATCTATTATCAATATTGATATACAATTATTATAAATATTTTACCTATAATTATGAGTGCTTGGTTGGAAAACAGGAAACTGTATGTTCTCTAACTGAGCACATCCACATTGCTTAGCTAGCATTTGAAAATAATCATAGTTGGCCTGTCTCAGACTGAATGGGTCCTCCCTTGAACCCTGACAACGACCACAATTACAAGCACAGATGTATCGAACTCCGCTACAATGTTCCCTAATTGGTAAGTCACTGTAAAGTGATATAATATTATATTGAGATTACATAATAAATAATGTGAGATAAATCGTTTTCCCTGAATCACGCACTTGTCATTCTCTCTTTGTTCCGTTTGTTCCCCGCCTCCAGCGCCCTCACTTCCACCTCTGTGTATTGGATTCGTGCAAGGATTCCCTGTCAGAGACAGTACTTCGCACATCTGCCTCCCAGATCTCCAGTGCTTCTCGCATTCGGCCTGTAGTTTTTCATTAAACTCTTCAAATAAAGGGCCTCGTGCATGCATCTCAAAGACCCCCATTGCATGTGCCAATTTTGTTTCATGATATGCTCTGGTGTAAATATTGAGGGATTACTTTATGTAAATTTTTCTTGGGGAAACTTTGAATACCTTGTGTAGTGTTGCGGTAGGTTCTCTTGGTAAGCCTGGAGGGCTCGTGGGAGTACTTTGCTGCATCTGCTCTTACTGAACTTTACATCAGTATCTAACAAGCTGTGTAATGTTAGTAGTTCTTTATCTGTTCCATGTATAAAATAGTTGTATACTTTGTTTGCCACTTCACAGAATATTGTAACATTAGGTATCTGATAAAAAAAAGGTTGAAGTTAGAAGCAAACTAAATGTAAAATTGTAATTTAATATTAGTTGTTTTTATTATTGGTCTGACCTCAAAATAGGCAGGTACAGAATGTCTTCCAACATTGTCATCAAAACCTCTTGCAAAGGCTAGGTTTATATGCTGTTGTAGAAATGATCTAAAGGAACGAGTTTCTGTGAACATATATGGAGTTATTATTATTTTGATTATGTGGTTTTAATTCAGTAATATTCTTACCAGTTTCTGTATCGTCTATTTGAATATTGGAATCCTGACTAGCCAAACTCCTTGAAGTACTTCCTCCAGAGCTAACTTTGCAACTCTGTATGAGCTTCTTTGCCATGTAGCCCAGAATATCTCTGGATTCTGTCGTACCAGTGTGTACATATACGAATTCTTGATTTGCAGGAATTGCGAACAGTGAATTTGAGCTGAAAATTCACCCACATATTGTTTACATTAAATTAAACAATGTTTGAATTTTGTAGTCTTTATATTTACCTAATATTGGTTACTATTCGATTTTTCCTTAATACTTGGTATATCTGATCTTCTAAGGAATGCTCCAGTTTCTTGATATTAGCTCCACTGGCAGGATCTTGAAACACAGTGGGACAAGTTTCAAAATAGAATAAAACCCTAGGAGAGCAGGGTCTAACATTTGATACCCAGTCCTTAGGTAAACTGTATATGGAACTTAGGACATCAGAAAGTTGTGGAGAAACCTTTTGTCTGAAAATCAAAATATACATTTGTATTCAAGATCTGTATTGTATTGTAGAACAGTATATTTAATGAAAGAAATTAGATGTATACCTTACCATATCCATGGCTCTGAATAAATGTACATAACTATAGTCAAATGTGTGAGTCGGATGAGTAAGAATAATAACATGCGATATGTGAAATAAAACAAGTAGTGCTCTAGCATATTTATCTCTCATGTGTGCCCATACACTAAGGAAATCCTTGCAGTCCTGTTTTTCTAAGAACTTATCATATTTTGTTAAAAGGGTGTGTGTATCTAATAATCCTCTTAAATGCAAGTATATAGTTCTATCTTTAGAATCGTAGTATCCCTCAATCTCACACTAGAAATAATTTCATTAGTGTTATTTTCGTACAAATTATTTTAGAGATTCTAATGTATTCTCAAATAAACTCTTACAAATGATTCTTCTTCTATCTCTGGTTCATCCAGGAGGCCCACCTGCAGGATTGAACTGAGCATGTTGGTCTTGCATCCTTTTGCACTATATTGTGACTTTCCAAATACAGATACTATCACTACCTTTTTATCTGTGTGTACAAAACTAAAAATAAAATATTGAGAAAAAATAAATACTTGCTTTTGTATCATGATAAATACCAAAATATTTCTATATACAAGATATCACATTCACTGTTATTTTTAATTAATAAATTTATACATCAATGAAATAGTTGTCGAATATAGAAAACTTTTTCTTTATTAAAGTAAAAACGTTTTTTTCGTTAAATTACCTTCCTGCGCTGCATGGAAGTCGGAATTTTTGCGGTCGCATTGTATATTTGTTTGGCAACTTAAAGGTTATGTTATTGCATGCTATAGTTATAAGATAGCAGCGCATAATGCAATGTAATGAAGTACATTTGCAACAGGTTATAAACTTTACTAAAAAATTGCAGAAACATGAATAAATGTAATTTTTCTGTATTAAGCAATTTATTTTTTAGCAATATCTTTTTGCATAACCTTAACTTTTTTTAAATAAATGTATTTAGGTGAAGGTTGTTATAATTCCTAGTAACACCAGGAAATACATTTTCTTAATCACTCTAGAAAAAATATTTAGTTATTTACAATTGATCATTAAATAATTTAAATGATTGGGATTTTTTCTTTATGGTATATCTAGTTACACTATCGTTTGCGTAAGGTGTCAAACATTATTATCGATTTGAAACAGTGGACGGACTTCATACAATTCGATTGTTTATTGGCTCATCGCTTGGAGGTAGTGAAATAGCTATTTGGATGACAATTTCATCAGCTCCATATTCATTAGCTAAGGAGAGAGCTATAATCTCATAAGCGAATATTAATTTAATGCAGTCGTAGGAGGTTGTCTGGTTTTCGTTACAATATGGTATTAACGAAGGAATATCGCATATGTATGCCGCTTACTACAGGGGAGGTAAATCTTTCTGAATTTTTAATGTTAATTGTTACTACAGCTTTGCATAAATATTCCTTCCATATACAGGTATTAGAAATTTTCGTTTTTAACATTCCGTTATAATTTTTTACTCTGTCAGTTAATATTTTCTCATAATTCTTGATTAAGCACAATTAGAACTTTGGTTCACTTCAGTTGAATTAAAGAATTTCAATTATTGATTATATTCTTTGCAGTATCGGATAGGGCAACTTTATATGATTGCTAGACACAGTCATGAGCAATCAGATAATGATGAAGGTGTTGAGGTTGTTGAAAATGTGGAGTGTGATGATCCAGAACACGGAAAGGGTCAATATACAGAGAAGCGAATCCATCTATCTAGGTAATTTTCATGGCATCACTTATATCTCTAAATTCAGACTATTGTGGAGGTTGATGCCTCATATTTGTTATATTAAATTACAGTAAATTGCCATATTGGATTCAATCTCTCATTCCTCGAATATTTTATGTCACAGAGAAGGCATGGAATTATTATCCCTTTACTGTCACAGGTATATTAAAATATAGTTAATATTTCATCAAATAGAATCCAAAAATGTTTCTTTCTAGCTAATAATGTGGCTTTTTTTCATGTTACTTATGGTCTACTAAGAATACACTGTAAGTATAAAAATTGTAGCTTTATGTAAGGTTTCTTGTTACATAAAATTTTACTTTTTAGTGTTCTTTTATTCCAAAATTGTACATCTCAATAAAAACGCGATATGAGGATAACAATGGATCTACAGAAAATGTATGTAAATGAGTTTTATATGTAAATAGAATCAGTTCTGTTACATATAATGCTATTAAAACAGTGTTTAGGTCTGTCTCCTATTGAATTGATTCATCGTGAGGTTGATTTTGTGGACATTGCGTATGACGAATTATCCGCGAAGCACTATAAAGAGGAAGAGGTATTGTTATTATTATAACACCTAGGTCTTGACTTAGAAATTTACATTCGTGAATATCTTTACTTTAGGACCCAAAATTCTTTAAATCTCAACGAACTGGTCGTGGGCCATTGGTAGAAGGGTGGAAAGGCACTACACAGCCTATAATGTGTTCTTACAAGCTAGTTCAAGCTTCTTTTGAAGTGTGGGGTATGCAAACTCGAGTGGAAGACTTCATTCATAGAGTAATTTGTTTATAAATATTCATAGAGTACTTGAATTACGAAATTTACAACTGTAATGATGTTATTCTTACATCTGCAGTGTATTAGAGATATTTTATTATTGGGTCATCGTCAAGCATTTGCATGGATTGATGAGTGGTATGACATGACACTGGAGGATGTTCGACAGTACGAACAAAAGATGCAAGCTGAAACTAATGAGAAAGTGCGACTCAGAAATATGAATAACGAGAAGCCACCAACACCAACCACACCAACTTCATCAATGCCGTCTTCACCATTACCCAAGTCTCCTACACAGTCCACTCGATCATGGTTCTCTTGGTCTTAGCCATATTGTTAGAGTAATCAACTTATCTAGGGAACGTAATTATGATTGTGCAAATAAATATCGGCACTTTCGATTCTGTGTGTGTGTGTATATATAATACATATATATATATATATGTATGTATGTATATGTATATGTATGTACATTATAGCCAGGTACCTGCAACAGGATTTGCGAACCAGAGTTCCTGATCTGTTTTTCTTTTTTAGATCATTTTTCTGCAATATTGTCAAACAAAGAATATCTATCGTCTACGCAATGTTGAATATTTTTATAGTTTATTCATGTCTATGCTAATCAGTTTAGGACTAGCTGAAAGTAGTATTTTAAAAAGTGCAGGTTTCCCGTGAACTTATGTTAACTTTAGTATTTGTTCTCCTTTATAACATTCATTGCAGATTATATTGTTGTATTTTAAGTTAAAGATATTTATAAAGTCATTTTATCAAGGCAGGAAGTAAAGATATCAGGAGTAGTTCTTGAATACTTGTAAATGTCGTAAAAGTAGTAGCGAAACTTAGACCTAGTTAGGGAAGGCACCATGGTACATCCAAAGTGGATACTTATTGGTATTATATACACACCGGCTTAAGCTATATTGATGTGTGAAATACTGTAAAGATCAGTGATTAGTGTTTAACATAAGAATTATTAATTGTCATAGCAGATTGTATACTATGCTATGTGTATACTATTTCTTGATGCAATTACGAACTCTCACGGCACTAATGAATTGTGTTCTTTTTTTGATTTAATAATGAGGTTTATATTAACTTAAAGATACCTATAGTATTTTTTCTAATTGAATAGCAGGTTGTACATACAGAATTATCTGAGATAGGATATTAATTCTACTTCTTGTAGGCTTTAAAAAGGACCAGGAGTATCTGTTTTTAATTTTGTGTTAGCATCTGAATTCTCTGCTGTTTCTAATTTATAATAATTATGTGCTGTCCAAAATTTTCTTGGGACCAAAACAGACCTTAAAACAAAAAGAGGTGGAAAGATACATACGCACAACAATTCACTTTTAATTTTTATATAAAATTAAAGCTTGAAACTACAGCTATACACATTTGCAATGTGCATTTTGTGCCGTGGAAAGAAAACTGTTCGATCTCATTGTTAAGAATCTTTTCATTGCTTAATTTCCATTGCTTATAGCATGTTTAAAATTGTGTTCTTTTTTAAAAGGGTACTCACTGCAGAGCATTTAATTGCCTCTTTATTGTACGAATATGTATTTAAATAAACGTTTCAAGCTATTCTTTTCAGAAGATTCGTTATTTTATTGTTTAGTCTGTAAATTTACAACCAAGCAGCTACTTTAATACTAAGTTTACAGTAAGTGTAATAAGTACATAACAGTTTGATGAGCAAAAAAGCAAGCTGAATAGCTTTCATACATTTCATATAGCTATGTTTACTCATTTTTACAAAACTACATAGCAGTACAATTACAATGTTTAAATTACATTGACACATTCAGTGCTACCAAAGCACTTCACATGGCTGTGCTTTTTTAAGAATTATTAGTCAGAAATCAAATGAAGAACCTTAGTAATGATATTTGACTCAATATACTGTTTCTTAGGTTATTTATCTTCATATTGAAACACTAAAAAAGCAAAAAAGAAATCAAATTGCGTCCGAACTATTTATTTATCCAACAATAGTTCCAAAATATTCAATTTCATTTTATACTTTTTTCATGGAGGGTGCAAATTAAATTGGTTTACGAAATAGGAAAATTTGCTGAAGTCAGGTATATTATTTGCAACTAAGTAACTGTCCGGATCAAAAGAGCGTCGCGAAGACGTTCTGAACTTTTAATTATCTTCAAAATCGGCATGGAATTAATAAACTTTTATTTTTGACTGTGAGACTCGTTTCACACTACTCCAACCACTTACCCCTCTTACCTTGCTCCTTTATCTTATTCATCCAGCAGTCGTACACAGAGTAGAACAAAATCAGTGGAGAGACCGCTTCGTAAGAGCCATTGATATCTTACTCACTGATATCTTTTTATGGAAATTCTTTCTTTGGTGTTTTTTACTTATTGAAATTTTGAGTTTGTCACTGTTTTTTTAAATTGCTATTTATTTTTTGGTGTCTTTTAATTTTTATTAATTGTCGCAATGGTTTCTTTTTACCACGCCCCCTTCTCTATATCTTTTTGTTACCAGAATTCTTTTTAGCGCGTCTTCTCTTAATCATTGAAATTTTTTATTGTCCTCTCGTTATACCTCTTTCATCGCCTTCTTTTATTATTGGAATTTCATTTTTAGTACAATTTTTTATATTGCTTTTTTCTTCATCAACGACCTCCTTTTTGCTGGGTTCTTTTCTTTTTGGGTTCTTTTTCTTTTTCTTGCTTGGGTTTTTGTTTTTTCATTGATACTTGTGCTGCTTCTTTTTATCGTTAAGAATTTTCTATGGTATATACTGTTTTTCTTTATTGTATGGATACATTCCGCACATTTTCTATAACAGAGAAAAATTATTTTCGAAATTGCTTCGATATGTACTATGATTTCTAATTTATTTGATTTTTAAATTTATACAATATATATAGTGCTCCTTCTCACGTAAACATATCATTTGCATCATTTTCTTTAAGTATTTCCTACTATAGATATTTCCCCCTTCCTTCCTTTTCCAGGAATTCCTTTCCTTAATTACTCAGTTTCATCGATTACTATTATTATATTCCCTTTACTACTTCACTTCATAACCACCATCAGTCTACCACCTTCTCCACTTGATTATTCCTCATCCTTGCACTCACTTCTCCAGCTACATCTTACCTATCTTCATCCTTATTTCTCCTATATCCTATTCCAGCTTTAATATATCTTCTTCTTGGAAACTTCTTTCTTCACCAGTTTAATGCAATCACTATATGATACTTTTGATAATAACTTTTCTCCACGTAAATTATTGCAAGTAAGTTTCTGATACCTATTCAAATAGAACTTAATTATGTTCGAATAATTTTTATAATAATAAAAAATATACAGGGTGAGCTAGTAAGAAAGGAATAACTTGTTATTGACTTTATCACAAGACTGAAATAAAATTTATTGTATTGAAATGCCTGATTAGGTGAATATAGTTTAATTTTTTAATACCTTATTATGTTTTTTGAGATGTTCAGATCACCTCGAATTTTATAAATGGCACCGTGTATATTTTATATTTTATACCATTAATTTTTTTATACCATATATTTTGTACCATTAGTCGATCCAGATGGACATTCTCTACAAACGAATATCAATCTATTAACTGGCCACCTACACGGTATTCCAATTTATGTGTATTACCCTTTGTTCGAACACTCTTTGGGGGTTGAATTTCGAAAAACACTTAAACACGTGTTTGATTATTTTAAAGGAGAAGGTCATGCCAAATTTCAAGCTTCTACCTTCAGTGGACATAGAGATACGGTTATGCTGTAAAAATATTTTACCCATTTTCTACCCCATCAGAGTTCGTATTTTCGAAAAATTTGTTTACACCCAAGCTTAATTTCACCCACATCATAAGAGAAGTATATTGGGCGCTCCAATACAATAAATTTTATTTCAAACATTTTTTGCGTCAAGAGGTAATGAGTTATTTCAAGCGTTCATTCTTACTGTCTCACCTTCTATATATGTGTATTTTTTAATAAATCTACAAAATAGAAATTTTTCTTTCTTAATGCTTCTAAATATTTTTTGACATAACATTATCAAATAATTTCAAAAATAAAATAATAGTACAAGTGTCCGAAATACAAAGTAAATAATAATAATAATATATGTCGTTATTATAATTATAACATATAAAATAATATATGTAATTATTTGTTGCTTGCTTTATGGAGAAGGTAGCGTACTTTTGGACAGCACTGTACAAGAGGTTGGCGAAATGTCGCACCGATTTAGAGAAATTTCGCTGTAACTTGCGCGGTGATTGTTTTTCGAAAAAGAGATCAGTGAAAGCAATCATTTTCCCGATATATTCTCTGTTCTTTCTATCTTTTTTATTTCAATAGTAAAATAGTTCGCCCAGAGTCGATACTGTGTTCTATTGTAGCCGAATTTATCTCTAGAGCCGTTAAATTTTTTGTTAATAAAATATAATCAATTAAACGATGCTTAAAAAAATTGGATTTAATTACCTTATTTCACTATTTTTTATTTTTATACATAAATTAATCTTGTTTATGAATTAATCTTTTTCAATTTTTGTAAATAACAAACTAAATACTCAATGAGTAATTTTCTGCCTGAAATAAATATAAGCACAAAATGTCCAATGCAACAACCGGTGGTTCAATTAGACTATATGTAAATTCTCAAATTTCTACATTTTCGAAGAAATTCTATTAATCTACCAAAGAACCGGAAACCATCTGAATATAAAAAGATAGTAATTGAACGTTCTTACTAGTAAGTCTCAACAGCAAGATCGAAAAAGCCAGCTTAACCCTGTCGCGATCCTCGAATTAGCAAAAGCTTTATAATATCTTAAAGACATGTTTATCGTAAAAGAAGAGGGGCTACTCATACGAATAACAATTTTTCCATATTGAACTCGAATCTGAAATATTTTCTAATAGACAAAAATGGCCGACAGAATACACAGTTAAATACACACATAAAACACCAATCAATAGCAGAGAAGAATTGAAAAACCGTTTACGGGAAAAAGCTGCTGCCCATGTATCGTTCTATTTGAGGATCCCTGTGCACCTCGTTGCTCAGGCTGACCTACTTTTATTCGTGTAAGAAGGTTTGCTCGAGCATAGGGATATTTCGGCTAACATTTAATTGTCAATAACTAAAAAACAAAGCCGAAAACGCAATTTTTTTATTCTTGATTTTCATCTTATTTTAGCTTCAAGAATCCCCCTTAAATTTGTTTACATCTGTAGCCGATATTGTACAAATGTCCGCAACATTCAGCTTGCACATCTAATATTACAACGGAATAACTTGAGAAACTGTTAATAACCAAAGAAGAGCAATATATTCTTTTATAAAAACACTATAAAAGATAAGAGGATTGGTGACTATTATTATTATTATTGATGATATATATGATGCAATGTATTTTTGTTGCTGGTTGCATATATATTCAAAATACGTGACTTTCAAGTGAGATTGCACTGGTGTCCCAGTATTTTTGTGATCGACCGTAGTTAAATTAAGTTTAGAAATGTCTTTCATCCTTAACCAGTTAACCACAGCTATAGTTAATCTTCCGTGCAAAGGGTAGAAGGATTTTCCTACTATAAACGATTATGTAAACGTTCGAGGCTGTTAAAAGCGTAACCACGCGGTAAGAAAGAGCTTCTGGCTCGTTTCTCACTGCGAAGGAAGAAAGAATAAGTTCCTCCCCCTTTTATCACGTGGCCATGGCGTGTCACGTGTTCTATGGGCCGCGTGAGGTCGACAGTGTCGACACCAGACACGTGAACAACCCAATCGAGGATATTGTATTTTCGGATTAATGGAAATTCACTCTGATCAACACTGTTCGTCCTACTATCTGAATTAATTAACGGCCTTCTACATCTGTTCCTCCTTCGTGTTTCGTAATCGGCAATCCATTTAATTAACATGTTGTACCCTACCTGTCTTTTTGCGCCCTTGCGTTTGCGTAACCGGAATTATAACCAAGATAAGTTGAACTCGGTTCTTCGACAAGTTTGAAATCGTTTCCTTTTGTTTTTCTTTTATTTATTTATGCAATGTCACGTTAGCTTTCGAAACCATTATTATTATTGCATATTTATTTTACCCAGCCCCTCTCTTGTTATTATGTTAGGTTCTTTAATTTTCCTTGAAATCTACAGTTCACCTCGTACACAACGATCCATAAAATATAACATTTTCAACGACCGCTATTATGTTTTGCAATGTCTTTACTTCTAAATTTGTAAGTAGACAATTTCTTAAAAAAGAATTTCAAAAGATTCTTCTGTAAAAAAATTGAAATTATTTACTAAATAATCCCTGTAATTTATAATAGACGATATTTACCAAATATTCTATATACAATGTTTACTCTCTGTTTAATCTCTAACCAAATTCAATGTGGAAACGACTTTCCGCTGATTCCAAAAATTATATCATTTAAACGTCTTGAACATTTCAGGCAGAGTTCACTTGAAATGACTTAAATAGCCAACAGGAGGTCCATTGTTGGCCACAGGACGATTCACGTCACCGCAAGCCTCGTGGTTGCGTATAATTGGTTCGCGCGAATAAGGATCCACGCTGGCGCGAACGACTCTGTGGACAAATGGTGGAGGGGTTGAGGTGCGATTCCTTGCGCTACTAGACGCGTCTCCAGCCAGTTCGGAACAGTTACCGCGCGTACTTTGTCACGTTCGCGTCGGTTATCGTGGTCACAAGCCCACCGCGAGACTTGAACTGCTTTTCCTCAGTGATCCTGAGCATTTTGTCTTCGCTTCAAGACTCTTTTAATTCCTTGCATTGTATCACGGGTGAGGCTTGCAAATACTTTGAAATGTATTTTTATTTTTTATATTATTTGTTTATAATTTATTACAATTGTTAGATAGCGAATTTTTAGATAAGTTAATACCGTTAAGAATACAATTAGAAAAATAGAACGTTTGTGCGTATCAAATATTATAGAAATGTTTATATATTTTTTATGTATAGTTTGTATATACATCTTCATACTATATGCAATAATCTGCACTCTATGTGATTTTGCATTTTCTAATTTTCTATGGATACATAAAAATTCGCAGTCCAATAATTGCTGATAGTTATACCATTTACTGAAATTAATCGTAGTTACGTTATTTACTTTGATTCTTCCATTACGTTCAAAACGTGCTTTTGCAAGTATTCTTCAAGCGAATGTTTACTTTAAAATTTTGCACAATTAGTAATTTGTAAAATATAATATGATTCGTGTAAGGGTATTTTAAATACTTGTACAATTAGTTTCAATTATTTAACTTTCATTATTTATTATTAAGTATAAAATCGTTTGATTTCAAGTGATTTGAAATAATCGTTGATAGAATTTGGAAATGGGAAAATTTTGATAATTTTAATATCAAAAAAGTGTCAATAGAATTTTTGTCTTTGTAGTTGAGAATGGTGTACATGAGTGTTTGATCAAGCTTTTCGCTGATTCTTCCAAAAGTGACTAGGAGGAGATAAGTTCAAAGCTTTTTATTCGTAAAATTCTCTGCATAGTTTCTTGTTATAAATTTTTTTCTCGGAAGAATCTTGGATTGAAAGTTATTTAACATATTCTTTTACCTCTAAATTATTTAATAGTGTGCTCTTCAGATCCGATATAGCTGTTGATCTGTAAAATATGTTTTGCTCTTCTCCTCTGTAAACAATGTTTACCTTTGCAAGTATTTCTACCTTTTTGCTGATGTTTATAAGAATCGTTAAATCGTTCCAAACTGTGATCTCCAAACGTAATTAAGATGTTCTTGATCCCAGATTAAATTTTATTCTTCAGTCTTGGATAAAGTTTCTTCCATAATCTATATCAGTTTTCATAAGGTTCTTCAAGCATTCTATCATATCTAGCAATTACAAGAATCATTAAATTCACCATAATTGATCTCTAGATTAGACTTCATTCTTGTCTTTATAATTATAAAAATTGTTCTTGATCTGCCGATTTTTATTTTGTCCCTTTAAGAAATAATTCCGTCTACTCTTACATGTTCTTTCAAATATTCCATCTTTCTTAATGGCGAGGAAAGGAATCACTGTAGCCTGGCTGTTAGCAACTGCAGAAACGATGCTGATCGCTTCACCTCCCACTGCTTCCGTCTCATTAACTGAAAAACGATATTCCACGGCATCCACGTTCTTCTATTTATCGACGCCAGTGGAAGGAATGACCTGTGCAGATGCAATATCGTTGAAAGTGCAGCTTCCAGTTTCATCGACGATTCGTCGACGCGTAATTATTCACGTGTGCACCACGTTAATACACATGCTCGCGATTTCCAATTATCCGCGACTCCCTCGACATTTCTCCACCCCCTCGATGTCCCTTCCCTCATCACCAATTATTTCCTTCCCGCGAGAAACATTTTATCCTATTGGCCACTAAATCTAATTAAGCTTTATTATTGCGTTGTTCTATAATAGTATAATACAACATCAGCAACGTTCTGTGAAGGGAGAAATATTACGTATCGGAGAAATTACTGTAAAATTATTCTTTCATCGTTCTGTACAGTTGGAAGACGTATGATATCTTTAATGACTGGAGAAATAGTTAAGTTGGAATACGAGATAGTAGCATACACAGGATAGTAACATAGTATAGTAATATAGTATATATTGTGTAGTACTGAAAATAGAGTACTATAATATACTACTACTATAAGTACTGGTATATACTATTACTATAAGTAGTATGTACTAAGTAATAGTCTATACTATATACTAATACGAAGTAGTAGCATACAAAGGATAGTAATGTAGTGTATATTGTGCAATACTAAAAATAGAATACTATAATATGCTACTACCATAAGTACTAGTCTATACTATATACTAATACTAGGTAGTAGTATACACAGGATAGTAATATAGTATATTAATGTAGTATATATTGCGTAGTACTGAAAATAGAGTACTATAATATACTACTACTATAAGTACTAGTCTATACTATATACTAATACGAGGTAGTAGCATACACAGGATAGTAATCTAGTATAGTAGATAAGTACTAGTATATACTATTACTATGAGTAGTATATACTATTACTACAATAACCAGTTACTACTAGTTACTATTGCTATTAACTAGTAATATATTTCTCCTGTAATATTTCTTGTTCGCTTTATTTTATTTACAAATGCTACGTTAATTGCTTCAATTAAATGTTAATATCTTTCAAGATAAAAATTAATTGTCGAATATATTTCTCACTGGAAATCAATTAAATTTCATCTGCATCATTATACCGCTACGAATAACACAATTATGCTAGGAGATTCATTAGAACAAGTCGCTGGATGTTGTCTGACCAATCTTCGCTTATTTTCCTTATGCAGTTGCAACATCTCACAAATTGGAATATCCTTTAAGCCAAGCATTTTTCGATTCAAATATTTTAATACTTTCTCGTAGAGAATTAAAAAATGCATAATAAATGAAATTAAATAAACGAATAAAAATTATACAGTCGCATTTAAAAAAAGAATGCAATTTCCCGGTGCATCGTTACATACTAAGAAAGAAAAATAAACTAAGCGAGTACCTATGAATATAGATGCTATCATACCATTCAACTTTTCCCCCTACGGTATTTTTTTCTATCTCTCACCGACTTTGAGATAAAACCCTGTTCAATTGTGAAACGCATTCTATATATATGTGTTTATTTATTTTTTGGCTCCATCGCACAGGAAACTTTGCTTACGTATTTCTCTCATTCTCGTGCTTTGTTTGGATATAGAGCTTTTGTTTGGAACATCCGTGCACGCTTCTACCCCAAACACACGTATCTCATCTTATGTCTAATACTAACACAAACATACGATTTTTATTTGTTTTAATTTTATATCATATATATTTCTGTGTTTCAGTTAGCGTGTCTTACTTTCGAACGATATTTGTCGTGCTACGAATACCTTAAAATTGTCTATCGGTCTTCCCATGGCGAGTGGATAATCTGTTTCCTTGGTCAGTCAGGAACATCTTGAATTGCAGATGAAACGAGAGCACGTGATGCGCCTAAAAGATTGGAAGTAAAAGTCTCCGGTCAGAGCGACTCTGCTCTTTATTCATCTTTTGGATGCTTATTGGATTGGATCTTTTTCTGTTCCCATTGGGTTTCGAACATCGAGGAGAGAAAATGATGCGAGTTTTCCTTTAGATTGAATAGTGTTATGAGCTTAGGATCTCGGCAGAGATAAGCAGAGACACGTTACTTTTTCTCATATCGACAGCCATTGGTTAAAATGTATTTTATTTCTAATGAAGTCGAAATGAAAAATATCTCAAAATTAGAATAGTTTGGGGAATATTACGAATTAAGATAATTTCATCAATAGGAAAAGATTAGGTTTCCTCATTATATCAAGTTGTAACTTTATTTTAATTTTAATGTTAGATATTGTTATTCCTTTATTATTTTATATTATTTTCGTTCGTTGGATATTTTACATTACAAAAAATTGCAACCTTCTCGTTCTTATCTTATTTGTTATTATCCACAAAATACAGCTGAAATCATGTATACTTGAAAATTAGAATTTCTTGATTAACATTCTATCACAAGGATGTTTCATCAACAGCGAAAAATCAGGTTCTCTATTTGTATTAAAAAGTCACTGTCTTTTTTCCTATTTTTATTATTATTTCACGAAATTATGATTCTCCGGAATATTCTACCCACGTGCTAGAATTACATTTTCATAAAGAATGAACAGGAAAAAGTATACCCATTCCATTCCATTGCATCAAGCGCTGAAATTAAAATTTTCACCAAGTATTTCTATTCTAACACGTGATAAAATTAGAATTTCTCATCCGATCCTGGAACCACAATTATTGGAATAGTCGAAAATAACTGTAGCGAACAGTGGTTGGTAACTCGTTAAGAACGTTGCAACGTTCTTCGACCTTGAGGGTTAGCGAACCTAGAATGAGAAGAGCTGTGATTATAGACGTCTGCAGGACTGTGGCTTCTCGTTTAGCATGCAATACGCCACTATCTGCCTACGCAACAGTCACTAGGTCGTCGCTATAATTTCATCCTTTCGATATGCAACCAGTGTTCCATAAATTTCCTCCTGGCTTCCTCGATTCTGGGTGCCTCTGGCATCATAGTGGTCACTGGACCATGTTAACTACATCGTCGAGCTATTGACATGGATATACTGTTATTGGACCCAATGCAACTTTTATGGCTAGTAGCTTTATCGTTATTATTGGGAAAATTCGTTTCGATTTTTAAAGAACGTGAAGGGCCCAAGGAATCTGAGAGGTTCTGGAAGGATAGAACATTCAAAGGAACCTTGAGAAAGATTGCGGAACAAAACGCCACCTACCTAAAGTATAAAATTCGGCTGACAAAGGTCTTAATCGTAGAAATCCGCGTAAGACCGCGGTCGTGCAGAGCTATAAGCTGCAAGCAGCAGGACAGGTGATGGCGCTACTAGCCAATGCCAATACTACAAATGCCTATTTTACCATTTACCACTCTCTGTATGATTACGGCGTAATCTGCCGCCCCATGACGCCCACAGAATAAGAGATAGCTCGAACCGAATCCATCTCCCACGATTCAAACGCGTACACAGTAGGTCACACGGTAGTTTCAGACTATCGAATTTGAAAAAAGATGTGAAAATTTGCGAGCACTTTGCGCATCAACAGGTAGACCGACATTTTTTTACGCGTTACACATGATATATTCTTTCTCGTTTAAATTGCTTCTTAAATTACTTTCTCACAAAAAAAAAAAAAAAAAAAAGAATTAATGGAGATGGGAGAAAATGTGACAATTATACTTAAAAAGGTCAATTACGCAATATCTACATTCGACAGTATAAGGTTGCTTCTAAAAAATGAAGCAATAGTTACACCTTCTATATTCAGAAAAAAGCACAATGTTAACTTCCGATGGTATACCATTCTTTGTCATTTTATTCTATCCTCATATTCTTTTTCATCGTCCTCTTTCATCTCTGACATTTCAGAGATGTAGTTTGATCTAATTGCGTGGGACACCCTCTATATTATATAATATAGAATTAATATTTCTTATATAATTGAACATTTTCATAACACGCCAGAGTACCTATACCAATTTAATCAGATTACTGAGAAAGTTACTGAAATAGTTGTTAAATTCCAAGATTATGAAAATTCTTTAAAATCTTAATTCAGAATTAAGTACAAATCTAATTTAATGGTGAATACTAATATTCACCAATATTAATATTACTCAAACATTTCAAAGGTGGTAAAACTTTTTAACAAACCAATTGAAATCTGTGTAAATCTATGTAAATCTGTCAAAATTCCGAGGCCAATGAAACCTTCTAACAAAGCACAACCACAAAACGTAAATACTAACCAATCCAAAGCAAAAGCCAATTATTTATTAATCTCGAAGTTGATTATTCCAGTTTAATTCAATTCAAACTGCCGCGTCCTGCCAAACAAAATTCAATCTCCTTTCCTCATTAAATTCTCAAATCATTGTCCAGAGGAAAATTTCGCCAAAATCCCAGGGGGTCTTGAATCAGGCTGGTTCCAATCGTTAAGCGTTCATCCAGGTCAAGGCTCGATAGTCGGATGGGCTCGTAACCGAGGCTTTCGTGAACAATGGGCGCGCGATACTGCGGTAATTAGCGGGCAAATTTTAGAAGAAGCGCGGAATCGTACGCTTGGTCTCCCCTTTCACCTGGCTTGTTACGTGGTGCAATGTGTTCATGGGAACATCTCAATCATTTATAGAAACTTTTTAATGAACATACTATAACGAGTAAACTACAAAATTCTATGCATGTTTATATTTTTGTGGATATAAGGAAAGCAACGTAATCTAAATAGAGGTTTGTTTCATTTGTGAGTTTTTAGGTTATGTCAAATATACCACTTTCGAAATTATACTGTTATTTTTTAAACTTCTTTGTTCTTCGTTTTAAGAATAGTTGATTTTTCTCCGTGACGGTGCTGTTTTTCTTCATGCAAATATTGCGTTGGCAACTAAGTGATTGCGGATTTTGTCAATACCACCTAATGACAAAATCCGTAATCACTTAGTTGCCAACCCAACTCCCTGCAATTTTTCTATGATATTGTAGTTTCTGTTTTTGGAACGATGTTGCTCTTAGTCTTGCTGGTACTAATGGAAATCGTTGGATTTTATTGGTGCTATTTTTGTTTGCAGAATAAGAGGTACTCGATAGCTGACGATCGGTTTCGTTCTCGACGCCAGAGAATTCGATGCAACACGCGTAGGAGGCAGTTACTGATTCGTTAGTAGTTGGAAATGGTTTGGAATTAATGTGTTTGGCACATCGATTAACTTTCCAGTTCTGTTTCGTGCTTCCTATTTTCAATCTTTTCGTTTTATTGGTCCTTGGCAAGTTATCAAAATGTAATTTTAGCCCTAGAAGATAGATTCTGTATATTTTCTCGTTGTTTTCTCTTAGACTGGAATTTTGTTTGGGTAAATTAATCTTTTGTTTCAATTTGAAGCAAATTGAAACTATGTTTCTGCTATTCCTTGAATTTCATACAAATTCGTAAAAAATGTAATCTATAAGAAAATTCTATTTTTCAACTCAAGTATCCAATTTTTCTAAATCAATCTTTAGCTTTCTTTTTCATCAAAAAAAACTTCACTAAACGAAAGAATAGTTTTCTATACGCTCTTTGCTTTTTCCCTCTTTATTTGTCTTCTCATGTGAACAAATTATTCACAGAGTAGAATAAATTTATGTAAAAGAATTCTTGGTAACCAAATAATTTCCATTTTAATAACGGCAACCTATTTCTAGATGTAAGATAAATCTAGAAATGAAATTCTCATGGGTCACTCCGTAGATTAAAATTTGCCACGAGGCAAATCAACGAGAACGAAACGCTTTAGGTCTGACGATTTACGATTGCGTTCTCACGTATCATGATCGTTACCATCGAGAGATGATGCATAATTAAACGAATCTTGTTTATCCAATCGAGTGATCAATTTGAAATACGTAATTATAACGGAAGCAAATGTTTAGGTTGAGTTAAGTGTAGAATTAAATCCCTCGATGACGATCGTTTCTCTATCTATTGTATTACCTGTGACCTATGGCAAAAAGGTTTCAATCGAACATAGCAAAGCACACTGAACTATACGAAGCACTAACACCAAGTGGGCGACGTTTATGAGGTGTGATTCTATACATCAAGATAATGAGATAATGAGAAGCTCATATACAGAAATGTTGTTTGGGAATTAATTTCCAATCTATATAGATTTCATAAGATTGCGAGTTTTCATTTTTAACAATTTGTAAACAATTTTTTAATAAGTAATCATTTTATATGAGAAATACAGTACGTTAATGGTTGCTGAAGGACAATGAGTTAGTCGACGAATATTTCTTTCTAATTCATTCGTATTTCATGTTTCTCACCTAAAAACACTCGAAAAAGAAAAAGAGGTTAGGTTTGTATTATATTGAGAAGAAAAGGTTAGTTTTGGATTAAGTTACAAAGAAAAGAAGGTTTGAATTATATTGAAAAGGAAAGATTAGTTTTGGGTTAAATCAGAAGAAGTAGAAAATTAGGTTTGCATCGGATAGGAAAGAAAAGAATATTAGATTTAGGTTAGATTAGAAGGGGAAAAAGTATAAATGTGTTTGACAATTTATTTCTATAGCAAGCTTCTCCCGTTTTTCATCTTTTATTGGTGAACACAATAGAATGGATAATTTTCACATTGTTATAATAGTATTAATGTAGTAATGGAAAATACAAACGATTAAAGAATAAAGATTGTATAAGTGAATGAATATCTAGTAATTATAATTTTATACTAGATTTAATAAAGAGAGAGAGAGAGAGTCATTTCAATATTTCGTGCTTAGTTCTTAAATTATTCGTATACTTTTTTATATACAATTTGCTTTTTATTTAATGTAAAAGGAAATTACGAATAAAAGGCTTTGCAATGATATACGAAGTATGATATGGTATTACAATGGGATAAAACATTTTAAAATTTTTGATGTCCAGTTCTTTTAAGTAGCTTTTGATTTTAAAAGCTACATTTTTTTTTAAGTTAATACATAATAACAAAGAGATTAAAGTTTCGAAAGCCGATGCTCAGCAACCAAAAGCTGGTACCTTTCTAAAGCTAACATACAATAACAGGAAGCTTACAATTTTTAAAAAGTTAATACACAATCGTCCAACCTTGTGAATCTGTTCTTTTATTCAGAAAGCTCTTTGTACATCCAAATTCTTTGATTTCTCAAGCGAAACAAATAGTATCATTCTTAAATATTAAATTATTTTAAGCAGTCAAGCTTATTTTTAAATATTTCTGTCGTTTTCCACGATTAAACCATGAATGAATGCTATTCCTACTTTATATCTATGATTCATATTTCAATATGGATTTTAAATTCGTTCTTTCATGTCATTCCACAAAGTAGAAATATCGTCATGAACGATAGACTTCAAAGCTCCTCAATAATCCCCATAAAGATTCTCTCCTATAAACCGCAAATCAATTTCGTGCCTATTTTCTTCTGCGTGGTTCTTGTATTCCGGGAAAATAATAACACGGTTGCGATGAAAATAATTTTCTTAGAAAATGAAAGAAGATTCCAGTTTCTATAAGAAGATAGATACTTATAGATACTTGTTGCATCATATTTTTAATTCAACATCACACAAATTACGTATTTTAAACAATAGACATCTGATTTAATTTTATTCTAAAATCTTAAAAAGAATTTACTTAATACAAACAAAAATATCCTAACCTAAAGTAAAAGCTTTTAAAATTAGAAAAACAGGAGCATGAGACATTTAAGCCTTGAAAGCCTAACTAAATCAAAAGTCCATCTACTATCAGTAAATAAAATCCTAACCTAAAAACTGTCAACATTGTAAAGACAAGTCCACGAAGCACTAAAACAACAAAAATCTAACTTATATAACTTTAAATGTTTGGCTAACACCAACAAATAAATCTTAACCTGCAAAGTAAAAATTCTTAACATTGAAAAGACAGAACTATGAAGCACTTAAACAATAAAAACCTAACCTGTAAACACATAATCGAAAGTTGAATCAATATCGATAAACATGTTCTAACCTAAACATAAGATTCTTAATATTGAAAATCCAAATGCACGATTCATTAAAACTATGATGTCATAAGCATTAGACGCGTTTCTAATCCGAAGCTTTTGAGGTTAAAATACCTTTAACCAGATTAAGCTTCGACTTTCGAGAGGTGTCTCGTTAAAACCTCTAACAGTCGCACAACCAACTACATGAAATTATTTCATATGCCAGTTTCTAACTAGTGAAAAGGCTTCCGTATCCTTTCTTTTTATCCTAAATCAGAAATTGGATCGAGCATCCCTCAACGCCCCGAGTCACTCGCCTCTATGATTATTCTTGCTCGACCTGATGACTTTTTACTAAAGAAACTGGAGTAAATGAGATTTCTTTGACATTTCTGCCTGGATCTATTTTATTTCTATCAAAGGGAGCCCCGAAGGAACTTTTAAGCAAAGAGATTTGAATGAGAAATGACAAGGATGAACAGAAGTAGTAGTTAACTGGAGTTACATTTTGTTGATGTAAAAGAGACGAAACTTGTTTCCTCACAGGATCCCTTTTCAGTTGAGTTAATGGGCCTTCAACTTTTGACGCGAGATCTTCATTATAAAAGCAGAGAAACAATTATATCAGTTGCAAAATACACTGTTCTTGCCAAGAAATGTAATTATTTACGTTTTCGTGTTCATTTAATTATTGTATAATTCTGTTTCAAATGAATTATAATTAAAATATAAGATATGATTATTAAAGCATGGTTAATAATAAGTAAAATTAAATTATAGGTTATTTTTACATATCTTTAGAACATAAAATCAAAATTATTCTAAATAATTCTTATTACATGTATACAGTAATAAAATGGACACAAAAATAGAAATAATTATATTAATTCAATTATTTTGAATAGATATCCTCTAACATAAAAGCATTGTTTAAATTGATATAGAGATACCTTGCAGCAATTATTTTTGTAGCCTTGACTTTTTAAATATTGTAGAGATTTTTCAAAAAATCCCTTTTAATAAGTAGAAAATTAATGAAATATTGGAAAAATTATCTTGCTTCTTTAATTCTGATTGGAATAAAGAAGAGATATTAATTATTTTATGGTACACCTATATATGTGTGGTTGAGTTAGATTTCAATGTTTCTAACTTTAATTATTTTATTGGATCGCAATACAATATTATTTCTGTGTAATTCACGTAATGGTTCAGTTTGCGGACTAATGGGATCCTCTTTAATTCTTGGATGATACTTTGATTGAATACTGTTTTGTTACGCGTTAATTAATCACCGTTTCGGCCTGCTGTTGACTGGCATACAAAGTTGTGCATCTATCGCGCCAGATGCGCTCCTCTAATCTCCATAAACTGAAAATCATTTTTCTTTTGTTGTTGCCCCTTCCACATTTCCCAATACAAACTTTAACCATTCAGTGATAAGTGATAAGTTTCTTCAATACTTGATAATTTTTGTACGAATAATTAATTGCAGACATACTCTACACATGACGAAAATTTTGGGTCTTTGTTGGAGTTTTTAAATATTTTTTTAGGGTGGGAGTAAATTTTTGAGATTTCGAATATTATGTCTGAGAAAAGTGATTTTTTTATTAAAACTGTAAGCGAAATAGTCGCCACAGAATCATTTATCAATGTCGTACTACTCAGACTATAAAATGCAGATTTAAATTTATTCCCTTCGTGATTAAATTACAATAGCTTTCTCTCTGATTAAATTATGACAGTTTCAAGAAGTTCGAACATTCTGAAAATGCCAGGAGATTAAAAAATTTCAAAAATAAACACGCAAGAAGAACCCTCTCACATGCGCTATCTTTCTCATTGTAGATTCACGTTTCCTTTTACATACGTAGATCATTGGATTAAGTAAACGCAACATCTGACCTCTGGCACGTTGCTTCGGAGCTGGAATTCCCTATGGAATTTTCAACTCCGAAATCCATGTTGCACGTTCATAAAGGCAATTACCATGCTCGATAATGCGAACTAATGTGCAGTGCTGCAATTAAGCAGGATGATGAAGATGCTGTTAGGCTTAGAAGATGTTAGATTACGAGCAGAGTGTATCTTAGACCTTGCTTGCTAATTAGCGTGGAATTTGAAACTATATTGGCTTCTTAGGTAAACGTTGCTCCGTATTTATCAATTTCGTTGATATTTTCATATTTTGCCATATTACCATATTCTTCAATGTTCTTACGTAGATAGAATTTCTTTATCAGTTAGTTAGAAATTATTTATTATTTGGAATTACCTGAAAGAACGTATGCATTATTTCTGGTAATTAGGAATTATTTTTGGTCAAAAGGAAATTTTATTGCTTGTCAAGTTTTACTTTGGTTAAGTTAGGTTTAGGTTAGGTTTGGCAAGTTTTGTCACGCTCATGCATAAATTTATCCTAATATTTGTAAACGGAGAGAATATGCTTTATTTCTTTCATGTTATTAAAAAAGAATATGAATTTTTATAAATTTTTTGCAATTCATTAATCATTTAAAGAAGACAGAATACCGCGCCTTTCTTCACGTTTCGTGAGACGAATGAAACACACTGTTTTGAACGCTAGCTGAAGAAAGGAATTTATTCAACCTGTCTTCGTGAAGATCATTTACACGTGAGACAGTAATAATTTCCAAGCGACGACACTGACAAGGATACAATGGTATGTCATTTTGACAAACGAAAACGCTCGCCGTTGTATAGTGAACGATGCAGTATGTGAAACGATTGTTCGTCGTTGTGTAACCGTTTTATATGCATGAGAATGCAGCACGTGTAATTGGAATTGCAGTTTCGTGATGGATCATCCGTTTAATAATTTTTCACTCTACATGGTTATTAATCATGCTGATACGATTTATTAAAGATAAAAGTGTGAAACGTTATGAGCACTGTGACAGCTTTTTAACCTCGAATTTATTTACCTAGAATTTTTACTTCAAAAGTCAACAAAATATAATTTAGAATTAACAGAATATCCTATGAATAAAACGATAAAAGTAATAAAGAAATAACCATTATAAATCATTAATAACCAGCATTAGAAAAATAGAATAGATGAATATATGAACAAATGAATGAATAGATGTGCATGTTGTAGTGAGTGAAACATTTGGCGTTAGTGTCGCGTCAGTTACATTATCATAACGCCAATGCACCGTGCTTAATACAAACATCATCAAAATACCACATACACAATTTAAATGAAATGTTCAATTTGAACAATAACTTCCAATAATTATATTAATAAATTACTTCAATAACTCACTTCAGTAGTTGAAATTTGTAATTAAAATAAAGATACAGATCGAACACGGTTCCTACTCTTACTAGCTTTCAACGCGATCATGATGTTTTCAATGTTTTAGTGCCATTTGTATAATATCAAAGGAACGCTCCGACGAGTTCCTTGCACTATGGTTCATCATCCTCTTTATGAATCTTTTTTCAGCTGACGATTGTCGCGAAACCCGGATGAGAAATAGAAGAAGTAAGAATTGAATGGTATAAATATAACCAGAGGATGTCGAGGCGGTTTCTATTTCTGTGCTGAGCTTCCTCCGGCGAGAAAGAAGTGCTTCTTTCACTTTTCCAGCCAGCTGATGCCGGCTAACGTACAGTGAGATTTCTGACCTACAAAAACCAGTTGTCCTTGCCAGCCACGACTATTCTCCTCGCAATCGATTGTCCCATTTCAACGTGAAGTTTTGATGCGGAGCCGCGAATCAAGCAGTGGCAATTGAGATTCCCTTTTAGTTGATGGATCCTATCGTTTTCAATGGAGAAAACTTTCTTAATTGAAGAGAATCCCCTGCTTCCTTGTCGCGATACTTCCCCCTATTAGGAGGACTGTTTTAACCAAGAAAGTTTGGTGGTGGATTAGCAAAGAGAAATACAGAGGAATTCCTCAGCTTAAAAGGTTTACAGGGAGATTCTTCAGATTTTAGAGGAATATTTCAGGATTAATATCATTTAATATTATGTAAAGAGGTTTTTTTTTAAGACTCTTTTTTTGACAATTCTTTGGGCCGCGAGAAGAGTTTTTGTATTAAGAGATTTTTGATATTTTCTGCAGAGAGAAAGAATTTTAGATTAGGAAGATTTCTTGGAGTGTGATAAGATTTTCTACGTTAAATTTCCTTTCTTCTATTCGTAGACGGTTCCCTATATTTTATGAGAATAGTTTGGTGAATATTTCAAGAGAGGTATTTTAGTTTGTACAAAGGTTCTTTATATGTGTGTGAATTGTAAGAAAATTCCTTACACTACAACGTATTTCTTCGTGTATTATTTTCTTTTCTGAGGATTCTTTAGATTTCAGAACAATATTTCAGATGATTGAGCTATCTTTTGTGCAACTACAGAATGGAAAGGTTTTTTTGTAAAACCTTTTAATAATTTAATATTTAATAAAGATTTGTGATTTATGAATTATTTTCTAATTATGAATAACCTTTAATGATATGGTTGTCTCTTTTAATGAAAATGTTAGCTCTATTACCACCGTGAAAATAAATAACAGGGAGTGCGAAAACGCTCTAAACGGACGTACAATCGCTCCAGTACCCTTCTTCTTATTTCCATTCTTAACAAAATTAAACAAACGTTACAAGCTTTTCCACAAACATTTCCAAAAATCACTATCTTTGAAGTTTCTCTTATTTCAAAGGTAGTCGTGTTCTAGCTGGTTTTGCAGGGTTCAACAGCTCATGAAACTCGCTTAAACAGCGTAAGAGGAATCAACGTGATCCTGGGACGTATCTGTACCTCGCAACTTTCTTGGTACGATTGATAACTCGATTGCCTCGAGGGAGAAACGGGGAGAGACGGGGAGAGACAGGGAGAGACAGGTAGAAATGAGAACCGTTTGGAAGCGTGCATACATCTGGTTACACATACTACGACATATTTGAAGCTAAAAATTAATTGAATAGTGAACTGTTGCTCGTGTTAGCATTATAGCATCTGGTTTTTAGGTTAGGATAGAAAATAGGACTATGTATATTGATGAAGAAATGAGGGAATTTTGTTTTACTATATTTGTTGGTGTGGATATTAATGAGAGAAAAGATCTTTTCTTATAATAGTGAGGAGAGGGAAAACAAAAATATTTATTACTTTAGCGAATAGCAAAATTGTTAGTGGAAGAAATACAAGATTTTTGGTTATATAAGTGTAATAGAATTTTATTTGATTTTAGTACAAACTTTTAATTAATTGAATAGGAAGATATTCATGCAGGGGAAAACAGATAAATTTCCTTTTATTTATTATTATTTATTTCTTAGTAATTCGTACGTAAAAAGGTATGTTAAAAAAAGGTAATTATAGAGCAGTCGTCGAGCAAAGACTGTAAAACAGAATCAATTTCACTCTAAAGGAGAAGAATTTAAAGTTAAAATTCGCGAGAAATTTTCAAGGGAGTCATTTCAACCATTGCTGAATTCGTTCTAGAGATACGTGTTGGTCTTTTGCTTGACCTATTTCACTGGAATATCGCGCTGCCGCGCCGGTATTTCTCTCTGTTCTCGAGGGTTTTTTCACCATTTTTCTGTTCATTTTGAAATATCAAAAAATAACTTGCCTCATTGAACGGCATGGAATCCCATGGATTCCATGTTTTCCATGTTTAATGTTCGTTTTTAAAAATCTTTTAAATCTGATAAATCTTTTAAGTTTCATTTTTTTTCCACTTCGGTCTTTTGAAATTTGTATGATTTGTAAATTTGGAAACAGGGAAGTCTGAAAATTTGGAAATTTAGAAATTCGGTAGCTGGGAAATGGAGAAACTTGAGAATGAAGCAATTAAGAAATTAGGACACTTAATTCAGAATTAGGAAATTAGGACACTTAATTTAGAATTAGGAAATTAGGACACTTAATTTAGAATTAGGAAATTAGGAAACTTGGAAATTGAGGAAGGGAGCTGCGAAGTGGGAAGACCTGGGAATGTAGAAATTAGGAAATTAGGAAATTTTAAAATAACCCTTTCAGAGACAAATCTGATATGTTTTACAAAGTACTCGTTAGAAAAGTAAAACGAAAGATCTTATTATACTAAAATCCACTAATATGCAAATATTATTTACAAAATCCAAATTTTAATTCAATGGTACAAGTTGTCCAATAGGTTCCATTTATTGCTTCTTAAAGTTTCTGAATCAACCTGTCTTGCAGATCCTATTCAATTTCTCTTGAACATTTCGAGATGAACAATCACAGGAGAAACATGAATCTTGTCAGTGGAACATGACGACGTTTCCGAATCAGACTCTATTCATCTATGAACACGAGCCAGAAATGCATGGTGCGTACGCTGAATGCTGGATCTCGACTTTCTGGCAAACAACCAAGTGGTCCGTGTGATTTCCGCTTATTTTTCTTCGTCCTTTTCGTCATTTCGCTTTAGGGACTATTTCCTGGTCACAAAATTTCGCCTTTATTGGTCGTTCCTCTCTCTTTTTTTTTTTTTTTTTTTTTTTTTTTTTTTTTTTTTTTTTTGGGTGGACAAATATTCTGTGGTAGCTGCTTTGTTAGTCTTTCGTAGCAAATATTGCTATGATATATATGGTTTGAAAGTAGGAGAAATGGTTTCATCCTTTTTTTCTGTTTGTAGATTAATTCTGGATATTCTATGGTTTGGTAGATCTTCAGTTTATGGGAGAATTACATAGACTTTTTTATTTATTTAGAGCTTTTGATATTGAAACATTTAAAGAGCATTTGATTCTCAGCTTATGGAGCGATTATATGGATTCTTTTTATTTATTTAAAGTTTTAGGTATTTGAATATTTCGGAATTATTTAGATTTTCTTATATATTTGGTGTTCGTTTATACTTGTTGAAGATTTTTCGAAATTCAATAAAAGTTATTGTTGGAAATGGTTCAAGAATGATATTCAAAATATCAGTATTCCAAAATATCAGTATTCCAAAAGACTTTGACGGTTTAAAAAACAATTTTTAACAGTTTCAAAAATCCTATTTTATGAGATTTGAAACTTTTTCATACAATATCAAACTTCTTCCAATAACATTTCCAACTACTTGTAACAAACTGATTTGCAATGAAATGGTTTTCTCTGTGTCGTTCAAAATAGTTTGTACAGAGCAAAAATATGACAATTTAAATACAGAAAACTTCTCTCTGGCTGACGCGAGTGATAAGAGCGAATAACGAAAAAATAAAAATATGGACATTTTTTTCATTTCACTTCCAATTAATTAGTTGCATATCAGAAAAAAAGAAACGTGTTTACTATGCTTTTTCTCTTTGAACAAGTTTCAGTTTTTACTGTCGACAAATAGGGGACATAAAAGAGATCCTAATAATATTGTCGCACTCTCGTTTATCTGACTTTTGAACTGGCTGGAGAATATTTTGAAGGATGGAGGGAAACGGGCAGATGAAATTATGTTACTTCAGGAGTAGGGTTAGAGGAGATTGGACGTGTTGGATGAGAATTTGTACGCTTGGCTGCTTACTGCTGGGGAAGTGCAAGCGAGACAATTCTTGAGACGCCTTGTGGTCAGCGATCGAGGAGGAGTGGAGGGGATGATACTGGTCATCATTTGAGGATTGAATGGCGCACTGTGAAGGATTCATACAAAAGCGTAGCTGACGTCAATTGCTCGTAACGATGGAATAGTGAAAATTGACGATAATCCTTTGAAAGAAAATCGACGTCGACGCTCGTTACTGGTTTGACATTTATGTTCTTTTTCGGGCTCTGGTCATCGCTTTCATCGCCTGATTGGAATGGTGACTCTAATGGGGCAGAGTCAAACATTCCGGGTGCATTCTACGTTATCGGGATAATAGAATTTGAATAAAAAGGCTGGCCTTCAAAAATAATCTTAAAAATCTGATGAAAAACGCGGAATTTTTAAATCGATCTTTGATATTAAAAATTTATTATTTTTTATTATTTCCGTAATTTACTACAATGATCGAAACGTTGCTTCTTTTTCGGTTGTATTTTACCCTTCAAGAGTTTAAAATCGCTATTCAGAGAAACTCCATTTTCACGTTCTACTTTCCACCCTGAAGCCGCAGTACATTAAAAACCAGAATTCAATTGCCTAAATGGACCAGCAAAAAATTGCGAATAAAATTCTACGCGAATCCAATGTAAGCCTTTAACGCGTCATCCGGTGACGCTTCTCCTATTTTGTCTCCAAGGGTTTCAAAAAAACCGCACCAATTCCATTTTCATATTCTGTTCGCTGCAGTATATTTAGAAGGATTCAATATTCTTAAACGAACGAAAAAAGAGGAAACAAAATTCCAACGTGTTAACGTATGAAACTCATACTCTTTGATTCTCCAACCTGCAGATGTATCGGCCGAGGAAAATCCTGCCTGATCCTTGGAATATATGATTTCCCTCTATTTAGCCCTCTTTCTCCTGGGTTGATCGATTTCCAATTTCTTCAGGCCCCTTCCAAGCTTCTGCCTCCACGTTTCTCTCACAAGAAGAATAAAAAGTCCTCTTCCTTGTCTCTCGAAACTTTGCACATCAACTTCACTACTGATCATTGAACGATGGAGCAGAATTTCTCTGACTTTCCTCGATCCTCTTCTATGCTTCTACCTCCACTTTTCTCGGAGAAGTAGAAGAAGAAGAAGAAGAAGTCTTTTCTTCTTTCCGTGAAATTTTACACATGAATTTCCCCACGATGGAACTACAATCGGCAGCTACGGTGGATCTACGTGGATCTTACTCGTTTGTTTGGTAATGACTTTCAGATGATGATAAGTAGACTGCGGATGCTTGGACAAATTCGTATTTTTCGGAATATTTTAAAAAATCTGGTTCTTGAATAAAAAATGAAGATGGTGATGAGCAGAATGAAGATATTTGAGGAAATTCATATTTTCAGGAGTGTTTTTAGTAACCTGGGATTGGAACAAAAACTTGAGATGGTGATGAATAGACCGAGGATGTTTAGGCAAATTCATATTTTTTGGAATATTTTAAAAAATCTGAAGCTTGAATAAAGAATGAATATGGTGATGAGCAGACAGCGGATATTCATATTTTTGTAAATATAACTAAAAATCTGCAACATGGATAAAAAATTGTTTCATCTACGAAATATTGTAACGGGTGGTAAACTTTGCATATTACGCGCATTCTGTGCATTTTGGCGCGTCAAAATTTTCCATAAATTCATGAATATCCGTAGTTCAATACTGAGGAGCTGGGCGATCGATTTTTAGCGGGAATGGGTTAGTTTTATTTAAAATACAATTTGAAATTGATATAGAAGGATTAAATTCTTAGATACTGTGATTTTCCAATAACAAATACTTACCAGTCGATGATAAATATTTTATTATAAATAAATTATTTCATTCGTATTATATACATATATCTCGTAATCTAAAACGCTAAATAAAATAAAACTAAATTGACACTAATGGAAACTAAAGCAAAATACCGGATAAAACAAAATTTGTTAGACATTTTCAATAAATGTAATCTGCAGATGTCCTAAACCGTAATAATTTATAGCTGGCAGTCATACTCCATAACTACTTGCAAGTAGTACGAATCCGCGATACATCAGTCACAGTACACTTCCAATATAAAATTTTTAAATTTTTCGAATTTTCTACTATTTTAACAAAATTTGTAATATAATAGTAGTACTATAAATGGCAGCTATTTGAAACTTTAAGAACGAAGTAACTTAATTGAGCAAGTACCCGCTTGGCAAGCGGAAGATCCGGGCCGGATATCGGTCGTGCAATCAGATCGACCGAATATTTTTCTCCCTACAGTATACAGGGTGGTTGGTAACTGGTAGTACTAGGGTGATTCTACGCGAAAAAAGAAGTCGAAAATATAGAATAAAAATTTTTCGTTCGAGGCTTTGTTTTCGAGAAAATCGACTTTGAATTTTCGCTCGGTACGCGTGCACTTTATCGCGTCTCGTTATAACGGATCTCACTGTAGATCGTTGTTTCGATGGAAAAATTAAGAGAAAAAAATTTTTATTTTATATTTTCGGCTTCTTTTTTCGCGTAGAATCACCCCCTTTCCGCTTGTACCACCAATTACCAACCACCCTGTATAATTAGTATTGGTAAGCTTTCTCGAGAGGTTCAGCGTTAATGAAAAATTGATCAGTGAAAAGGATGTCAGATTGTCCTTATGGACTATCGGTAGATAGACTGTCTCATCGATTCTTCTGTTGTATGATAAAAGTGAGGCCATCGATGGAGAAGATGACACTGAGACGTAACGATGCGATAGTATAATGGCATCATCTCCCTTTCAGTTTGGATGCTACATTTTTCAATATCGACAGGTTCATCTCGCTTTAAATGGTCCGCGGTATTCCCTTTAAAGGGGCTGTTGCGTTCGCCAGGTCAAAGGTTGGGTCTCTCTTCAGATGATCTTCAGTTGGTTCATCTTTGAATTGCGTGTTAGTTGTTTTTTCTAATCTACTAGTAACAGCCGAAGGTTAAACGGTTATTTTAGAGTGTTTTTCGTAAAAGAATTTTATATTGGTCAGTTCACATGCCAGTTTTATTTGGAACGTTACAGCAGACAGGTCAAAGGTCAGATAGCTTTTTTCGGAGTGTCTTTTTGGAAAAAGTATTTTTGATGTATCTCTCAGTTTTATCCAGGGAATAGCCAGAAATTAGTAGAAGAGAATTAGCTCTTAGACACACGGTCCTCCACTAACAGATGTTTAGACACTCTAAATCTGCGGTAAACTGCAGTACAACAGTCGCAAATTGGTGGTCGAGTCAGGCGTTCATCGAGGGAGGAATCGATGCTAAGTGTACAGTATAGATACCATTTTGTCGAACTTAGAAACAGACAATGCGTGTGAAAGAGAAAGGGAAAACATATCGGTGAGACAATACCAACACATCGATGAAATTTTCTTCTTTTCAACTTTTGTTCAATAAAGCTTGTACCAGTGTAATGGTGAGATCGAAACAATACCAAAACACGATATAATTCGCAGCATACTTACTTATTCGATGATATCGACTTAGTTTCTTTCGTCTTTTAAATATGCATGTAGATGTGATTTAAACCGTATCGTGTTTGGTCTTATTCTGGTCAGAAAAAATCTCACATATACGTTGGCAAGTGTTTGATTTAAAAGAAAGTGAAAACTAAAAGAATTTCATCATTGTATTATTAATGTCTCGTGAACAATTGATTTCAGATCAGGTTACGTTACTGATTGTCAGTCGTGCAACAAGGGAACACTAGCAGCCCTTGTGGGGGATTCCCTTCAGTGGTAGCCATGATATGGGCAGATACGTATACCATGGATACGAGATCCCATGAAGCCACGCGAAGCAATTTGATCGCGACCATCGTGACTCTAGCATGTGGAGTAGAAACGGGTCCCATTGAAATTACCGACACGGATCTTCCTGACACACATTTCACCGGCAACTATTCACCGACACCAGAGCTGGCCCATACCAGACTTGACCAACGATAGTTTTGACCGATACCAGACTTGACCACCGATAGCTTTGACCGATACCAGACTTGACCAACGACAGCTTTGACCTACTGCAGTTTTGACTAACTGACGGTATTAGCAGAGAGAAATAAGAAAAGATTTTTATTTACGTAGTTTTATTGCTACCAGAT
This sequence comes from Bombus vosnesenskii, assembly GCF_011952255.1. Lineage (NCBI taxonomy): Eukaryota > Metazoa > Arthropoda > Insecta > Hymenoptera > Apidae > Bombus > Bombus vosnesenskii. The sequence goes on from NW_022884343.1 coordinate 1,941,886, forward strand.
TGAAGAACGAGTGGATGAATTTATGATAGAAAAATATATTCAAATAATTAAAGGTATAGGTATAAGTTTATGTTGATTCAGATCCTTACTCTCTTAGAATTACTAGACAATGGAATGATTGGGAGCACGTTCATGTATTTATAGCAAAAGGACATTACCAAAAAAATTAACCTTATAGTTTGACCTAGAGGCTAAAGGGAACATAAATAGAGATTTGTTTATTAGTTTCTTTGTTCCTAGACCTTACAACCCAAACATGATGTATATTCAAGGGTACAACAATATGCATCGCTTCATATTTAGGATATTTCTGCGTAATAGCAGTCTCCAGGTCACATAAATAAAGATGTACAGTTTTTCTTGAAGTAGTTGCTTCAACAGTGAGGATGCTCGCCAACGGGAGTGGTAAATTCCCGTTAGGATATACAGTCGACACCAGGAAATGATCGATTCCCTATTTCGGTTAAGACAATAGAGGTGGTTAAATTGATTATAACACTGAGCTAACAGATTATAATTTACACTTTATTCCAACAACTTGTAGACAAGATGTTTACGCTTGGCGCGTATAGATATAAGTTAGTTAGATGACTGATCTAAGGCTGATAAACCAGTGCAGAGATGTTGACTGAGTTAAAGATGTAAACCTAGTGCCGTGATGTTGGCTGGCTTACAGATGTGAATCCAGTGCAAAGATGATGACTGATCTGACGATGGTAAACCTGTGCAGATATGTTGACCTATCTGTAGTCGTTGAACCAGTAAAGTTCAGGAAAACTCTTGCTAGGTGTTGGTCGCCCCACCACTGGTCGTTTGCGGCTGGAAATCCCGAGAAAATTGGCAAAACCCACTTTTTATCTGATGAAGCAATAACCATAAGGAACGTCTTGACTTAAAGGTATTTTATACCAAGGCCCCTAACGGTAATATGGAAATGCTTAGTTTTATGATAATTCCTTATGATTATTACGGTCCGACAAATTATATTTGCACCGTTACTGGCCGCCTTGACCGAGGGATGGATTCCGGGCTACGCAAAGAGTCACCGGACCTAGCACCCATTACAGAACACAAGCTGGCTAGCAATTAAATAAGTCTTGCTTTGATTTCGATTAATTGACCTTAAGTTTGAGCGTAATTTTAATACAAATCTATATGATATCCATGGTGTGAGATAGCTTTGGGCCAGAACCTTCAATCTGATCATCAACTGTTTGCAGCAAGAAATCTACGTAAGCAAAAATCCCCTGTGCTGATACTACCAGTCAGTCAAAGGTATCGTCGACCAAGTCTGGTATCGATGATGACTATCGAGTCTAGTGCCGGTGATTTCAATGAGACTCGAGCAAAGAAACTACCGTTGCACTTCATTTTTCTCCTTCTCTCTTGCGCAACACTTCCTCGCTAATGGACACTATAGTGGCGCTACGTCCTAAGGCCACAATGTGGTCGTCGACCAAGCTTGATGAGATCTCGTATCCAGTGGTGGGCTGGGACTTAAATTTCTACGAAAAGTAGTTAGACATCACCAGCTCATCATTTTTAGCTGATTAACTAAATTCTACGTAGAACGATCCAAAATCCATACCGATCCACCGGGTAGAGTAGTTACAGTAGTACTGTACAGGAGTTTACGTTAATTGCAAATAGTACAAATCCGCAATAATTAGACGAAAGAAATTTTCAACGTATATTTTTCGAACTTTGTATTCTCTTACGAAGCATATAATCCAATATTGGAAAGCTTGCCTGACGTGCAAAGTTAATGAAAAAGTTGATTCGAAAGACTACTTGGATTTCAAAGTTCTCATAGTGAGACACATGCGAACTTCAATATATTCGAGCTCGGTGTGTGTACGTGCATACACGGCATAAGGAAAAGTCTAAAGAAAGTAGAATTTTTTATGAGTAAACTTTCAGCACCGGTGCAGTCTTAGAAACGTATAAACAGTGTCCTCGCAGACTGGGAACTTGTTCCACCAGAGGCACGCTACAATACGCGATACAAAGAACATTATTATATTCTATCGATTATTTAATCGTATGTTAATTTCTTTATTATAGTGTTTTCATGCATTCATGCAAGGTTTGAAGATACAAATTATAAAATGTATAATAAACCTACAGTGGAATACTTGATATTAATTATTATTTAATTATTGATGGTATTAATAAATACAAATAAGATAAAAATTTGCACAAATCCTCTATACCATTACATATTGGCAAAATAATTTCCTGTTCTTATGTTTAATTCGACAGAGGCGTTTTTCATACTCAATTTCCATGAATTTTCCGTTTTACATTTTTCGTCGAAAATAATTCCCTTATTTAATTTCTCAATGTAGAGAGATTTGATCACAAATCATTGCGGGTCATGTAAATCCGTTGTTGAATATTTGTAAAGTTATTAACGGCGAATTTATATTTAATTAAACGGTCGTATTTAACAGCTGATCAAATTCATTACTGGCTGTGTCTAGAATTATGAACGGTTAATTATAAACTCTCTTTTGTTGAATTTAAATTAGCGAAGCTTTAGCACCTGCCATAAATACACACATAAACCCATAGTCTACTTACAGTTACCAAAGTAGACAATATTTAATTAAAAAACAGTATTAACGAAACGCAAAACTTAGTCAAATTATTAATATTATTAAACTACTAATATCAACGAAGTAATATAAAGCACAGTATAAATAATATAAATCAAGTACTATTAATGGAATAATATAAATTGTAATGTAAACAATATAAATTATCCGTTACTTTACAAGACAATATAAATAAAGACAAAATGAAATAGTTCACTTTAAGAAGCATCCACCTGGAGAAAAGAAACAAAGACTATGATCACACAGCTACCTTTTGTACACAAGAAAGTTTAGCCCATTTTCTACAAAACGAGGAAAGTACTCGAGAGAGCGAGGAAATTCTTTCCAACCATAATCCATTAATTCCTTGTGTAAAAAAGGCAGGAAACGGAACGAAATGAAAGTACATATCTGGCTTATGGAGCTAAAGCGATATGGAGAGAACGCTCGGAATTAGATACGGCCGCTTAAATTTCCCGAGGATATCTGAAGCCCCATTTCCGGAATTCGCGTTATCGCGTCGCTGATTTTCGACGACTACCTCTTGGCCTGGAAACGATCCCAACGCCACACTTGTAACGCCAGGCAAACGAGTTTCAATTTCGTTCGGATGGAATTTGACGCGAAGAGAAGACGTTGTTGGGAGCGCGAATTTTCCGAAGGAAGATTATTGGGTTCGTTAAATTTTCGGAAGCGAGGAAAAACAGTTTTTAGTTGGATATCCGGGAAAAGACGTGGTAATCTAGTTGAAGAAACTTGGAGTTTTAAAGGGAGCTTATTTATGGAGCTGCAGACCCTTGAGGTTCAAGGTCTAATCTACTTGGACTCGGAAATGTCACGTAACGGTGCTGATGGAAAACAGAGTCGGTTGAATGGATAATAGAGATGGAAAACTGATTTGCTAGAAGCAGACAATAAAAATAGGAGGCAGGGAAAGTTATTTAGAACCGCGTCTCTTTGATCTACAACAAGCGACCAAGGATTAAGAAGACTCTTCTTTCGTTTGTTTCTCTTCGGAGAAGATACGGACTCTCCTGGCCATAGGGACGCCCCCAGATGTTACGATATTAGAGATGGTCATAATTGGGCTGTGGATGTTTATGGAAATTCGTATATTGAGCAAAATATTTAAAGAGTGGAAAAGGATAGAAGAATAGAATACATATATTGGGTTGGCAACTAAGTGATTGCGGATCTTGTCATTAGCTGGTATTGACAAATCCGCAATTACTTAGTTGCTAACCCAATAATATGTAGAAATATATGGAACGTTTAAAGTAAATTTGTTATGACATTTAATGGATGAAACAAACCATTTAGATTGCACTTTTTCAATTGTATGCATAAAAATATAAAATTACACGAATATCTGTAGTCTGATCATTTGCGTTTCGTTGCGTTTTAGGATATTTTATATATTTTTCCATATTACGCGCATTCTGCCAATTTTTGTAGCTATACATTTTTCATAGATGCATAATCTGTAGATTGCACACAGTATGAAAATATATGTCAAACATGCAAAGTAGAACACGCGTCATAACGGTGAGTAGGCGGGGCAAATGTTTGCTTTTCATTTTTGTAATCATTTTACATTTCATGATAAGAAAACGAGTTTTCATAAACGTTCGCAGTCTAGTTATAAAGTTACTTCAGTTGTGGGAAAGAATATTTGATATCTCGCTTTGTCCTCGATTTATTTTCAAAGAGTGTTTTCATTTTTCCTTTAATTTTGTGCAAGAAATTTGTATCTTTATATTGATTTTTAGGAATTTTATTAATTAAGTTAGGAAGCATCGAAGTTGTTTTAAATTACCTACAAAAGGGAAAAAGAGCTTTGGAGACTCTGATATTGGTTTTCATTAGTAATGGTCAGCGATAAGTGAGGCAATGTACGATATTAATACCGTGTCTCCAATTTTTATAATTATACGATTGGTCACAAGACCTGAAAGGATTTTTCTTCTTTTCTTGTTAATTTATTTGGATATCTTTTTAATTCAATAATATTTTCCATCTATTCTGTTTCTCATTAACAATATTATTCCTTTTTCTTTTCAGGTGAAGACCATCAATGAGGAAACGCTTCATGGATCAGACCAAAGCCCAATTACCGCAGAAAGCTTGCATTCCATGCAATTTTTCATCCATCATCCTTTCATAAAAGTATTTCTTTACGTCCCATTTCTTGAAGTATTCACATTTGGAATCTAAATAAAAACACTCAAGGGAGAACCAGTCTGCACTGCGACATAATTAATATACAAAATCCAAACTAATATACTGATATACTAACATACAACAAATATATAGATATTGTTTCCAAATGGTTTCCAAGGTGTTGGAAGAGAAATCAATGTGGCTAACATAGTTCAACCCCTAACGAACAATCCTCAACTTTTTCTATTATTGTCAATACATGAAATTTAAAGAGATATATAGAAGCAAACCATCACACTGGATGGAAAACCATGTTTTAAAACCATCACACTGGAACCTCACATAACTTGCTCAGAAGAAAGAAGAGAAGGAACCAATCACGTCAAACATATTCTAACCACTACTAATCTCTTCTATATTCTTTCTATTATTGCCGATATTAAATTCAAAGGAATCTACAGCATCGTTATCTCCAAAAAGCGACTTGATATTCATAAAACTTCGTCAGAACAAAGAAGAGAAGCAACAAACGATGTCAAGCATACTCAAACCACTATTAACTCTTCTTCCTTCTTTCCATTATTGCTGATATATAAAATTTAAAGAGATCTACGGAATCAGTATCCCCATGTGAGCTCAAAGCTCTCACAGCCTCCTCAGAGCAAAGAAGAGAAGCGTTCATTATCGTCAAACACACTCAAACTCTTATCTTATTAACTCTTTCTATGTTCTTTCTATCATTGCCAATATATAAAATGTAAATGAATGTAAAGAAACAGCATCTGTAGAAAGCCACTCGGGTGTGTCATAATCTCCTCAGAACAAAGAAGAGAAGCGATCATTATTGTCAAACACACTCAAACCATTACTAACTCCTTCTACGTTCTTTCTGTCATTGCCAATATATAAAATGTAAATCAATATTGAGAAGCATCTGCAGAAAACCACTTGGATGTGTCATAATCTCCTCGGAACAAAGAAGAGAAGTAACCAACATCGTCAAACACACTACAATCGCCACTGAATTGTTCTCTGTTCGTCTCGTTATTGCTGAAATATAACATTTCAAGGAGTCTACAGAATCGATATCTTCAAAAAGACATAACATACTTCTTCAGAAGAAAGTTCAGTAGTCAGCGTGGTCAAAGATACTCCAAACGCTACCAAACTATTCCCTATTATCACAGAAGCGATTAGTTATCAAGAGAAAGCGACAAAGCGTTCAGCGACGAGTATAACTGGAGAATAAAAAAGTCCTGGAGCTGGGTAAGCGACGTGGATCGTAGTTACGAAGAGGCAGCTTAAACGTGGAGCGTTCATCGGTTCAGAAGAAATTCCTTTTGCCTTTGTCAGCGTTCCTCTGCACGAGATAAAGGATTCAGCCAGCCAGAATTCGTTCGTGCAAACGATAGAGAAGACAGGAACAGCGTGGCCGCGGGGATATTCGATTGAATAGCCGAATTCGATTACGTTTCGTGTTGGAGAAAATGGTTTCCGATGACGAGAGATGAAGAAACCCGAGGACAGGGTATATTTGCTGTATGTCGTATGGGCGTGTTCGTTGAAGTTGTATGCATGTAGAGGCAAAAGGAAGTGAAAATGGACAATTAAAGGAAACATGGGCATCGGTAATGCCATTGGCAATAGCACGCAGGAGTTCTGCAGCGACAAGTATAAGGACTTTCAGCCTCCAGATGGAGGTAAGTACTGATAGAATATTATGCTAAGTTATAAGTATAATAAGTGGGAAGAAAGGGTATAGAGGTCAAAATATTGAACCGAAGACCCTAATAAGGGAAGTCGTGCATACAAAGTAAAAATTGTAAAATGTAAAACAGTACAGTAATTGTAAATTAGAAATATTAATACAAAATTGAAGCCGTAGGTTGCACGTAGAAACTTTAGCTCGAAATTGAAACTGCAAAATGGAAGCTTTAGTATATAATTCGGATTATAAACGAGGAACCTTAAGCTGAAATTCAAAGGTGGGATGATCCACGTGAAACAAGAACCGCAAAAGAGGATTATACAATTGTAAATTAGAAATTTTAATACGAAACCCAAACTGTAAATCGCAGGTAGATACCCTAGTTTGAAAATCAGATAGTAAATTGAAGATTTTAGCATAGTATTCAAATTAACGTTAGATATTTAAATAAAAAACCTTAATATGAAATTCAAAGAAGAAATCATACGCGTATCAACGAAAATTTCAAAAAATAATTACACAATTAAATAAACGCATCGAAAACAGGTTAAAAACAGAATTCTATCAATAAAAAAAATACCATAAAGAAAGAAATTCCACCGGTAGTGAATCAATCGATATTCAGGGTGTCTGAGCTACGTAAATGTGATCGTCTAAATATCTGGCTCACTTGTAATCGCGTAAGAGGATTCTCGTGACGAAGATAAATTATTTCAAGAGGCGAGTGAGGTAGACTTGAGAAAAAATTCCTTCCACCATTACAGGTGCTCCTTGAAATTGTGTAACTTTGTCTTGAGAATTTTACATTTCAAATCTTCACTGTGGTAAGGTGTCATGGTATTGGTTTTTCCGGAAGCAATTGTGCAACTACAATATTACACTTGCACTTTGCACTTCCATTTCGCACGAACCTTCCGTACACATTGCAGTCCACTTCTTCAGGGTAGACCTGGAACTGACGGTTTCAAATCCCATTATCTCCATGTACACTGATCGATATTTCTCTTGACTGATCAAACTGTTCAACTTCCAAGATCTGACCAGAAGTCGTTTAACTTGATCGGTCAATCAAAGTGGACAAAATGAGGCCTGAAACGCTTAGTTTCAGGATGGCGTTAAAGAAGTAGGCTACAGTGTGCAGGTGCGAAGTGCAAGTGAAGCAACTTTGCCTTGAGATGTTTCTCATGTAAGCAGTACAATGGGTAATCAAATTATTTAACAAAATAACGTGTATGTAAAGGATAATACCGCTTACAGTCTTGTCAAATATATATTTCCAATCTACAAACATCACTAATATTAGCCTACTTAACTAAAAACGTTGCAAATACCTCTCTTCTCTTCGCCCCTTTCTTCTTCTTCGTTTCCAATTTCTTCACCCAGTTTACAGACTTATATCTTCCTTCTTCGTTGACTATCTCTTCTCTATTAACTGCCCAATTTCTAGAAACCTACACTCTACTATCACGTGGTCTGAATTTTAAATTTCCGTATTTGTCCCCACTCTTCTCTCAATATAATCTCAATATCTACAGACTTATCTTCTCCTTCGTCTTTGACTATCTCTTCTCTACTAATTGGCCAATTTCCAGTAACCTGCACCCTCCTACCATGTGCTCTGAATTCTAAATTTCCGTATCTGTCTGCAATTTCCTCTCAGTATCTGTTCCACTTAGAAGTTAACTATTTTAATGTGAAATAACGTAACGGTAATGTAATGTAATGTAACAGTTTGGTAACTCACGCATCAGCTAGATATTGAGGAGACCCAATTTAGCTGAGACACTCTGTATGCTACAAAATATAGAGACGTCGATTTCCTGGGATATTTCGGTGGCTCGTTCCGCATACGAAAGCTGCAAATGAAATTCAAAGAGCAACCAATCTCGTGTATCAGTTAGGTAGTCGGCTTCAAAATTGTATGAAGCAGCGACACGCGGTCCAGTACGAGGAAACACGGTGTGACAGTAATGTGGTTCACGTATCCGTTTCTGTTTCATTTTACAGAGCTGTGGTGTGAACCGGTCTGGGACTCTTTGCTCTGCTGGCCACCGACCAAAGCATCTACAACGACCAAACAGAAATGCCCATTCGAAGATGTATTCGACGCAACCAGTAAGTATACACGTGTCACCGTTTGATGAATGCACATTTAAATTGCTTGTTACCTGGGCTGGTATACACTGTATGTATAGATGTAAAGCTGGAACGTAGGTAGAAGGAAAGTGAGTGAAGAGAATATCGAGTAATAATGTAATTAGAATTTATATGTATGGAATTTCCAAATACGTTTTGAAGACAGAAATCAGGTTTGGTGGGAACATGGTGATATGTTGATTGTTAATCAGTGAGTATTTTCCTAAGATTTATACACACAGTGGCTACAAATATTATCTGCACAACATTGTATGTGTTATAATATTCACATACCAATCAAAAAAGAGTTAAAACGTTTTTAAAAATTAAAATCTTTCAGTTTACCATAGAAACAAATTTCTATCATTTTTTCTATGATGCAACATTATAGAATAAATTTTTTATGCTTTGAAGGATTATAGAAAATAATATTTTCCTATATTATAGGAAATTGTTTTTCATATCATTTTTTATATATATTATTTTTTATATCATTCTTTTAAGGATTTTATATTATTCTTTTAAAATCTTTCATAATATGACAGAGACATATTTCTGTTCTTTCTTTCTTCTGTTGTAATACAGAATGGAAAGTTCCTATACTTTGAAGTATAATATTAAATATAGGACGACTTCTAAATTTTTATTTCCAATAATTGTTACAAACCAGATAAAGTTGGATTTGCAAGATTAATATTCATCTGACAATAAAGCGCTGGACTGTTTGAATTGAAAGAGAATTAATTCTATTGTTGTACATGGAATGTGTCAGTGTTCTTTAAGAGGTTAAGCCAGGTTTTTAAATGAGAGACTGTGGGAAGAGAAATAAAAAAGTATTCTGTATGAGCAACCTACTGAAAAGGAACATCAAGAATAGAAGAAAATGCCAGAGGAATAATATAATGTATTCTGAAATGACTTAAGCTTTGTTTCCAATGAGTCATTAAACGTGAGAAGAAAAATGGGAGATATTCCGTATGAGAAGATCAGTGAGAAAACGGAAGAAAATTTCAGGAGAATAATTTAGACTATTTTTCCTTGCTTAATCCCTGGAAAGACAAATGAAATGCATTTTCCATGAGAAAAAGAGCTTCGGATGTGAACGAAAATTCTAAATGAATAATGCAGATTTATTCTTAATCGCTTAAACTTCGTTTCCTCCGTAAGACCTTCAACGTAGGTATAGAAAGTACACCGTGCATAAAAAAGTCGGTACAAAATGCATTCAGAGTTCGAGAAAGAATCAGGAGACTAACCTAATGCGAGATGCCTTAAGCTTCGTTTCCAACATTTGACTATGAAAGAAAAAGGCTGACTGGTAATGAAGTAGGTAGCTTGGCGAACTACCGATGCTTATACCGAACTACTATACTGTACAAGAGCTTATACCGAACTACTATACTGTATAATAGACTTATACGAGGAATCTAAATCGGAATATACGCACATTACGTCACATTAGACAAAATGTAAAAAGCTTCTACAACGTGCAACTTGAGAACGACCCGTTACTAATTATAGACTAACGAATGAAAAAGGAATCAAATATAAATTCCTATTCGAGGACTTGGAAATCAAAAAAATTGATAAAAATAATTAAACGCAGAAAACGTAAGAGATACGTAGAGAGTGCAATAGGTGATGATTACGTGGAAGAAGTAAATATCTAACTTTAATAAATAAAGAACGAATAAACGTTTCCAATAAATACCAAGTAGACCTGAGAAACTACAGTTAGTATTAATTAATTGAATAATTTAATAGTTTGAATAGTTTTTTAATAAGAAGTTTAATAAGTACCATCTCGATTAAAGTATTTTTAACTTTCAACTAGTTTAACGGATTTTTTCCGGGGAAGTTTGTCATTATTTCAGATGTAATTAACGTCGTTGGCCAGGCTTTGAGAAAGTTGAATGCTTTTCGGTGTTATTGACTTTTTAATTCAGCTCGTCGAAGCGAAACCTTGAAATTCCACGGTGGCTAAAGGCGCATTTGCATGGCAGGACGTTGGCGGAAGAATGTTGACGAGTTCACATCGGCGATCAGAAATTCCCAAACGTTCGTACCAAATTCTAATCAAAGGAGAACCAAGTTCCTGAGTCAAACTCATAATCTTTATGGAAACGCTCCCTAAATAGATGGCGTCCCAAATGTAAAACAAATTTAGAGTCTCTCTTAAGTACTTCTAACCTAAATCGTTGCTACTTAACCCATGATTATTCCCTTTTGCTTGTTTTTCTTCGTTTCTTCGTCCTTCTGCAAGCTTTAAGAGAAGATAAGTTTAAGTTGGTATTCTGGTTTAGACCGCCATTTTTTCAAGGTGTACCTTAACTTTATATAAATTTCTAAAAAACGTAAAAAACGCTGACAAATTTAAAATGTAGGATTATCTCCATTAATCCTATATAAAAATCCTTTACATTCCAAAGAATTTCCGACGAAATTTGTAAGATTAGTTCAATCAGCGGAGAATAGAATTATTGTTAAAGAGAATGGAAAAAGACAGTTAAAGTGGGTTTGCCGGACGGTTAGTGGCAGTAACATGTGACAGCGTTATCGAGTGCAATGAAAATGCGACGAAGTGGGTCGAGTATCGGGAGTTCCCTGGTTCTCATTCGCACTGTCTGCTTGTTATTGTCGTCGTGAAAACGGAAATGTATTGCGGAGACCGGGTGGCAAGTTCAAGTAAGCTGCCCGTGTCAGCGAATCCCGGATAGGAATCGATGTCGTCAGCTTACGACACGACTCCGGTTAAAGGAGACCGGCCCTAAATATACATATAATATAATATATGTATAATATTAAACATATAATATTTAGTGAACAAAAATATTGTCACAGATTAGATTTTTGTATTAAATCCTCTGTAAATGTATAAAACGTATGGTTCCTTGTCAAATTTCTTCCTAAAATAGACTTTAAGTAGGAAGTTAAACAAATGCAAACCTAACCTTCAAGTCTGAAATATGTTTAAGTACAATTCGTCATGGTTAAACAGCTTTATAATGAAACTAAATATTTTCTTAGCGTCGTAAGATTTCAATTATCGCAAAATTGATACAAAAATCGATTCTGGGATAACTGGAATCGATATAGGGCCAAACAAATGATTTACAAGAGATATACTAACTGATCTGAGAATGGTAACCAAAACAAAAATTTCGGTTCACAAAAATGCATGGTTCCATACAAATTTCTCCTTCTTCGTTTCCCCATTCTTCAAAATAATAACTATAGCGACGGTTAATAATAACGACCGATAGGTTATACACTATATGTATAACACGGTTAGGTTTGCATTGGTTTCCAATTTGGTTTGGTCTAAGAATCGTTATGCTGATTCGTAAAGTACTGTCTGTTTAAACACCTATGTGCGTAGATTAGATTTGTATTAGATTTCGAAAATCATTTTACTGATTCACGATATATCCTCTGGTTAATGTAGACCGATGTTAAACAGCTGTATCGTGCAATCAGATTTAGGTTATGAACCGTTATATCTGTTCAAGGAACACCCCTTGATTAAACAGCTTTCCGATGCAATTAGGTTTGAGTTATATATAGAGCCAAATTACAAATGTACTGAACGTAAATCCTCATATTGATGCGATGAAATGGTAATAGCCATTTCGACCGTGTGGTTACGTATAGGTTAGGAACACACAGTTTAAGTAACTCTTACATTCGTATTCGGAAAAAGATTTTCCAATCTAGAAATTTTTATCTTCTGCTTTATTCAAGATGGTTTTATTAAACAAACAGTATACTAGAATCATTACGATTTTCGTAATACCAGTTTTTATTCGTATTTTACACAAAAAATAATTTTGCAATTTGGTATTAACAGATTTTGAAATCTTCTACCATTTTTAATATGAAGAAATGTACCCAGAAATGTGCAAATAAAGATAACTACAGACATCGCAATTTGACGCGCCTGAGCACTAGCAACCCGTCTTCTAATGCAATTTCGGCGGAGTTGCTGGTTGCCTACTGTCGAGCGCTTAAAAATTTACATTTTAATTTCATTTCACCGAAAAATGAACAGAAATGAATCATGTACTTGTTACATATATAAGACAAAAAATACTCTCTACCCCACCCCTACCCATACCCACCCCTAGTGTGGGTCCCATATGTTATACCGAAGAAATGTTTCTGTATATCTTATTTACCGGTTGCATATGCGTATTGATAAAAGATGTCTACAAATATTTAAATATGTTTGTTTTACGAAGCTATATACGATTTAAAAATGCTACAATGGAGGATTAAAATTTACGATTCCAAGAATGAAAACCTTCAATCATTAGACTTTCCAAGAAAAAATGCGTCTCGCTCAATTTACCGAAGGCTTCCAGCTAAACCCGAGCAAAAAATGTCGTTAAAAATATCCGATGCAGACAATCTGATCTAGGATCGAGTTCTGTAAAAGTAAATCTCGAGGAAGATAACGGCAGAAAATAAATTTCACACTGAAACGAATCTGTGAAACAAGAAACGAAGCGAATGATTCCCGGTGATCCAACACCGAACTCTACGTAATACAGCGAGCTGGTATACTTCCAAGTCCCCTGACGGATTTTCGTATTGTAACAACACGAGGAATTTGCATGCAGGTCAGGTTGCATTCAGCGCAGTAGCGAAGTTGAATCGGGTACACCGTGGAGAATAGAAGAACGACAACAACGAGTCACATCTGTCGTTAATTCACGAAAATTTCTTTTCTCTGCGCGTCCTTCTTTTCTCCCTTTCCTGTTTTTTAGTTTCTTATTTTTTCTTCTTTTTTTTGGAATGACTGCGTCCTCGAACTATATACGCCACGTTTCTGGGATACGTAAGTGGGTTAAATTGGGATGAAGTGGTCCTTCCAGGATCTGAATCTTTGGAGATGATGAGGATTTTGGGGAATCTATGGTATTTGATTTTTTATGATCTTTTTGTTTCTTCTTTTCTTTCTTCCAAAACCTAAATTTTTAGGATCGAAGATGGATTTTGTAAAATATTCTTGTCTGTGGTTTTCAGAAAGTTTTAATTTTGAATACCCTTTTTATTATATCTGTGTTAGACTTTCAGCTTCTTCTTTCTCTTCTTCTTCTTCCAAAATCTGAGTTTTAGGCTTGGATGTGAATTGTGGAAAATATTCTGCTCCATAGTTTCTACAAAGTTTTGATTTTTTATTTTTTTTATTATATTTTTGATTTATATATTTTTAGATCTTTCTTCTTCCTAAATACGAATCTTCGCGGTTGCTTAACTTTGTGAAGTATTCTCGCTTGTCCCTTTCCCCCATACTTTTCATTATATTTCTTAGTTATTCTTAAATTAAGATTATATTTTTCAAACACTTAACAATTTTTCATGACCTGGACGTGACTTTTTTGAAATATTCTGACACATGTATTTTACAAGTATTTCTGATCTCCCTTTCTTATGTTTTAAATTCTCTTCAGCATCTTCCGCGCACTCACTTGAAACTAAACTTCGTCTTCGCGGACGTGAATTTTTTGGAATATTGTTTCATCTCTTTGAGACGTATTTCACATATTCTATTCTTTATCTTTCACTTTATCTGTACATTCGATCTATCTTTATATTTCAATTTGCGTAAATATTTCCATTTGCAGTGTTGCTAATTCCATTTTCAATTTCCTAAATAATTGTCATCCCAAATTATGATGTATCTTCGTTACAAGCTTAATACTGACGTCTGCTCTCATGTTGCACGAACATTTCCAATTTCAAATGCTGGTATTTCCATTGCTCATTATATTGCATTTCTCATTACAATCGTGGTTTGCAATCTAAGTTTGGTTTCCCTACTATTCCATAACCCAGTATCAACTTCTAACCTCAATTCACACAATTTGATTGCGTACTTACAACCTAAAATTTCTTAGATACTCCAATCCCAATATTTCAATATTTCTAATCTCGATTTGTAATACACTCAGATTCAATTTTGAGTTTCTTGAACATCATTAATCCAATTCTCTAATAATTTTTAACCTTATCCTTTCCAGACTTTTTCTAACCTGCATTTATAATATTTCCAATGTTATTTTGAATGTCTACTTTCAGACCCCTAAACACTTTCGATCTTAATTTTCTAATTTCAATCTTTGAACGCCACTAACCTGAATTTGCAGTATATCCAGCTGCAATTTCAGTTCAGTTTTTATTCTAGTCCAAAGCTTCATAAACAAGATCACTTTCTAATATTCTTTTAATCATTTCTAACCTCATCATCTCCATACATTTCTAACCTCAATTTACAATCGCGACATTTTCAATTGAAATCGTATTTCCATAATTCATATCAATATTTAAAAATTCATAATTTAATAACAATTTAATAACAATCACAAGCAACAGTATGAACTGTTTCCAACAGATTTTCAAATAAGAAAAACTTCTGTTCTCCAAGATCTCACGTAGAAATGCGAACATACAGCCAACGATACGATGGAACGATTTATTTCTACGGAATACCCGCTTTCAGATTCGTTCTTCAATTGGAAAGAAGGGGAGTAGGTATTATCAACGCGAAGAAGAATGCTACTGCTTATTTTCTTCGACGTGTAATTCCTTTTTTTTTTTTTTGTCGTGGCTTTTTTCTCTCCTTTTCTAGAATCACTTGAAAAAGTGGCTACATTGAATTTCCATGTCCGTTTAAATGCCAGCTGGCTGGTGGGCGGGGCTTTGCCACTTTTCAACTGAAATGAATACCTACCGAGCAGACGAGAAAGACAAACCATTCTTCGATTCCGGATACTTCTCTGATCATTAGTGAAGCTTCTGAATCTCTTGTTTACACAGTTTTTTTTTTCTTTCCTTTGATTTTAATGTCGCATCGACAGGATCATTAGCGACAGCTATGCCTCGGTTGTTCTCTACTACATCTTCTTGCTGTTAGATTCCATAGTATATTTGAGCTTCTTCTAAGTATTTGAGAGTATTTTTAACGTGAATCTGAGACGTCAAAGTTGTACTTGAGCGAAGTCCGTATCTTTGCCCCTGTACAACTGTGTTTCAAATCTTCTGCACTCATAAAGCAAGTGGTTTGCCGATAGCATCTGGTTCCGTTCTTTTATAGATATTCGTGTTTATTGAAGCTCCTAGTTTGAGAAATCTTCTATCACGGGATTGGCATGTGGTGTGCCTCAAAAATCAATACAGGTATTGTTCATCACTACGATATTCTGAAGATAATTATTACAATAATTAAGATACAGAAAATACTCGCGAATTTTATCAATTAGTAAATGATTTTTTCTTTTACCAATCAGAAGAATGCCATTTTTCATAACATTGTATTTTAATCTCTTTTCAAAAGAAATTTATTCTTGGGATTATCGCGGCTTAATTACAAAATTCAATTTTATTCAGAAACTTAATTTTATTTCTACAGAAAATTAATAAAATGCATTGATAATGTTATAAAATTAAATTTTACTTAAATAAAATTTCCTTTTCAATTTATATAAATTTAATATGAATTTAGTGTGAATTTCATTTTTCGATTCATTTAAATTCAATATAAATTTGATATAAATTTTATTTTTAAATTTATTTAAATATTGCTTTTAAATTTACATAAAATTAATGAAATTTTATTAATTAATTTTAATCTCAAGTTTAAAAATGAAATGTCAACTTTTTATTGTTTAATTGATACCTTGTTGTAGTATCCTCCCATTGCTTTTAATCATTTAATATAAGAAGGTTCTTTTATTAACTTGAAAAATAACCGCTTTTAGTTGAATACAAATCTGCCATGAAAATGATGTAATTTTTGGCGTTTCGAATTTTATAAAATTCTACTTTAATTTTCACCCGATCAATTGAAAATAAATTTCGGAATATATAATTTTTATATAAAATTTGATGTTGGTATGCTTTAAACCGTAGAAAACGATACATCAATTTAATTTGAAACAAAAATAAATTCCACAACGAGAATTTAATTCCTGGAAGGTTTTTCATTATATCTTTATTTGAATAACGAACTACAATTAAATATAGCTTAACTTCCTCTTCTCATTCCTCTTTCTCTTCTATATAACCACATTTTTTTCAGCTCACTGAATATCTGTATATGGCCATGATTACGTTTTAATATGGTTTAATTTGGAACACATAGTTCCTATTTCAGCGATCAAAATTCACGTGTAGTCTTGACATTAAACAGGAAAAATCAGAGAACGAATGCCAGGTTTCAGTCTATCTTCGGTTCTTTTCCCCAAGCTGCGCGTACAATGCTTCCATAAAGACAAGGACAATTAAAAAGACGAATGCTAGAGGCTCAAAGATCTCACTTCCGATTGCTGATCATCCTTGAAATGCTAGAAAATTTTTTCGAAAATCTTCGAACTCTCTCAACTCTCTTTAAACATCAGAAAATCTTTCCGGGAAATTTGGAGAATATTTTTGTTTGAGATATGTATTTTATTTTTCACTTCAACGAACTGTTAATCTAACAAATTAGGGCGCGCACGGTTTTATTCGGGCAAGCTACGCCTCACAATAGTCACGTATGACAAACAGAGATTATATTACATTTTATAATACGTTTATGAATAAAGTTTCCTTTTAAAATTTGTTTCATTTATATTTCCCTGATGAAATCCTTTTTATCTTCTATTATTTTATTTACAAGCTATGGCTTGTCCCAGTTGTTAAAGCCAATCTGCAAATGTTCATTATAAACGAAACACTATACAGGGTGTTTAATCTTATTGCACCCAGTTTATTCAACCCATGTATATCGTTCGATTTGAGGATCTCCGTACACCCCGTTGCTTAGGCTGACCTACTTTCGTTCGTGTAAGGAGGGTTGCATGCGTACAGGGATCTTTCGGTCAATTTTTAATTAACGATAACTAAAAAACAAATCCGAAAACGCGATTTTTTTATTCTTGATTTTCATCGTATTTTAGCTTCAAGAATCGCTCCTTACATTTTCTTACATCTGTAGCCCTGTATATTATTTATAAGAACGTAACAACTCGTACTTCTTTTATTCTTCAGATGTACTCGAGTTTGTGGAATATTCATGCTTAACTTCGTTTTCATGTATCGTTGCTCTGTTTCTTCCCGCAGATGTTAAAGAAACCGAAAAAAACTGTATCATGTAATGCCTTCGGTTTCCGATACTTACTGGAATATTAACTATCGTGCGAAATTGCACCGGTTTATCGAGTCACGTACTGGAAATAAGCTCCTCCAGCATTCGCATCCTGGAATTGTGGATCATCCCCCGATTCATGATGTTGCGAATCCGTTTACTTTCATGTGCGAGACTAGAATAACCCACGACATACATCCCTATTTCAGTCTCTGATATTTCCACAAATTTCAACCAACGTAATCCAAATAGTACTCAAAATCTTCTTATCTTTCTTTGTTTTATTTTTATAAGTTGTTAAATCGGATTGCAAGTGAAATGGAAATTTCTTGGAAAATTTTAGAGACATCAGAATGTTCAAATTATTACTATTGACGTAGCAAATTCCTTATTTAATTTACATTTGTTGTTTTGATTTTTGGTAAAGTTTTGTTAGCTGTAATTTAGAACTGTATGGTTAATTAAAATCATTATGGGAGTTTTGTAAATTATTTCACTGCTCGGTCTTTAGCAATTATTATCATTTTGCAACTTCTACCAATTGTCAGTAATTGTTATAGTTATTACCATAATAATTGTTATTAATAATTGTTAAGGATTAAACAGTGAAATAATTTGTAGAGATCACAATATATTTGTGTACTGTACAATATATTTGGATGTTTAATTATTTAGTATACGAGTACATATTGAAAATAATTGTTATTATATTATTAATTGGTTCATTCTTTTTTTATCAGAATAAAATATCTTTCTTTCCTTGCAATCTGTATTTTACGTTTGAACTTTTGGAATTCTTGAGTTCTTGTTTCTCTTTGGACGCCTGACGACGAGCAATTTACTATGCATTGGTGGAAACTGTGTCGGTAGTTCACCAATTTAATTCACATTTACCGACAGCGTTGCGTTTGCTAAATATTTCGCAAATTTTATTAGAGACCAAGCAGCCGAATATTCTGTAACATTTGCGAAGTAATTGGAAATAATAAAATTTGCAAAATAATTCGCAGATGTTAAACATAAATAAACGTAATTAATTAGACGAGCGAGCAACCCGATTTACATCAATTTCTTTTATGAAACTCAAAGGTAAAATAAAATTTGTCAAAAAAGGAAACTGTTTCGTAGTTTTTTTGGTTTTCTCATAAATTAAAAGTTAAACGCATTAAATTGAATTGAATACTTTAATGGTCAATAATTTATATTAATGACAATAAATTGTAATTAATACAATAACGTGCTATTATTAATAACATATTAATATTAATAAATATCAGTTTAATCGATAAGAATAGTATTGGTACTAATAATAGATGATACGTATTTAATAATTTTTATCATTATTTCTTATTAGTTTACTGTGTTAATTACTCCTAGATCCCGCAAGACTATAATTAAAAAATTATAAAGTTGGGGTCGATCAAAATGACAAAAATTATGAAAATTTAAAGATTGGCAAAACTATAAAAATTACAAAATAAGAATAAGGATTATAAAGAATTATACGTAAAATATATTGCTTCGAAAATAGCACAAATCCAGTGCCGCTTATAGGCGGCGTCCGCGAAATGACCTGTGGATACGAGCGCCGATTATAGGCGGCAACCACGCGACGAATTCTGGGTTCGGTACCCCATACATCGGGAATACACCAGTGCCATCTGTAGTCAATAATATATTTTTTCGTTATCGGCAGAACATTTTGTGTTGATTTTATTGACATATTGGATTAATTACTTCTTAAAAGTTACTCATTTTTGATACAACGTCAAAACGTTTTAAGCAATATATTTCAAACATCCAAGCGAACGTATACTATTTCGTGCTAAAAAATCTGTTAAATCCATTGACAGTGAAACGATATTTCATATACGGTTCTTACAAGAATTATTGTTATTTAAGACTTAGGTAAACGTATATACTGCAACTATGCACACTGTGCGCATTTCTGGCGCGCGTTTCCGTTCAGTGACAGTACTTCGGCGGACTAGACTGCCCGAAGCGAAAGGATTAAACCAATTTCCAAAACTCAACGTTTCCGTTTATCGCGCTAAATAATTGTGGAACTTGTTCAGGATTAGTTAGACAAATGTTGGTAGTTAGAGCTTGTTTGATTCCAGCCAAGTGAGATATTTTGGTTAATTACTAATCAAACAGTTTAATTGACCAAATTGGACAAGATAGTAAATCGATTTGTCTTTCTTAGGTTTTGTATAACGCTACAACACAGTGCAAAACAGTACAACCAACACTGCACCGTACCTGATACCATCAGGGAAGCTCGCACTTGTTAAATTGAGCGTGTTGTTTGTTTAGAATCGGTGGAGAAGAAGTGCGGTTACAATGGTCGATGGGAGGGGCAGAATGGGACGAATAACGAGGAATACTCGCACGGCTGGGCAAACTACACAACTTGTTTGACACCAGAAATGCTCCGGCTGCATGGAAAAGTTTACACCAACACCGTCGAGGGTAACGTGAGTGTCTTAAAAGCTGGATTATTATCAGTTGAAATTCGAATTAAATGAATTAAATGAGAATCTGAATTGTATCCATTTATATGGTAAAGCCAAATATTAATGTTCAAAGATGAACATTAATGAAATACATTAGGGGCGTTCAGACACAAATTATTTTAGATATAATCAAATTAGTATCTGAAAGTAAATAATTTTAAATATAGTCAGATACATGAGCAGCGTTGGAACAGAATTTTTTTTTAAATGCATAAGTAATACCCGAATACGAATGATCTGGAATAGCGTCAAATACATGAAATTTGTTCAAGAACAAATTTAATAAAGAAACGATTTTTTACGTAAGATTTTTTTTTTTATTTATTGGAAATGAAAATTAAAAAATTGAGGTGACGTGATAATCCAAAGATAAGAGATTTATATATTTTTTTATTTGGTCGTATTGCAAAAATAAAACTGTTATTGATCACAGTATAAATATCCAGGAGCTTTTTGTTAGATAAGATTAAAAAGAATCAAATGATGGAAAAGAGTCGTGTAGCTATTGGATAATAAAACGAGTGGAAAAATGTAAAAACTGGAGACGCGTAATAATTTGTGTAAAAAAGCTAATGAGAATTAACTTTTTTATCGGTTGTACCTTTTCTTTGTTTTTCAGATGAAGCTGGACATAGCTGAAAAGACTCGAACATTAGAATTCGTTGGTTTAAGCATCTCTCTAGTAGCTTTGCTTGCTTCGCTTGCCATATTCTGTCGTTTTAGGTAAATTGTTTATCATATTAAAATTTGTCTACCTAAAAGGTAATATTATTAAGTAATATTTCAATCACTATTTTATTACAAACCTATAGTGAAATTGAAATACATATTTTGGAGATTTGAAAGAAATTGATTGAAAGCCAATGTAAATAAACGTAATATACTTCTAAAATGTGGAAATTAGGCAAAGTTTTCTATGAATAAAAGAATAAAAAAAATATTTTTTTTATCGTAAGTACGAGCTAATATTCTGCCATTTAAAAGATAATTTTATTGTCAAAGTATAATAAAATTAAAATAGATATTTATTTTGAAAATTTAAAAAAATCAATTAGAGCTCAATACAAATAACGATATTATACCTTTATAGTCATTTTAAAAAAGTCTCAAGAATAGAATAAACCTCAAAGACCAACTATGGGTTTGGTCATTACCACCAATCAGTTGCCAAACCCAATAGTATATCTTCTTATTCTAATTATAGCTGGTACTAGGCTATTTCTGTTTTCCATTTATCTTTATGCCAAATATCAAGATAGCACAATTATATAAATAATAATTAATCTCAGCAGAAAGATGGGAAATACAGTTGTTGGAGGGAATTAGGTTAAGTTCTTGCTAGAGCTTTGTGATTAATGTAATGAAACCTTGATTGTGTCACACGGTTTCTGAGATACTGAAAAGCCATTTATTTACAAACAAGACACAAAGATTTCAGCACCTTTCTCGTTAACAATGCCACATGAAAATGGAAATAAATTACGTAGAACTGAGATGATAATATTCATGCCAATCTAGGTCCCTGAGAAACACAAGGACCAGGATACACAAGAATCTGTTCGTCGCCATGGTTGTCCAGGTCTTGATTAGATTAACACTGTACATAGACATTGAGGTCCTCAGGAGGAAGACTTATGGTATTCAACATGGCATTGGAAACACCGTAAGTGTTTGTAGTTAACTAATAAATAGTTGCTTCCAAACTGTATTTGTCAACATACTGGTTAATTAATATATCATGAGACATAGGAAATTATATATTCCTTACATTTGATATATATTTGACTATCGAATTGTCATTGTTTTCCACCTATACTGATACACAATTAGTCATAAAAGTCTACATTCATCGTCTGAA
Source organism: Bombus vosnesenskii (assembly GCF_011952255.1). Classification (NCBI taxonomy): domain Eukaryota; kingdom Metazoa; phylum Arthropoda; class Insecta; order Hymenoptera; family Apidae; genus Bombus; species Bombus vosnesenskii. The sequence goes on from NW_022884343.1 coordinate 1,963,988, forward strand.
ATTTGGAATAAATCCTTAAATTTGAAAAATATTATTATTATTATATTGCATATAAATTTGAATTGCAACAAGAACATTATCTTCAGCAATTTCTTTGGCATAAAATTTTGCATTAATTGAACATTTTCTGAAACATATATGCATTTAAAGAACAGCAACAATCTATTGTGCTTTTTTTAAGAAGTAAGAAGACACAAAAATGTACATATTTACATATACTTGTTGTACTTGCATGAGCTTATAAAAGTGTAGATTTAATATTATGTTAGTAAACTTGTAGCTTTTCTGTAGACATTAATAATGATCTGCAATCTTCGCAGAATTGGAGGTTTTATAATTTTTAAAGTAATTCCATCTCAAAATATACTGAGCAAATTCAAAAATATTTCATATTGGTACATAACTGTAAATGATTGTATAACAAAAGTGTGTGTAGAACTTTGTGAGCGATTATATATTAAGAAACTTTATATGAACGAGGTACATTTTTCTTCTATAAACACACGTCCAATCTGTCTTCATTTTCCAGTAATAAAGCTCTAAAGGTATAACGCTTGGGCACCTGACAGCGAGCAACCCGCTGTGCATGTAGCAGCTGGCACGCCGTGTTGCTCGTTGTCAGGAGCTCAACTATTGTACTTTTAAAGCTTCGGTATTAAAAAACAAAGTAAAATCAAGAACGTTTATTAATAAAAAAACGTTCCTTATTCCTTATAATTATATATATATCAATAATCTGAGGTTGTACATCTATTCTTTCATCAGAAATATAATTATCTGAAATAGTAATATTTATTAGACATTATGTAATTATTATTAGATAATTTGAGTGAAAGACAATTTATCAATAGTAGTAGGAGAGTTAATCTATAGTTGTAAGATATTTTATGTATTGGTTCAAGTTATTAATCAGACATAAATTTCTATGATTAATAAAATTGAGATTTAATAAAGGTAAATCAGTTTCAGATAAATTAACTTTAATTCTTCCAAATAAAAATATAATTTATTTCAAACAGAAATGAAACATTAAAAAGAAAGAAATTATCATATTAGTATCTTAATCAATAATATCCTAATTAATTATTATGTAACAATAATTGTTATTTCCAAGAAATTAAAGAAATTGAAAGAGATCCAAGTGACAAGTTAAATTTATAATTAACAGACGTCAAAGACAGTCTAGTGTTAAAATCTACTTTCGAAACTCCTTTTTCTTAAAGCCTGTGCTCTGTGAGGCCAGCTACGCCCTTTTGGAGTACACCAAAACCGCTATGTTCATGTGGATGTTCATAGAGGGACTGTTCTTGCATAATATGGTCACTGGTAAGTGAACCGACGTTTATTCTTCAAAATTTCCTTTACATTATCAACATAGAAACCGAAGAACAAATATTTCACCAACCAATTTCGTGGCTCTAAGACGATTCAGTTCTAATTAAAAAATTGTTTGCTCTCAAGTTCTTGTTCCCACTAGGAAACTCATATCTTTCCTTTCCAATTATTCTTCTATTTTTAGCTTGATCACGTTGGTTCAGTAAAAACTTATTCTACTTGTTTGCTATTAAATTTTGAATCTTACCAATTTTAACAACTTGAATTTAAGATTGAAAACTTTTTGTGAAATAAAATATCTTCATTCAAACTAAAGATTTTCTATATTTTAGGGAAAACTTATAATACTGATAACAAATTTGAAGTTCGTTTAGGAGTGCAAAAACAGCATAGCATCTTGTATATACAAGATGTTCTAGTCTTTTTCTAGCTAAACTTTATAAGGACTTTCTATAGACATAAATAAGAAATGAAATTTACATAATTATTGGTTGTATGAAACTCTATTAGAAAGTTACAATGAAAAGAGAAAATACCAATGATTATATCTTATATTCAGTCTCCTGCTAATTCTGTAATTCAAAATTAATACCATAGATACCAATAGCAATCTGCTTTAAGTTACTAAATTTTTTATTAAAAAATATTCTAAGGTTTCTTCTTAAATTTCTAAGTAGGTTTTATGAAGTATTAAAGTAGTGATTTTAACTAGTGTATTTATCTTGCAAGATAAATATTAAATAATTGTAAGTAATTTTAAATATTAAGTATTTTGGGATAAGTGGAGTTGATAAAACACTCTGTATATCTACTAAGACATCTGAAACAATTTTCAAGTAACTGACCTAGTTACCTAGTCCCAATAAATTTTCCATGTTACAAAGTTCTGCTTTATTATAGGAATCAAAAGTTTAAGTGAAATTCTATCAAATAATCGCACCGTCTTTTACTTACTGTTCCAGTAACGGTGTTCCAAGAAAACTCATACTACAGGATGTATCGGTTCATCGGATGGGGATGTCCCGTCATAATGACGCTAGTTTGGGCCATCATCACCGCCTTCTATTACCATCCAAAGTCGAAGTAAGTCGGAGATTGCCACGTCTATAGGAAATGAAGCTATAGCTACATGAAATTCAGCTATGGGTGATTAAGATTCTAAAACTCATCCTCTAAGTGCATCTACCTAAAGTTTCCCTTCATTTAGTTAGACACCATGACAGATTGAATACCACTTTCAGATGAGATTGCATCTATTATGGAATGGTGTAGAAATCTATTGAATCCTCAACTAAATCTTAAATTTTCTCAGCTGTAGAGAAAATTGTCCATGTAAACTTTTTCATATTTTTACAAAGAAGATAGTAAGTTTCACCGGAATTAAATATACTTGCTTTGAATAGTTGATAAATTGTTTGAACAAGAGCCAATTTTTCTATATGTAAAATATATAATGAAAATATATTATGTAAATTAGTATAATTTGATGTAGTATTTAATACTTGGATCTCCAATTCCAATCATCAGTTCTTGGTAGAAGTTTGTCAAATAAGAATTGTTTATGGTGCTTGTATCAGATTTACCAGATGCTGGTCTGGATACAATCTGTCTTCCTACTTTTGGATCCTAGAGGGACCTAGATTTGCAGTGATATTGGTGAGTAATATCAATTTAGAAAGATACATTTTAATTTGCAACAATGGCTAGATACAGGAAACTATAGAAATCTTTGTATTGATTTTGATCCTTCAGCTCAATTTTCTGTTTCTGCTGAACATCGTCAGAGTGCTCGTGGTGAAGCTTCGACAGAGTCACACCAGCGAAATCGAGCAAGTCTTGTAAGTAATTCACATGACAGTAACTTTTTCTAAGAACGAAGTAAGTGTCACAAGCAGAAGATAAAGTAGCTAAGATACAACGAGTTGTCCAATCTTATCAAGCAAAAAAGAACAAAGATATTTAATTAATAGACTTCACGAAGGCTGGGTCAACGTGTTTACACTATACTCACAACTTTTTAATTAAAAGTAAGAAAGTAGTGGCTAAAGAAAATAATTGAATTTAGATAATTAAATATAAGGGAGGGAAAACATTATATAACAAGATAATGTAATATTACATACAATGTTGTAATATTAAATTAAATCATTTAAATTAAATATGAAAATGTTAATATTTATACACGTAATACGTATTATTAATACATATAATTATTAATTAATTATTATTAAATACAATGTAATATCGAGGAATCGTATAATGCTAAAATATACAAATAACAATTAACGTACTACTTCAATATTTTATGAATAATGGAAAAATAATATAAATTCTGATCTTCGAAAAAAATATTTTGCTGCATTACAAAAATAATTCTAACATCCTTTGCTAATTTCCTTCTTACAGGAAAGCTGTGAGGGCAGCTGTGGTGCTTCTGCCTTTACTAGGCATCACCAACGTGCTCTTCATGATCGAGGTGCCCCTGCACAACGTGAAGAAATTCGCCTTGTGGTCTTACTCTACGCATTTCCTTCAATCCTTTCAAGGTCTCTTCATCGCAACACTGTACTGCTTTTTAAACGGCGAGGTGAGACAATTGAACTTAAAAATGAACAAATTTCTCTATTTCAGTCTTCTTTTGTTTCAAATCGAATATAGTATATTATATGTCTAGTATAATATAATCAGTAGATTAAAACCCTAAAGTGATTAAATTATGGAAAGAAAGAAGGAAGAAGACAGGGCATTCTTGGGAGTACCAAAATTAAGCTCCAAGACTAAAACTAATAAATTATTATTGATGACTTTTTCTGATAAGTTACTATATACTTTATGTTTTAATCTTACACTAAATTTAATATACAAAATTGATCAACCACCTTCCAATGTTCCAAAATTGAATCACAACTAATATCAAATATCCAATTTTTAATCTATTAACATTAAATATAGTAATTTACAGTAAAAACGAATCAAAAACCTGCTAATATTCCAAAAGTAAATTACGACAAACCAGAGATTATAATTCATCTTCGAACAATTCATACAAAAACACGGCGTTTCGAATTCGCAGAGCGCTAATATATCCAAAGCTCGATTTAGGCTGAGAAATAAATTACTCTAAGGTGAGGGAGGCGCAGTATCGCGTAAACATTAGTCTGGATTTATCAGGCGTGGAATTTAGGTTGTACTCACATTCCACCCTACTCTTAATTAAATTATTCAAATATGCATTGCAGTAAGTGAATGGTTGGTTTAGTGATACGATTAAGGGCCAATTATTGTCTGGTACACACAGGTGAGGCTCGCTCTGGACAAAACTATTTCTGTCTACCTTTCTCTAAGAGGAACTGACTTACAAGCAAGAAGACAGTCGACATTCAGTGGTTGTCAACCCCAAAGAATCGCGTCGGGTGAGTGAATTAATGAATTTATTAAATATTTATAAATTGTAAATCATCTGAGTTTCTCTTATAAATTGCTGGCTTTCATGAGATTTAAGTGGAAATGCTTTTGAAAATTCTTGGTCAACTTACGATTCTCCTAAGTTTGATTAATTCCACTTACAAAAATATAATCCAATGAATTACAATTTTCCTAGTATTGCATATAATTCTTTATCAAATAAATTAAACCAAAGACGTGTAATTAGAAACGATGATTTATTATTTGATACAAGGCGGATAATACCAGGATATATTTTCTATTTATCAGAGTATGTTAATATTTACAATTCTATGCTAATAAACAAACATCTGTTTGACAGGAGAATAATCTATTAAAATATTAGAACAAATATCAAAATACTAGTATTTGAAGGGACATTCTACGTATAACACTCTGATAAAATAAAATTGAAATGAGCTTTCTCACATGATTTACGATATTCCAAAATGATCGAATATTTCTTCTCATTATTCCATACATTCATGCATTTAATTGATAAATTAATTAACAAATTATATTACGATTTTATTAACTTAAAAATTCCTATTTATTAACATGTAGCAAGGAGGGAATGAATTATTAATTAATTAAATACAGTGGAATCTGACGATTGGGGAATTCTGAGAAATATTTTGACAAAGCAGTGTTTATCGTAAGCAAATATAAAGCAAATCCGTGTTTTGGATCGTTCGTTTGTATGGGCCAAATTTGCCCTTTGTACAAACCGTGTTTGACAATTCATCGGCAAATTGCAACTGCAATTGTAACTGCAAATTATCCAAACTGTGCAAATTGTAATCGACGATAATGTTCCGCGATTCACTTTGACTTAATTATTATCATTACTATTGACGTATAGCAAGTGCGGTGAATTATTTAAATAAAATATTTGCCTTTGAATTAATTAATATTGTCACTGTTGAATTTCAAGCATAAGAAACTGTTGAAATAAAATATTTGTATTTGGATTAATTGATATTACTATCGTATAGCGAGAGTGTGGGTATTATAAAAATAAGATATTTGGCAAACAAAATTAAATTAAATTGATCAAGTGAAATTATTTGATAGGCGATTTCTCAAATTATATTACCACGTCACATTTGGTTACATTTAATTTAAAACATTTGCTAACATATAGCTGCACATATTGACATTTCGTTTGTAAATTAGCAGAAGTCTAATATTTGAGAAATACACACATAAATGCAAAATATCATTTGCCAAATACTAAGTACAATAAAAAATTATTGGCAATTAAATAATTCCTTAATTCACCATTTGACAACTAAAGTACGAAATAATTTAGAGAAAAATCACTTGTTTTTTTTTTTTTTTAAATAAACTGACACACAGTTATTTCAATAATATGTGATCTTCCCTTTTACTAATATCATTTCCTAACAGTCATCGTTTAGTAATTTAATTACTGAGTTCCTATATTATAATTATTCCCATCTGTTATAAACGAGGAAATTAGCCAAAAGTTTTACAAGGCAGAGATAGCAGAAAATTTCTTTAGCTCAAAAAATTGTATTCGTTGAGGAGCAGAAGATCGAAGAACGAAAAGAATGAGAACAAAGAAAGTGACGGAATAATGATTGTTAATACGTGCAGTGATCGAGATGGAGGAAGAGGAGATAAGACCCAGCGGATGGATAAGACTGTGCTGTCGAGGTGGAAATACTCCACCACCGGACCGACCTGCCGAGTGAGTAATGATCGAGGAAACTTCGCCATTCCGCACTTAGATCATTACCAACATCGAAGGTTGATCCTCCTCGCAACATCGTACCAGTAGGTAAAAACACGCAGACACGGAAGCATATACTGTTGCATCTCCTCTTCTATGTCACCACTTACATCATCCTAATTAAAGGAAGCTCTACTAGGTTTCTTCTTCAAGCTGCTGATGAACTTACACCATGATACACTTCTTTTGGATGTATTCAATTTTATCTCTTCAATTGTTTCTTCTGCAATTCTTTTAAATATTATCAATGAAGTAATTAACCTTGTTGTTTTCTTTGGGTTGTTTTTTTGCTTGGTTTCATTTCTTCTATCCAATCGGATTACCACTATATCTTGATGGAACTTTTTGTCCTTGAGTCGAATTTTTGTTATTTACAAAGATTAATGGGTCTGCAAACTTGAGAGATCTTCTTGGCTCTTCCTAACTCTCCCTCGATGTACTTAGTTCTTTTAGAATTTGTTAAGTTTCACTGGTCATTTCTGGACTCTTTAAAGCTTTTAAGACCACTTTTTACACTATTGCACTTCTCGTAAAGTTCTTTAAAGTTTCATTTTCTTGCTTCTATCTCCCCCTGGCTCTCCTTCGGGCACCATGGTTCTTTTAAGGCTTTTTTTTAACTGTATTTGGTTCACTTGAGTTCTCTCGAGTTTTCCTTCAATTTGCATCGCTTTATAATATTCATGAATTTTTGTAGAGTTTCTTAGTTTTGGTTCTCCTTCGCTCTCCCCGGCTCTCCCCGGCTCTTCCCGGCACTTCCCGACTCTCCCCAGCTCTCTTCGGTTCTCATTCGTTTTCCCCGGTTCTTTTGAGATTTTCAAAGTTCTACTGGGATTTTTCAAGCGTTTTGAAACTCTTCTTATGCTTAGATTTCTTTGCATTCTCCTTAAATTTTTGGGAGAATCTTTTGATTCTAGCTCTTCCTGCCTCTTCCTCGTTTCTCTCACTTCTTCTGAATTGCTTTATGCTCTATCGTGTTTCGTACAACTTCTTCAAACTGCTAAAATTTGGAGTTTTCTATTAATTTCCATACTTGCTGTTGCCATAATCCATTAGTGTTTGGAAATATATTAAACTCTATCAATCAGAAACTAGTCTGTCTCTTAAACACTCTTCTCACAATTTAGTTCTTCGCGTGCATATAGTTAGCATAATTGTTCGCTCTTTGTGTAAATAATTTGCATGACGTGTAGCTCACAATTGCTTTGAAATGCTCAGTTTGTACAAACCAGTCCGTTTCTCAATCTCACTTGCTTTTACATTTAACTACAATAGTTTTTTATTGTTGTAAAAGAACCTCTGGATTAATTAACGAACACATTGTTTCATTTAGTAAATAAAGTTAAAAGATAGAAACTGTATCAACGATATTGCAAGCAGTTGATTCTTCTCTTTCAATTTGTTTGATCTATATAACTTCAATGTTTTCAATTGTTTTTCTATTCTTTGTGCAAATATTTCTTCCAAAATGTATGTTACGCGTAGGTGTATTTCCGTTAAATTCCCAAAAACCAATATAACAATGAAAACTCTGTGTTTCAATTAGTGTTCCATGTTCAGAAAAAAGTATTGTTGTAGATGACCCCAATGATTTGGTGGAAGCAATACTAGTTTACGATTTCAGAACAGCTGTCTGACCATGGAGCCTCTCTGGACGAAAGCTTCAAAGTTCCATTCAGACCATGAAGATGAGCTGTGAGCTTCTGTGGATCATGAAAAATGGACAACCTGAAATTAATCTAAAGACTCAATCGTTCGACTTTCAATTAGTAGAAATTTGATTAGAGTAATGGATGAAGATGATGAGCACAGCGTAAAACTTGACCTGATTAACATTCTGAATGTTTCAATAAACTTCTTTACTCGAGCAGCATGGCCATCAAATTTTGTAATTTCTAGAGACATTGTAAGATATCTATGAAATGTTAATTAATAATTTACCGATGTCTGATTGAGTGGATATTGAGGAAGAATGATGGATGGAAATCTGGAATTTGAAGACTTTTTGTTGAAAAGTTGGAAAGTAAATTGTATGTGACATAAGTCATAGTGAATGGCATGAGGAAATTGTTAAAGATGATTATTAAGAATTAGTGAATCGTGTGAATATACACTTCTCTTCATTTTCTTCTTAATGAGAATTATTTCAAGCGACATATCATAGAGAATTGAAATGGTACCTCTACAAAAATGACTAATAATTAATCAAATTCAGGAAGTTAATTTTTTTTTAATAAAAATGAGTTCTATATATTAAGAACAGAATTTACGAGAGACACATTCAAGTGAGATTCAATTTATTTTTTGATATCTTCATTTGGAAGAAAAACGACAGAAGAGAGACGTTTATAGATGTAATTGACGTACGTGTATTGCTGTTTCTATTTTTTAAAATATAATCGTGGCTGATAATGCATCAATTGCGTCCTATGCTATTTATCTAATACATTAGAGAATGCACTATGTGCATCTTGGGAAGAAATTAATTCCAATCAGAGTGTAAAAGATATTTGACAAAATAAGAATTTCAAATTAAACAATCCAAAATGTCAAATAAATTAAGAGAATGTTCTGTAATCTATGCTTATAAAAAATCGTTATAATAACAATATCATTTTTTCTGGAATTAACCCAGACAAAAAGAAAATAAAACTGGGAAACCAGAAGGTTTTCAAATATCCTATTGTAAATATTTATTTTATGGGTGAACTGAAGCTTTGATAATTAATTTTTGATCAACAAATTTTCATTGAATAGCTGTAACACTCTCTTCATGAATTATAGACTGACTACTGCGACAGAACGTACTGTGTAATATTTTTAAGCTTTTGTCAAACGGCCCAGGGTATTTAATTTGTAAGGCTAGCTAATTAGCGAGCGCATCATCGCTTGTATGACTTTGTAGCTGTGAGTTTTTTTAAAATGTAAATAAATTATCGTGACATGTACCCTGTTTGATGAAGTTTTTTGCAGAATTGTGACTTTAATTTTTACACTTTCTATAAGCATAATTTTAATCACAATTTTTATACTTTTTATATAATTCTAAATTATAATTCTTTATAACATTTAGAAAATAGTATACATTTCCATGGCCTACCCATTAAACAATTGTTACCTCAAAATTTTATGGAATTTTAAATTAAATTAGGAAACACACGGTTTGTTTTAAGTAGAAATATATAATATTCTGATATTTGCAAATAATTTTTATTGCCACCATAAATGTACAAAAAAACACGTTTTATAAAGTACAAGATTGTTTCTTCGAGGAGGAACATTCATAATTTTTATTTCTACAAATTTCAGTCAACGTAAGATATATGTCCTCTATAATTACATATGTAACACATTTATGTAAATACTTCTTAAAGACGCAAATTAAATCTAATAATAGACAAAATTTTGCATGATTAGAATTCTTCAAGTTATAAAAGTTTAACGAAGAAACTTCTGTTAAACAAATAACCGTGGAGATCCACTGAAAGGACGGATTTCAAAATCTGATTCATATCTTCAACATCGTTCCTTTCAAGTTTACTATTACTGTCCATTTTCTTTCCCCGTTCAGAATTTGTTCTATCACGAATTAACAGAAAAGTGCAATAAATAATCTTAAAAAATCTTATAGTAGTAGACATAACCTTAATGGACGTCCTAACCTCAATTTCGAAAATAATATTCTACGTTAAAAGACTATCACAGACACGGTTTAAAAGCACATGAAAATCTTCGTTGTGCTTTTCAATAAACGTACAAAGTTCAATATATAATAGTAATACTGGATTATTTATTAGAGAGAGAGAGAGAGAGAAAGAGAAAGACATCAATCCTGGGTTAGAGGAACAGAGAAAACAGTATGATGCTTATCCTTGTGGAAAAATAAGTTCTTTAACCCATAAGTGTAATAATTTGACTTATCCAAACAAAACATTCAAACTCTTAATTTATAAGTTATGATTATAAGGCTCAATCTAATTGAAAATTACTGAGACATTTGGTATTAGTATCATTTAGAAACAGATATTGTCTGCTCCGGCAAGAGTAAAAGACTCTTCTTATTGAAGAAAAGGTTTTTAGAAAACCAAAATTGGGCACAATTTATCAAATTTCATATAAAAACAACGCTATCATTATGTGTCGCTATCGATTAGGAGGTTAGGTTACTGTCAACAATAAGGTTAGGTTCCTAACAATAAAAAATGGCGCCCAATTTTGGAGAGTACGTTCCATTTTGCTTTAGAAAATTAAAGCAGTTGTCCTCTTCTCTTTACTTAAACATTGAGTCTCTTTTTTCAATCTTGAGCAATTAAAACTCGTCGTGGAAACTTCTTTCCGTGTCTACCATTTTACTACCCAGGAACAGGTCCATTTTGCTCAGAATCTCGGATAGGTTCAATTTCTCGTCGAGATTCGTATCTGACACACTTATTAAATGTTGGGCTTCTTGTATCGCGTGCCTTGGATTTCTTGGGTCTATATACATCTGGAATAGAATTTTAATTAAAAAATTAATGAAAAACAATAAAAATGAAAAAGTTCAACAAAAATTTGTTTCCCTTAATATGTATAAATATATGCTTAATAAATTTAATAAATGTGCCCCTGAAAATGGCAGATTCAGATTTATTACCAGAAGTTCTGTTCTATCGGCTTTTCCATTTTTGTTCTTGTCAATAAGATGTCTGAACTCCTTCCGCCTGTCGTCACTTCCGCCTACCGCTTCTCGTTTGTCTTCCTTCAAGTCCAGACCCATCCCTTCTGAGGGTAAATCCGAGAATTCATCTTCTGTCAACTGTTCATCCCCATCGCGGTCTAAAATAGAAAAAAGATAGAAGAATGATGTAAATTATTATTCTATCGGTACAGAATCATTATTCTTAACATTATTAATAATACAAAAACATTGAAAATAATTTAGATTACTGAGAATAGAAGTAAAATTGCAGAAATTGTTAATGTTAATATTATGAAGAGAAAAAAGCATTGATACTATAAAAAATTAGTATAAAAAGGGAATTAGGAAAATTGTTAGTTATCTTTGACCTTGAAAAGACCAAAAATGATGTAGCACACTAAAAGAATCTTTAAAATTAAATGTTTAAAATAATAATTGTAAAAACAGCCAGAAATTAAAATTCACTCATAAAAGTTAAAAAATTACGTTTCCAGATAAAATACGAAGTGTCCATACCAAACTTCTCAAATAGATCTTCCACCATTTGCAGTAAGGCCCTATGACTGCTCTCAGGGTGGGTGAAAGCCAGAAACTCGTCGAGTGCCAATCTCTCCGGATCATTTCTTGCCGCTTCCGCCCATCTAGCTCTGTCTCTCATTATACTCTCTTTTAAGGTACGCGACATATCGCTGTGTTTCTTGTCATGCGAGCTCACATAGCTCTCGGGAAATCCGTGGGACCTGAGAAAGTGCGCGTGATACTCTTCCCATGAGATCTCGCCTGGAATATTCAGAGGGAACGTACAATTTTACATTCTCTTTCATATCTACTTTCTACTGGCCATTAATTTAACATTTATCGTCTAGATAAACTGAAAACATTGAATATTTTACATTGATTTTGAATTACACTGATTTTAGTTTTGAAATTTTGAAATTTTTCTTGAAATAATTTACTTTCTATTCAATTTTGTATAATTAAAGGATTAGTATTTATATCACAGTTGAGCTTAAAGTTTAGTTAGTGTATAGTCTCCTTTCTTCTTGTATTCTCAGGAAAAAATTATTGTTTTTCAATGTTTTTAAAATTTTTCGTAGAATTAGAATAGTTTTTAGATATTTTTTTTTTTTTAGAAATTATTATATATTTATTTGTTCTGTATTCTTCTACATTCAAGTGACACTTGTGTCTTCTCTATAAAGAAGAATATCTTCTTTTAAATTTGTATCCTAAATCTCCAAAATCTACATTTAAACTGATCTGTACAATAAAAATTACTCACCATTCCGCGGATTATTATCTATAGCGGTAAATAAACCAACATTCTCTTTCATGGCTCGGCTGATATGCTCGGTAATTTTCGTATGAATCCATCTAGCCAATTCTTGGATGTCCAACAATTGATCCTGATCAGTATCAGCTCTTTGAAAGATATTCTCCAGCAAAGTTCTTGGATTCTCCTGATTCTCTGCCTCCTCCACGTCCTTGATATTCTTATCAATTTCTTTATAATGTTCCAAATCCCTCTTGTCGGCCGTCACTGCTTCCAGCTCTATGAAAAGATTCTCAATCATGAATCCTTTGTTATCTTGTACAGCGGTGGTGGACGTCAGACTCCTTAGGGGCACGTTTCTGTTGTACTTGAAGAAGAGCAGGGACAAATAAATAACGAGAGGCACTAGAATGGTCCAACGGAGAAAACGGAAGCACCGTAAATCTGACTTGAAGGTGACTTTGTGTACCTATTCAGGAAGCATTGAGATAAGTGAAATAAAAATTTCATTTGAAGAGTTCTTCTCAGAAAAATTTTATTATTTATCTGCTTATATTTGGAATTTTTATTAAATATTCTATGATTTTCTTATTTCACAGCAGGAAACAGCATTGAAATAGTCTAATTACTGCCTTTATTAAGAAAGTCTTTTGGAACATAGAAAAAAGAATGAGAAAACTACATAATCTACTTACAAAATAGGAAAGATACATGGCTGGTTCTCCCTTTACAATGCAAGACCACCACATACCATTATGCAGCCCCAGAACTTGAAGCTTTCCATTTCTACATTTAATCTTCAATTATCATCACTGTGACTACCTATCCAGCCTCTCAGAAATCATTGCTAACAATCACTCATAGGTCCTTACGTTAAACATTATCACTGATGACACTGCACCATAGATACTCATGACTCAACACGCGTCAAAACAATTCAAGCTAATAACAACAATCCTACAAATGTATTCAGAGCTTGTATGCACTTGGTAAGAAACATTGAGTAAGAAATGGAGTATAAATTAACGACACAATATTAATAATGAAGTAATTTAGTGTAACAAGACAATTTATGATGATGACACTGCACAAAGTCTATTTGCTGCACTAATAACTCTCTGTTCTTTGACAAAAACACGAATATCAAGCAGAACTCTGGCTGCACGTTGCCTGGCGAAACGTTAACTGCGTATTGATCCACTTTCACTGTCGTGTCCTTTCTCTATAGCTCTCTCTCGCTCTCTCTCTCTCTCCTCTCCCAATGGCGTTCCCTGTTCCACTTTCATCGCCGTCTCCGTCACTGTTCCTCTTATCACAGATGCATATTCTCTGTCTCCTGATTGAACTGTAGTGGTAAAAGTTGGACCACAGCTTCTTGTTCCTCTGATTAATTTTCTGGACCAGCTTTTGGCTCTCCTTAGAGCAATGACCTCTTAGTTGTTTGTGTAAAAGTGAAGAGAATACATATGATACCCAAACATATATGAAATATTGAAATATAATAAAATAATTTTGTATCTGGATTCCATTTTTTAAATTATGTTCATAAGCATATAAATCTGTAGACATTTATTATCAATCGGAGTAAATGAGAGAATTAAGAAGATTTCATTAAAGAAAAGAAGAAAAATATCTTCTTTCCAGTCCTTTCCCTCTTATTTTTGGAATTTTATTATTCTTAGGGAAATGCTTCTATTTAATATCTAATTTATAATTATAATATCTAGATTTCTTGAAAGTATTTATTTTTGTCACTCACTTTTTATTACATCTTTTCTTATTTAAAATTAGATTTCTTTTTGAGACAATGAAAGGAGAGCTAAGAAAAAGTTCTATTAAATTAATACATAAAGATTCACACCCAAAAACTCGCATATTTAAATTAATATATGATTACGTATAATAATAGAGGAATATTACACAGGAAAGGAATAGAAATTAAGAAATGAAGACTGACAAGTGTAACAAAGCTACCCAATACATTTCTCTTCTTATATACACAAATATTCATATTCAAATACTTTATCTAATAATGAAGAAACTTACTTAAAATATATTCACGTATATTCTCAGCTACTTAAATACTCGGAAGAAACGAAGTACAGATCCGCAGTCAAGTGAAAGAATGATTTTTCATCTCCACAATATAAAAAAAGAAGAGAAGAAAAAAGCGAAGAATAAAAAAGAAGAGGAGAAAAACCATTCCAGAGTTAACAAGGCGTCAAAAAGAAGATTCCTAAACGAATCGTTGACGTTTCACGCGGTAGAAGCTTCTCAGGGCGGGATTGGTGCTTGAAGAGATGAAGAAAAGTATAAAAATTCTTTTCTTTACGAAAGAAAAGAAAAAATTACACTCGTTAAACCTTTAACATACTGATAAAACATCAACTGGAAAATTTTACTTTTAAAAAGTAAATAATCTTTTCATATTAAAACGAAGAAGATTCTTCAAATGTAAAATAACAGTTGCCTCCACTTACATTAAAAGTATGAATATAAAAATAAAAATAATAGAATAATGTATTTCTTTAAACATGATAAAAACTTACAGATAGAATTTCCTAGTGATTAATTTTTAATTATTGCAACCGCCCGCGAGGAGGTTTCTTGCTCAGGAATGGTTGAAATTCACAATTTAAAGTAAGTACTATATCAATAATTACTGCCATAAATACGCTATTCTACACAATCCCGAGTCGTCTCCTGGCAAGGAGTCTTCTCTGAGTATCCTTAAGTATGTAAGTATCCATGGTCCTTCTCTAAGCTACTAAGATTTTTTTTCTTCATCAATATTTTTTAAATACTATCTTCTTCATGATACACTAAAAGTATAAAAAGTAAGATACTTCATACTCTAAAAAGTATTCTTAATTGAATCTCTTTGAAAGAGTTTTGTTACTTTGGCTTGTCTGTTTGTAATGCTTCACTCTGTCCTGTTTAGGTTTCAAAACTTTAAGTTTGTAATTCAGAATCTTCTCATCTATTCTTCAGTTGTCAAGGTAGAAGTACTTCTTAATAGTCAATATTTTAGTTGTTCTTCTTCTCTTCGAGCCTTATGTAAGCACCATAATCAGAATGAAGCAATCTATGATTGTACTTTGCAAACTTATAATGAATTATGAAACCCTAGCAAGAGACAACAAAATTAATTCTCAAAAGTGTTCTAATCATTTCTGCACTTATCATTTTGCTATTTAGCAAGTTTCTTTTGTTAAAAACTAACACGTAGACTTTTCTAGTGCAGTCAGCGCAGATCTTCCCTAACTGACTATAGAAAACAACCTTAAAGAAATAAAAATAGAGAATATACTGTTGCAATTAGGAACTGCTGCCTTTTGGACAAATTCTTTGGAATATTCCCATAACTCTTTAAAATAATCTGATCGCTCTCATAATCCTATAATCTCAAGAGGAAGTTTCAGTTCCTAAAATCTTCCCTAAATGTACTAATAGGTATTATTCTTCATATCTTTGGACTTTTAGTATTTTCCACCTGAGATTTTTCATCGTCCAACTCCAGACCAAAGTTTGTGATACCATGGACATTATTGGCACATGGTTTTGTTTTCATACACAACAAAGAAGCAATGGGTGGACTCAGGAGGTTCTGGTCGAGGTCTGCTGAGTTCTGAAAACCTGTAAAACAGCTCACAATCACGCCTACCAACATTGTCAGGATGCAACCTATTCCACTGTACCATAGATAACTGATCTAAAAATAAACGGAACGAAAATTAAAGTTTTAAAAACTAAATAATTAATTATCATTAAGGTCTTTGTTCTAGTGGAAATATAAAGGTCAGAAGCTACTAAGAGAAACAAATAAATAGAATTATAGGAAAATAATAAAATAAGTACCTTATATATGGAGTAAACTTCATCATTGTAGTCATTTGATTGTTTTAGGTTTATGTCTGTAGTGTTAATGCATGGGCAAGCATCGACTGACACTGGCTTGTTGTCTAGGTGAATTTGACCATTTAGTAAAGCAATTTGAGCTCCCAGGCCAATCCAAAGGACAATTACCATACTGGTGATGGCACCAACAATTGCTCCTTTGGCATTTGCCCATGGAATAAACATTCCCAAAGAAAATAATCCCAGGGTAATACCCCCGACCATGCCATTGAACGAAAGTGCGACCTGCAAAATTAATTTTCATCCACCATCATGTCAAAAAAGTAAGTTCACACTAAATATATTATGTTAGAAATTTAGCACAAACTCATGGGAAAATTATTGTTATGGATTAAATTTGATAGAGCAATTACTTTATAGAGATTTTGAAGAAAAAGAATGGTATATGAAGAAATTGATACCTGAAGAACGCTGCCAAGTCGTTCTACGACAAAAACCAAAGTGAAACTAAGCGCTCCAAAAAAGATACTAATCCACCTAGCATAAATTGCACCCTTCCTGGCTGGCATTTCCATCTTGAGTACCCCTTGGAGAATGTCTTCACAGGTTATGGCCGCCAGGGAATTCAGAGCACTTGCCACAGTTCTAAAACATTTTCCAAGATATATTTTCTTCAGTTTGGAATCGTTACAAATTTTATCTAAATATTTCTTCTTTAAATATTAACCCAGCTATCTTATTAATTAGGAAAAGGATATGCAACATACAGAAAAAGTTATTCAACATACCCCAATGAGGCAGCGAAGATCCCAGCAACAAAAAAACCAGGCACTCCCTTGAGACTACCCATGAAATTCATGACGTATAGTGGCAACAATTGATCCTGGCCACTTATATAGCCAGCTAGTAGAGGATCACAGTCTTTGTAAGTGCTATAGAGCACCATACCAGTCAAGAAGTTTACGGTATATATTATAATCATACCAAAAGCTGATACCCATAAGGCTCTGGAATAGAATGGTAAATTAAAGCAATATGAAACTGAAGATATGTAAATTTTTTATTTATTTAATAAATTTTTGAATATATTTACGTTCTAACTTGACCAATGTTTTCTACGCTAAGGTACTTTTGGACGGAAGCTTGATTGCTACAGAACATGCTGGTCCAGTAAATGGTCCCACCAATTACCACGCTCCAGAAGCTATGTCGGACAGTTGGACTGGGGTCCATGTTAAAGAATTCCATTCTTCCAGATTGTTCGTTGACTTGCCATACTAAGGAAGGTCCTCCTTCCCAAGAAAGACCACATCCAACGATTAGGAAGAGGGAGCCGAGGAGCACCGCTGCTTGGAAGGTGTCCGTCATTATGACGGCCTTCATTCCACCCTAGAATGGATATAATAAGAATAATAAAATAAAATAAAAATAAAAATGAAAGAAGAAAATGAAAAAAAAACGCTTAGAAAAAAGGGTAGAAGATTTGAAAGAAGAGAAATGGGAAGAAAACAAAGAAGAAACTAAAAAAAAAAAAAACAAAGGAACTTGAAAAATATATCTTCGAATTAATCAAAGTGAAGGATAGATACCTGTGAGGCGTAGAAGATACAGACTACGTAGACTAGAGTGACGGCTATGTAAGTATTGAGGCCCGTGACTGTAAGAAGAGAAGGCACATTAATTACGAGAGGGCGCGGATTAGTCGAGTCGTATCACGTTTCATTGAAGCTCACCGTGACTTAAAGCTAACGCTGGCGCATATACAGCTACAGATGTATAGAAGATCATCTGCAGCATGTAAAGACCTCCGGCAAGTAGTCTGCAATGCCGGTTGAAACGAAGATTAAGATACTCATAGCTCGAGGTTAATCTTAGTTTCATGTAAACCGGCAGGTATAGGCAGGAGGTAATGGGTACAACCAAAATAAAAGACAGACATGTCATCCAGAATTGAGTACCCTGTAATTTTTCAAACAAACGTTTTATCATAATAACTGTAGTGCAGTTAGAATTTGATGAGTCAGTATATTGGATATAAATGTTTAATCACCAAAAAGTAAGAAGATCTGTATAATTAGAAATCCATGGATCTCTAAATTATATTCATAAAATTAATTAAAAAATTTATTTTCCAAAATAAATCTAAATCTACTGTATAGAATCATACCCTTTTAAAAAAATATACCTGTTCATACATTTCGGCAGGATTTCCCAGAAGTTCAATAGCCGTAATAAAACTAGCAGCCAGTGACATCGCCATAGGCAACGTTCCCATGCTTGAGCCACCAAGCAGGAAGTCCTGGCTAGTTTCCTGCTTCTTAGCGAAGAAACCATAGAAAGTACCTATTAGGCATGAGATTACCAACATAGCAGCCAACACCATATAGTCGGCCCATGAAAAATAGTAGAGAAGGACGGGATGGTTTTCTATGCATTCTTCTTTTGTCTCTGCGGATGGCCGCTGTTCTGCTGAAGAAATCGCCAGACAGAAGAATAGTACCAAAACACGCGACCTCATTTTTCAGGAGCTTGAATACAAAAAGAGAATTTTCTCATAAATGTGAGTTGTAGCTGTTTTTCTTCTTTTGAAATAAATCGGAAGTTAGGATGTTATTTTGATATAGTTTCTTCTTTTCATTTTGAATATTTTTAACTTTTGAGAGTATTAAACTTTTATACTATTTTCTACATTTTTTAAGTGAAGAAACGTGCTCATAGATTTTCTAATTACTGTATATTTCTTTCTCTATAAATTTCCACAAATTTTGAATCTCTGATAAGTAGAAAATTTTACTCTGATAAGTAAATTTTTATTAAACGAGTTGTAAAAAATTTTTTAAATTCAAATTTACTAAAAATATAATAAATATCGATTATGAAGATACAGGAAATATAAGTAAGACTAATTGAAGCAAATGTCAATTGTACTCGGCATTTTCCGTCCTTGAGCTTGATTTATTGACACTCGATCGTGTGTTTTCTATAGATCTACAATCACGTGGAAAACGTAGCTAGCCGATACTTCTGCGCTACCCAGATTGATTTCCATTATATGATCGGTTTCCATATCATTTTACATATCTGCGGTATCACGTAAATTATTAAATATGTAAAAAACATAACAACTGATTTTTCCTTTCAATCAGTCCATAATCAATTTCTTTTTAATTTTCAATTTCGATTTTCATTTTTAAAATTTATTATTGAAGATTGGTATCAAAACATTGGTAGAAAATTCTCACAAAACATTATTTTGAGATAGTTATATTATATAATTATATCTTCTTCAATCTAATCTTCCAAAGAACAGAATGATTTTCTATGAAATTCCCCAAAATTTCTTCCCCTTGAATCTTTGTCTTCCCAAAATTCTGAAATATCTCAAAATCTCGGTATCAGTATATTATTAAAAAATATTGCCATAAAATATTATTTTACAGATCAATCTGTCAAAGAACAAAATAATTTTCGAAGAAATTTCCAAGACTTACAAAAATTAATCTTTCAAAGAAGAAAATAATTCTCAAAGGAATTCCTCAAAATTCCATCTCTTCCTCCATATATAAAAGCATGTATCTCAAAACAAATTACATTTTCTTGTTTCATTTGTTACAGATCTGTGTTTATCGGCTGCATTGAAACCTAAATACTTAACTAACAATTGCTCGTGTCGATCGATCCAGTATGAATACACAGACCAAATGGGCTTAGTAATCGTTTAGTCAACTTGATTCTTTCTTACATAAGCAAAGTGTGTGTTGTATGTGTGCTTTGGTTGGAATGGAACGATTATTGAACGTATATCATGTCTCACCAATAGTGTAATTGTTTAGAAGGATTTGCACCGTAGTTGTGACTATTAACACCGGCGTTCGATCATCATTAAGGAATCTGGTTGACCCTAGCCAAAACAAATCAAAAGTCAAAAACAAATTTAAGTCAAAAACAAATGGGTCCAATTTGTTCAAACTCAGGAGGAACATGTAATTAAACAAGGAATCATAGTCACATCTTCTATCATATTCATATGTAAACAATTTTATGCACATGAAAATCTTCCATTGCATTTCAAGTCAATATAAGAACACTTTCAAATCAATTTTGCATATCTCTTCTTTCTTTCTTTTTATTGAATTTTGGATATTTTTTATGCTTTCTTCTTTAGTTTATGAAGTATTCAGTTGCTATATTTTGTCTTATGCAATTTATAAATATCTCTTCATTTTTTAATTGGATGAATGTGTCCATAAATTTTTTAATTTTTGTACGTTTGTTCTGCTATAAATTCCCACAAATTTTCTATTTCTATATTTTATTTTATATTTCTAATTCTTATTTTCTATAGATTCCCTGGTTTTTGGTGACTTTCTATAAATTTATTCCTCTACAAATTTCTATTTTATCCTTCATTACCCATTTTTCATTTTATGCTAATATCTGAAATTATTTTATGTAAATTTTAGAATCTGAATCCCAAACCTAAATATTTTCTTCAATAAAAGACCCATAAAAATCAAACTTATTTTTTAAATATTAGATATTATATAAAGTGAAAAATGAAAAATGACAGAGAACTTTTTTGTATGTAGATTTCATTTTTGGAGTACTTTTGTGAAAGAGGAGGTTTAAGTGTGGAATCTGGATTTCAAAAATTGTAAAACATGACGCTATCACTAGTAAATTTTTATGATTTGTATTGTAATCCATTTAAAAGCTCACAAGCGGAAATACAGGACCTTCCTTTGATAATCGCAAAGGGAATCAGATATCC
Organism: Bombus vosnesenskii; assembly: GCF_011952255.1. Taxonomy (NCBI): domain Eukaryota; kingdom Metazoa; phylum Arthropoda; class Insecta; order Hymenoptera; family Apidae; genus Bombus; species Bombus vosnesenskii. The sequence goes on from NW_022884343.1 coordinate 1,985,100, forward strand.
GTAAATATTATCGCCTCTTATAGGATAGCTAAATGAATGAAGGAGGTAATACCACGTTATTTATTCTTTTCATGACATCTGCCTTGTATTTCAACTCAATTTTAACAACTTATTACTGTAGAATGTGCAACTTTTCCATAAATTAATCGTTTTATTACTTTTATGAATTTTGTGATACTTGTTTTCTCTTCCTATGATTTTTTATAGATTTTCTGATCTTTGTGAATTTTTTTATAAATTTTATAATTTTTTAGGTATCTTAATTTCTGAAAATTTATACAAATTCTCCAAATTCTGTAAATTTTTGTTTCTATACATTTTGAAATATCTTGCCAAGAAATTTTCAAGAGTAACAACATTTTCAAACTATTGATACCTTAAAATCTTATGCTCAATAACTTTCAAAGCATTTTACCCGAAACGTTTAACTTCTTCAAGAAAAACTATGCCTCCAATCTTACTGAAGACAACAAACATTAAACAATCATTTAGGATATAATAAAGAATATTTTCAAAATTAAATTTTACTTCTTCACTTTAGTAGGGGCATCAAATTAAAATTTTACCAAAACCATTGAAGAAATTAAAAAAATTTTCAAAATTAAAAATCTTACCATTTTACTTTAAAAGCTTACCCTTACCTATACAAAAGCCGACAGATACTTTTAAAAAACTACTCAGTACACAAACAACAAAAATATCTTCAGAATTAAAAATTTTACTTTTTTATTCTATTAAAACTTATAGACACCTTTAAAAAAAACCACTCAAAATATCAAGAAAGATTTGCAAAACAATATCTTACCTGTTAACAACTTCTAGATAACCCAAACGTAGTCCACCTTCCCAAGATGGAAAAATAAGAAAAAGAAGAGAAGAAGATATACAAAGAAAAATATGAAAATGATGGTCTAAGGCGCTAGTGATGTCGTGTAGTTGGTAGAAAGGTACGAAATTGCAGCTGTATAATCTTGCTGCTAGCCTTCCTGACGTAACGCATATATGCTCGGATTTTTTAGCGAGCAACGGATCAAACTAGCTCTTCAGAATTATCCCAGATGGAATTGAAGAAGTCGTGACGAGAAACTTTAGCTGACTAATTAATTGGGACTCTCAGTTTCACGCGTCTTGTTTGGAACGGAGCCGGCGGATTAAGCGGAGAACGATTTCAGACTGTCGTTTTAATTGTCACATGTGTCCATTTATATGAACCAGCCCCTTCCAGGACTGCGAGTTTCTTCCATTCTGCGGACTTATGAAAACGATACTTATGACCACGATAATTACGCTGTTATTAAGTGGCCTACGTGTGTTTAGGGTAAAGACATGATACTTTAAGCTATGAGGCGAAGTGGGGCGAGGGTGTAATATAAAATTGTTAATTAAATGAAAATGGTAAGATGTAGAATGTAGATTATGTCTTCTAAATTTTGGTAATATTAATTTGATACTTTGAGGATGGAATATTGAATAGGTAGATTTTTGTTCTTAGAGAAATTAGAAAAATTGTTGGTTAGGTGGCGTTTCCAATTTTTCAAACTTTTTAACTTTTTTTTGAAAACTCTTCTCCGTGACACTCTATTGACATCCCATTGATTCTCGTGCTTTAATCAAATTATCCTAGTAAGAATTTTATATCGTTATATCATTATACCAAGCAAAACGTGGCACAAGAAACAAAGAAGAAAGAAAGAAGAGACTTTTAAAAGAAAAAAATTTAGAAAAGAAGAGAAAGTAGAGAATTTAAGGAAAAATTTTAGTAGAAAGGAAAACATCGAAAGAAGAAATGAAAACTTGTATTTAATGTTATTATATCTTCTTTAAAGCAGAATGTATCTTATGTAATTTTGAAGATTAATTTAATTGATCCATGTTTATGTGGAAGACACCGTGATCTTCCTAAATTCTCAATGACAGACTTATTATTCATAATTAAGCGAAGACAGTCAACGTCATAACTTAGAAATTACTTTTAATTAGTAAAGTTTGACATAGAATAATAGACTTAACTTAGAATAAACGGACGCTTAACGCTGATAAAATCTTCTTTTAATTTTTGTTATCGACGATCCAATTGCTACCGAATCTTTCTTTTATTTTCCTTATAATTTCGTAGAACTGTTGCTCCAGATTGGAGATAAACATGATAAAATTACACACGGTTTCTCTGTTTATTGATGAATTTGCCAATTCAAATGCTAAACAGCTGTTATGCATCGTAGACACGGGAAAAATTATGTTAATGGCAATCGATAGTCGTCATGGTTTGACGCAATTTGATAATAAGATATTTGCCGCAAATGGTGTTAGCTATCTATTTATAATTACAGCAAATACTACAATATGTCCATCAAGTATACAAAGCTCTTACTATACAATCACAAAACGCAAAAGAAAGAAATGTAATGGTAGGAGAAACGAAGAAATCATGTATTACGTAGAAATTTAATCCAATGCTTCCAAAAATGAAGAAGAGTTGAGCAGAAGAGTATTCTAAATCTTCTTTATTTTTCGTTTTCTTTTTCTTCTTCTTTTCCTTTGTTCAACATTATAATGCAAAGATATTGAAGAAAAGGAAAGTCTAACTGAAGAATATTCTGCTATAATTGCAGGACAAATTCAAGAAGAAATGAGGAAAGGAGAAATTATGAAAAATACTAATGTAAAGTATTAAGAAGAAAAACAAATTCTAATATAGTTACAAAGCAAAAATTCAAGAAGATATTATAGGAAATACTAATGCAAAATGCTGAAAAAGAAAAGAATTCAAGTTTAGGAATATTTTAATATTTTAATACCTCATTATATAATTTTAATAGGGAAATTTAAAAAGAAATGTAGAAGCAGAAATTATGACCAATTCTATTACCAGAATACTAAAACAGCTGAAAAGTACAATTGCAGACACTTCTAAGTAATTATTCCACTTTTGTAAAACACCAAAAGAGACTAAAATGGAAAATGTCATATTTAAAGAAGGGAAAAATGCTCTAAATTATAATTTTGTGTAACAAGTTACTATTTTCTCCGATTCTTCGCTCATTTTCTTTAATAAACTTACCATTTCCATGTCCTTATCCTCCACAGCTTCCATGAAGTAACTCGTACTCGAAAACATACTTTATGAAGAATGTCAAGAGATACCATGAACAGTTGCAGGAGCAAACTCGCGATTGCAATGGTTTCCTCGATAAAGAGAGCTGATAAACTACCACTACCCGCTCTGTATGCTGAAGATTGGAACATGAAAAATCGACACCAACCAGAGTATACATGAAAACCATGTTTGCAGTCAGTTGGAACGGGATTCAACCGGTTACCATTTAGAGGGTTGTAAATCAACAATATTCCTCTAAGTTCTACATCTCTGACACTTTCATTTATATCATTTTTGTTATAAGTAGCAAGCAGACTCTGAAAAAATTAACAATGAGAAAGGAAGGAATATTTCATAATTTAGGAGGCAGAAGAATTAGAAGAGTTAAGTGTAATTAACAATTGGAATTAATAACGAAGAAGAAAGAAAAATTAAAAAATTTGAAGTTAAAAGATTATGCAAAAAGATTTGATAAAAGTAGGAATGAAGAACTTGACAGTCTTCATCAGTGAAGATAGTTGAAGATAATTTTAGGAAAAATGTACAATGTGTTCATGACTAAATATAGGAGATTATCTGTTATTCATTCTAGCAACGGAGAACTCATGAGTTTTTCTGAATGAATCTGTCATTTTATCGGTTTTCTAAATGTGATTGTCTTCTAAAATTTTTAGCTTACATTTTGATAATTGAAACATAAGTTAATTCACTATGGCGAGGTGATTACGCCTGCACTATGCGTATGAAAACACAAAAGAAGATGGTGGGGAGAGGCAAGAAATGCTCCAGATTATATATGACACAACGTGATACAATGAAATTCTCTTCCTCTAATGATTATAGTAATTCTACTAGGAACGCATGATTCATGTTGGGTTAAACAAGTTACACCGCTAATTGATGAATGAACACACCGAAATAAATAACATTACTAACCAGTAATTACACATTTAGAGATATCTAGTAAATTTCTTCTTCAAAGAATACTTCCAAATGATTTAACAATTGATGGCAATAAATATATAAATATATAAACTATACAAAGTATAAATGTTAAAGTAAAATGTAAAATTAATCTTCTTTTGAAGAAATATTGAAGAGATGTACTGAAGAAGATATTTAAAGATATTGAAACTTTTTCCCATTTAATAATTAATTTATTAGATTGTATAAATATAAAGATTAAAAAGGTTTTAAATCTAAAATTAGTATTCTACTAAAGAAGATATTGAAATTTTATATAAATGAAGCTATATTCTAATTCCTTAGGTTAATTAGTAGTTTCCTTTTAAAAGAATCAAAATAAAATTAGTACTTACTCTTTCGTCAAACAAATTTTCAATTCACAAACAATTAAAACAGTACTTTAAATTTGTGAAAGCTGAGAAATTTGAATTTTTCATACACTCTACGAGCTCGAGAGAAACGCATAAATACGCTCATACACACACACACACACACATGTATTTTAAATACACTATTCATCTATAATCTATACTTTTGGTTTAGTCTAATTTAATAAAATACTTCGGCTGTCAAAATAATCGATAATTCTACACGTTTTCTGTTTTTCTTTCTGTTCCTTAGTTTTGCTCGCATAATGCCACACGATCAAGATAAAGAGACCGTTGACTTCGAAGGTAAACAGGAGGATGATCCTGTGTATAGAGTTTCAGGGGAAAGAGAGAGGAACAGGGAGAAAGAGAACCTTAGAAAGATAAACAGAAGTAAGTATGAGAATAAGTAAATATAAATACATCTGTATATTATACTATCAGATTCATAAAAATTTTATTTAATCGAATGAAATAAATCATTATTTAAATCACTGTAATGTTACAATAGCTTCTTTTCACAATAATTTGTTTATTCATTAAAACCAGGAGGAATGATCAAAAGACAAATATAAGATATTTAATAAGATACATATTTGAATTTATACATTCAAAAATCCTATACTGAAATATTCAATATAGCAGATAAAGTGATTTTTGTACAATAAAGTAAATTATTTATTGTAATAAGTTGTCAAGAAAAGAGAATGCAGTATTATTTTGTATTTATTATAAGTTAAGACCAGAAAATTGATTAGTATAACACAAATCTAAATATTTATAATAAACATAAAACATTCATTTATTAATTTTTTAGTAATTCTAATTTGCATATCCAAGAATCTCATACTTACTTGTCAAATAAGATATACAGTATAATAGAAGACTTAAAATGGTAAATTTTATATATGTATTTACATCTAACGGCAATTTCATGCTGGATAATCGTATTCGAAAGAGAATTAACTAAGTCGAGGAAGACTGAGTCTTTCAGAGGACATGGATAAGTATAGCATTCGACACCTCGTTTAAAAAGAATGTCAGTTAGATTTCCTGATGGATTAATTGGCTGTTAAAGAAGTAGTGGACGTGGAAAATGGCGGTCACAGTTTCGCTAGAAAAATAATTAAAAAGAGCCCAGTAATCGAAGCGCGAGCCACGGATAAATTGAAACTGGTTTCAACTGGCCACTAGTAGTTTGATCTGGGACTTGCTTCTCTCCAGATGCACCTTAGATCGTTCTCTTTCTTCTGCGAGAACTTCTTTTGAAATACACGTTGTCCCCTTTTATTTTTCTTTTAAAATTTCATAACACTAATTCCTACAAAAAATTAAACTTGTAATTAATTTCAAACAAATTTTTCCATTAAAGAGTCTGACAAATTTCAAATATAATTAAATTTCATTTGCTGGAAGTTAGTTGTAATATAAGTTAATGCAAAGTATGTTAAAGAAGTTATGTTATGTTATTCCCTGGAATAATTCATAAGAAGTCTTCTGATTTGCTTTATTGAAAGAGATATAATGTATTAAAGAGGGAATTAAAAGCTACAAATTTCAGTTCTAAGCTAGTCCATCATTTCTAACAATAAATACTCATTCCTGCTGCTCGATTGTCTTACTGTTAATTGTAATTACTTGATTCTTCATTGGATAAACAAGAGGAGAAACTGAAAATAATTGCTGCTACTCATAGCATCGTTTCCTTTCACACATACATTGTTTTATTGACCCCTGTTGCATAGTACAGCGAAGCTTGGATAAATATATTGCTACATTCTACTGACTGACAGACTAGCCGAAAAAAATGACGGAAGTGTTGCATATATCATCACACTAAATAACAAACCTATTATAAATATAAAATTTACACTCTACGGATATCTGTTTTGGAAAACATCATGAGTTATCCATAGAATACTCTGTATTGAACTATTGTATATAAAAATATATCTTTTTATATTCAGAATTAAAATATAGCCTCTTTTGGTAAGAGAGTATTATTACTTACATACAATTTTGTAGTGCATGTTTCTCAATTCTAAAATAAAAAGAATCATTATTTAATTAATTATCGTCCAATTGTAAAAAAGATTAGACCTGTTTTTCTGGTGCATCTACGAAAAATATAATTCCATAAAGTAATTTGTACAATATTTGTGATACTTAAGAGTGAATACATTAAGTATCTGTATTGAGCAGATGTGCGCAAATTCTTTGGAATAAAAGACATTTCTTTTGGTACCATAAAAATTCGCATGCCATCGTGTCTTTGTCATTGATATGTGAAACAAAATAAGTAACTTGTGCATTTCTGTAAAACATCTTATAGACAAATTACAAAATGGCAGTTTAGGAACAAGATGGAAGACATTCGCTTGATAGTGAAATACTATTATCTAAATAATTACAAACAAATAAGTAATTATTATGGGCTAAAAGCACCGACAAATACCTTTTTATAATATAATATTGGTGTTTTGAACTGACATGTCCAAATGGGCAATTTTCTAGCCCAGCTGACTCATTCTAAAATTACCTCCAACAATTTATCAATAAATATATGAATCCCGCTTTTTATTTCTCCCAAAGCAGTACAGCCAAACTACGGTAAAATTAAATTTAGTATTATAAATATGGATAATAATTTAATTTTCCTATTCATTCTTTGGACATGTCATCTTTTTTCTTTTAAGGGACCAACTTAAGTGGTTTCAAGTCCCGTACAATACTTAGGCTTACAAAACAAAGTATGGAATGCCTAGAATCGAAAATGCCACTTGAAGAAAGCAAGCGATTAACCAAGTATGCATTAAAGTTTGGTGGTATTGGTATTATCAGAAGTTTCCACCACATCATTAGCCGAATTTACATTGAAAATGTACTTCTTGTGCTCAGTAGCATTCTTTGATACCACGTTCTCACTACTACTAGAAATCTCCCTATTCCTGTGACGTATACGTTCTCCTATTACAGGGAAGAACAAGTTGGTATCCAGCCCAACTTTCGGTTCTTTATATATCCGGTTCAAACAGTAACTGAGGCCTAATCCAATTATGAACGTCATCAAAAATCCAATTGGAGCATACCACATATAAGAGACCCGATACACATAGAGGTAATCATCTGATTTCCTAAAATAAAACATTATTTCATTATAAAATTTCCTTTTTAAAAGATTAATTAAGGTTAGGAATTACTTACAATGGTACTTTTTCCATAGGGATGAAAATGGTTGCATTTGAGCAACCACTATTGGTAACTGGTAGTGTTGTTGGAATAGGCCTGGGTTGTCCAAAAGCAACCCAAAACAAAAATGCTAGAGACACAGTAACGCCTATTACAGACCCTGTTTCAGAAGCTGTTTCTGTGAGCATTCCAAGAGTGAAAAGGCCTAATAATGGACCGCCCACTACCCCAAATATTGTTAGGCCAGCCTATAACATCAATAGAAGTAAAACTTTCTTAAATGAAATCCCGACAATATTTTATAGTATTCTTATGATTTAATTGGTAAAAAAAGGATACCTGTAAAACACCTCCCAATAATTGTGCCAGAAACGCCAAGGCAATGGAAATAATTCCATAAATGAGGGCAAGTAACTTAGCCATGGTTGTCGACATACTCGTAGAGAATTCCTTACCACAACATTTTTTATATGCTGGTTTTAAATAATCTTCTAGTGTTACTGCTGCCAAAGAATTTAATGCTGCTGAAATAGTGCTGAGACCAGCACTAAAAATACCTAAGATATGAGAATATATTAGTTTGAAGAATTTACTTCACCTGCATTAACACATTTTTAAGCATTAAGAGGTAAAATAAAAATATCAATAAATTTTACCTGCTATGAAAAGACCAGGTAAACCAGGTTTGTCAGACATGGTGTCCATGACATACAAAGGCATCAACATATCTGTAGATGATATCCTTTTTTGAAGCAAAGGATCACATTTATAATATTTACTATATATTGCTAATCCTGAGAAACACGTAGTCATTGAAAGTATTGACAAAATTGGCCATGCCAGCCAAAGTGCTTTCTGTGCTGCTTTTATATCTCTAAAAATATTATGTAAAATTAATAACATTTCATATCTTACTCATTGTGATACTTACCTCACTGTTAACAAACGCTGTACTTGAACTTGATTTACGCCATACAGTGATAGAAACGTGCATAAACCACCAATAGTGAGCGACCACCAAGTATGTCGAACTGTGGGGTCTATCGAAATACTTGGAAGATATTTCATAATTAGTTTATCAAAATTAAGATATCATTTTTCATTATGCCACACATTGTACCTGTCAAATTCAATCCTATGTCCTTCCTCCGCTATTTGCCAGATTCTGCCTATACCTCCAGCCTCGTTAGCAGCTATGATGATAATAATAAAGACAGAAACAAACATCAGCAATCCTTGAAACACATCTGTGATTAAAACAGCTTTGATACCCCCTATGCTTGAATAGAAGGCACATACTAAGCCAAGGATAATAATACTGCCAGTTTTAGAAATTCCTGTTGTTGCCTCTAATGCTAGAGCGGGAGCATAAAGTACAACACCAGAATACAAAAGCAATTGCAGCCAGTACACAAAACTAGCCATCATTCTAGCTCTGATTCCAAAACGTTTTTCTAAGTACTAGAAAGAGATAAATATGTAATTTAAATATACATAATTTTTTATCATTTTTATTTTGTTTAAACGAAATTTATCATACAAACCTCATAAGCGCTTGTTGCTTGGAGTTTAAAAAATACTGGTAAAAATCCATAACAAACAAGAGGAGTTCCTATGAGGTATGATAAATTAATTACTACAAACTGTGTTCCATATGTGTAATTTTCTGCAGAAACTCCTAATAAAGTAATTGCAGACATGAAGGAAACCACTAGTGCGACAGCCACAGGTGTGATGCTCATTGACCTGCTGGCAATGAAGTATTCCTGTTAAGAAAATAATTTTGTTTTAATTTAACATTGTTTTAGAAGCCACAATTTTAAAAGAATGATGTATATACCTCCATAGTTTTTTGTCGTCCACCACTGAACCGGTAATAGATACCTATGCCCAGACTTATGCATAGTGTGACTGCTATGACTAGGTAATCTTCCCATTGTAATGTACCTACTTCTTCCATACTATTGTTCTATTGATATAAGCAAGGAATACTCTATTAATTTTATACACACAGATGCATTAGGTAATATATATTAAACAGAAAATAATTCTATGTAATAGTCAAAGAAGAAAATAAAGTTGAAATACATTCTATAAGTTCAAACTAAAAGATCAAATTAAGAAAGATATAAGTATAATCTCCTAATCTACCTTAAGCACCATATCTTTATAATGTGTGTTAAGTATTATTTTCTAATATTATCTACTGAAAGCAAAACATAGTTTTGCATCACAAATGCTTGGATATGTATCACATTTAGTTCAAATTCTTTTTAAAATAAAAAAATTCTTACTGAAGAAAAAGAATATTATAAAATCTAAGAACCTGTAAGATAATGCAAGAAGCAGACTATATAGGCATATAAACATATAGAGATCAAAGAAGTTCATATTTAAATACTGTTCACTTATCAGTTATAAAATAAACAAATTATATAGTACAGACCAATTATAGTATCATCTAGGACTCTCATAGTGCACAACAATGAATATAGTGACCCATATTTATTGAGTTGTGAAATTAGCGATAGTTCTTATCAACCGCATAAACTTCATGTAATCCTATTTCTTTGATCATTTAAGTCGCTGTGTTTGATTGTATCGAAGGACTAACTATTGTTGATGATGTAAACAATAGTTTACATGGTTGTTAAGCCGTTTCAACGATAATTCGTATCGATGGATAGAAAGATGTATCGTCAAGCATATTGCGAACTTACCGGGACCGTCACAACGTCGTTCACCGATGCAACTGACAGAAATATCTCGCTACGACGGATCGCTCTTCATCCGCGTCGCTGTTCTGTCTGTTACTGACTGTTGGAGGACTTTAACATGCTCGATCTTTCGCATGAAAAAGTAGCGTGAGTACACAAGGACACGTGTAGAAGTACGCAACACCATATTGAAACTATGCGCGTGCGGGTTTAAACGGTACGAGAGTACCATTTTAAATACATTTCTGTATCATTTCATATTACTTTAAAAAATATTGGAATTTTATTGGAATCTATGGAAATTTTTTATTTAGATTAGGAAACTTCAATTTGCTCAGAAATGTTAAAAAATTTCAGCGCACTTTAAAAAATATTAGAATTTAATTAAAATGTTTATTTTCATTCTTTAATGAGGTATTTAATCAACAATGAATTGGTCTTTATATTAAGCATTTGTTAAGAATTCCAATCTCCTAAGAAATATTGAACATTTTTAGCATATATTTTGGAGAATATATCTAGGATTTTATTAGAATTCTTCTATGAAAATTTTTATTTTAAACTGGCAAATGCAGGAAGATTATTTTTCTTCGTTAATTAGATTTTTGATGAATATAAAGCATTATATCGAAAACTAATTAAGGAATAAATTAAGGTTGGGAAAAAATTGGGCATAAATACTTAATAAATAACTCCATAGAAAGCTTAATAATTTAAATCATTTATAGATTATGCAATATTGTTTTATTAGTAAGAAAAGGGTGCAAATTAAATTTCTTTTTATTTTAAATACGATTAGGATTCAACAGTTTTATTGTGAGAGCCACTGTTCTGTACTTTTAAATTACTGTGGTGACATAATTAGAGGCAAAGGTAGTCGATATCTATTTACATAGCCACTAATATACGCAAATAAATGCATCGGTATTATAAAGTTAGCCATTTTATTTATTCTGGATAACTTAACAATATTTTTTAACGTTTCATTAATGTTTTCAAATCATACTTAATTTCAGCACACTCAGCTATATGTTATACATCTGTTATGCAAAAATTACGTAACACGTAATCGATATCCTGATTTAAGAAATCATTACCTGGAATTAAATAGAAACTTAATTAATTGGATGAAGCTACAAAAACTCGATAAACGTGACTATTAATTTTTAAATTATGTAGAAATGAAAAATCTCACTGTAAAAATTATTTTACACTAAAATAGTAATTAAAAATAAAAATATTTATAATAATACTCCAAATGCATGATACTCTGAGCTACAGTAAAATTGATTACTATTTTCTACTAATTTCTTCTAATAATTAAATATCTTCCGTGATGGCTGATTAATAACACCGTTTTCACTGATTCGTGAATTCTCAGAGTTCTCGACTGATCGATCTCTCGAAATCTATTCAGGCAATCGACTTGTTTGAAATGGCAGATTACAGTGAAAAATGTGTGGAAGATTGTTCATTTGATTACAGTGATGATAAACAAAAAGGTGTCTGCTTAATTAAAGAAGAGTAAGTAATCATTGTTATTTTGACTATTAACATTCAATTTTTTCAAGGTAACTCATATAAATAACATATATAACTACATAACCTCGATTTGTTCAAACCGCGTGGCATTCTGTCATTATGCAAAACTTTTCTGTCGAACGCAATAAAATAAAGATCACAAAAATACTTCTATGTCGTAATATTTTCTTAAGTAATTTATCTTCCGATAAAAAAAATGCTTTTATTTTTGTATAATAAATTTATCCGTAATAAAATGTCACAGGTTTATTATAGAAGATCATGTAAGACTTCTAAGTGAAAAATGTTTGACTGAGACTGACAAGCAGAAAGTATCAAATAATACAACTAATTTAAGTGAGGATGTTTCTATATTGGATGAGCCTCCAACCAAAAAGCTTAAAAATGATGATAAAAAAGAAAAGCTCAGGGGGCAAAACAAAGCAAGGCCACCACCATTTAAGACACAGCGTGAACTGAATTTATGTCCCTGGATAGCTGACCAAGCAGTAGATGAGCCTGAAAGGAAATGTGATAATAATCAGTGCATATTTTTGCACAACAGAGTTGAATATTTAAAGATTAAGCCAGATGATATCACTGATGAATGCTATATCTTTGAGCTCACCGGCAGGTGTCCACGTGGTGCTGCCTGTAGGATGGGTTCCAAACACTTGACAAAAGAAGGTTTGAATATTATTGACAAGGAAAAAATGGACGAATTTAGGAAAAGGCCTCCTTCTACAAAAAATCATTTAGCTAAAGATATTCAGACACAATTAAGAAAACACAAATATAATTTTTCTAAATCTGAAAATATTGTTAAGGCAAATGGACCATCTAGGAAAAATATAGGAACAAAAAAGGTTAAACAAGAGCCAGAGATAGAAAAAATTAAACAAATTGATGAATCCTTGGACAGAGATAAACTGGAGGTAAAAGATAGTCCAATATTAGATACTTCTATTAATGAATCTAAGAATAAAGCTCGTGAGACTCAAAATACAGAGAAGAAACTTGGCCCTATTGAAGATTATGATTTAATAAAATGTAGGGACTCAGAAAAGAAAAAAATTGATTGGAGGAATAAGATATTGTTAAGCCCATTGACAACAGTAGGAAACTTACCATTTAGAAGAATATGCAAAGAATATGGAGCAGACATAACTTGTGGAGAGATGGCTCTGGCGCCAAGGATATTGAAAGGAGCACATGAAGAATGGGCTTTGGTAAAAAGACATGAATCCGAAGACATTTTTGGTGTACAGCTTTGTGGAAACAACCCAGGAGTATTAACAAGATGTGCACAGTTGCTGAATGAAGAAATTGATATTGATTTCATTGATTTGAATCTTGGTTGTCCCATAGATCTAATTTATAGACAGGGAGGAGGCAGTGGTATGCTGAATCGATTAAATGTTCTAGAAACTGTTGTGAAATCTGTTAATCAGGTTATGAATATACCTTTAACTGTAAAAACTAGAACAGGGGTTTACATAGATAAACCTATTGCACATACTTTGATGCCAAAGTTTCGTGATTGGGGTGTGTCCATGATTACTGTGAGTAAGTTAATTATACTCTGAAGTTGTTATGATAAGACTTTAATAAATTATGTTAAAAAATATTAACTATTAATTGTGAATTAATGTAGGTTCATGGAAGATCACGTGAACAAAGGTATACAAAGTTAGCTGATTGGGATTATATAGAAAAATGCGCGAAACTAGCTGATCCTATTCCAGTATTTGGAAATGGAGACATTTTATCATATGATGATTATCGAAGAGTTCAAGATGCATACACTTCTATATATGGCATCACCATAGGACGTGGGGCATTGATAAAGCCATGGATATTCACTGAAATAAAAGAAAAGAAGTTGATTGATATATCAAGTTCAGAAAGATTTGAGATCTTGAGAAAATATTCTAAATATGGCCTTGAACATTGGGGCTCGGACACTCGTGGCGTCGAGACAACAAGGAGGTTTATGTTGGAGTGGATATCTTTCTTGCATAGGTAATTTTGATTTTTTATACATATATACATATGTACATTTCTATACATATGTTGTGTAAATTATTAAATTCTATTTCTATTTAGGTATATTCCTGTTGGAATATTAGAGAAACCACCACAAAGGATTAATGAAAGACCTCCATTTTATAGAGGCCGTGATGATATGGAAACGCTAATGGCCAGTTCAAATTGTGCAGACTGGATTAAATTATCGTAAAAATATTTTATTTCAATGTCATATCTAACGCATTTGCTTTGTTTTAACTTAGACTTCATTTTCAGAGAAATGTTACTAGGAAAAGTGCCTGAAGGATTTCATTTTTTGCCAAAACACAAGGCGAACTCGTGGAAATAATAAATGTGTCACGTAAACAAAATAGTTTTATATCATAATATTTTTCCTTCCTATTTTTAATATACGTTTACCACATAGAATAAATTCTAGGTAAAAGAACAAAAAAATCGTTTTTATTTTGTTAAGCACTTATAGCTACATAAAAAGAAAACAATGAAATAAACAACTTTAACTAACAAATAATATAGATCACAAATTTAGATATAATTCATAATATACATAATGATTCTATCTTCTGCACCACTGCAAAGTGATCAATGGATTGAAATGTGATGCCAAATGAATTTATCTTTCCATTCCTTGATCGTTAACCTTCCTGCTTCACCTATGGACTACACATAGACTATTGCAGACTAGTAATGATTAGTTATATCTCCTAGGACAGATTTTGGCCACATGCAATCACAACCACTGGCAATCTGCTTGACGAAAGGTTCCCAACATTCGTTCTCCCATCGCCGCCTTACCAATAACAAGCTTTTACTTCTTTGCACGCAATGAAAGCCATTATGCACGCATTTCTGAAATAAATATACTTCACTTAATACAAGAACAGAAACAAGAGATCTTCAACTTCTACAGAGATCTTCCAAGGCTGGTCATTGGCAAAGGTTAATATTTTATGTTATTGCATTCGCAATATATAAATATTAATTTGTTGACAATTGCCATCATAGAAACCTAATATATTCTAAAATGCTAAATTAACTTCAAATAGAGAAACTATTGTACACTCACAATTTCACTCAGGTATTACAACTATGAGAATAAAACAATCATTTCTTTCAGATTCCAGACTTTCTCTACTCAAGGAACACCTAAATTACTAACTACAGTACTTTATTCAATGGAAGTTTACATATACTCTAAATTTGAGGTAATTTTGCTAAAACTATCGAATTTCTTTTTTATTTTTCAATCTACCTGCTTCGATGGATTTGTGGCGCGTTGCAAGCTATCTAGCAAATTGTGACTTTTACAGTAAACTTCGTGATAAAGAGGCGGTTGGTACTCGTATTCAGAATCATCTAGCCGCACTGTTTCCGTTACAGTTTCACATAGACTATGATAGTCCTATAGACAAAGTACAAAATGTTAGACTTCGCTTTCCATTTATTTCTCTTTGTTGAGTACAGTATGACTGACAGGCAATGAATTTCTATTGTCCCTATTAAGGGGTCGTTGCTGCCCGTTCTCAAGCTTTTTGATATATTCTTCTTCAGGTAGATAGAAGAGGTCCCGCCCCAGGGGAGGATGATATCTAGGATCATGATACTGTGTGACATCCAGTTTCTTTAATTCCTGAAAACTTCTGTTGCACTTCTTGTAGAGATCGTAAGAATCCATCCCTAACACTCCTACAGCTGCAAACTATAAAAAAAATTTAGGAATTATAAAATAGAACTCACTTTTTTTATGAATTGTCAAATTTCCATTGTATTTTTTACTCTGATTAAGAAATGAATTTCCTTATTTTAAATATGAATTATCCAGTAAAAAAGATATATATATATATATATATATATATATATATATGTATATATGTATGTATACATATAATCCTAGTATATATAACACTAATACAGTACAGCTTATATATATATATATATATATATATAAGATACATTATAGAGAATGCAATTCAAGAAATTACGAATTGCATAATGAGAATTGGATTAGCTACAAATGTAGTTATACTGTATTAACAGAATAAAGATTTTGGCTATTATAGTAAGGAGAAATATTGAAAGATCAAGTCTAGAGGATCAAAGCTGCGAAAAACGTGAAACATCAATAATCGACAATCGTACTGGCATTTTGTCAGTTACTACATTATTAAACGACTGATTCACTCCACTTCCATTCCCACTTGGTAGAACCCTCTGCATACGATTTATGCTTTATCAAGTTTGATGGGTCTCTAACGTTGACTGAGACCTCCGTCAATGCTTAAATTTTAACGATGACGCAACATGATGTCACGAAATATCATTAAAAACTCATGATATCATCGTCTTTATCATTTCAATAAACGTCTATAAAAAGAGAACATACAAAAGAATATATAAAATTAATTTTTCAATATATTGACTGGAATTATATTAAAGTATTTACGGCAGCAGCAGCGTGGTGAAGATATATTAAACTAGTTCAATGAAGATCATTAATTGAAATTTAACAGAGGATTAATCGAGCTAGTCTCGTGATCAATTGGTTAGTGATGTCAGAAATCAGAGTAGTGTGTTGACGAATCTTTGAAGATGATGTTAGTCCCGCGAAAAACAGATTATGAACCGGTCAGCAAGGTCGATCGTGATTGAGCTGATGTGCTTCGCGTCGTATGATATAAATTGGTCTTCCCCGTGCCGATCTCTGTGACTCTGCCTTTAAATTGACTGTGGAATAGTACTCACCTAGCAAAAACAGAGGAGTAATTTGGAAACAATAAAACATTCAACTATACTAGCTAATACTAAACAACAAATTTCATAATTTTTAAATTTCAAGCTAATTTTCTCTTTAACTAGAGTTATTGATCAAAAAATTAAAAAAATACTCTAAGTCATTAAAACTGCTATAAACCTTTTCCAGAGATAACTGTAATTTGAGAATGGACACTTTAATTTAATATTTCTGTTTATAAATTATTCCTCTACTGTAGGTTCCTTTGGATTAATATTTTTATTCCTATGGATGTAATTAGGAAAGTGAAATCATGGAATTTTTGGAAATCATCACTTCTACTTTTAAATCCCCCATAAATGCACAAATATTCATAGTCTAATGATTAGAAATCCAAAAAATAGAAACTCTTCTCTAAAGGTGCCTTAAAACTTTCTTCTCCCAATAATACATCTTAAACCCTAAGTCAGTAACAATTATTACACCTCAAAGTGTCTAATAACTAAAACTAAAGCATTGTTCACCAAATGGGCAAAATTAAAAGTGAATTAACACTTTCAGGAGGGGAGGTCGTCAGCTCGGACCGCTATCAAGCGTATTCTCCACGCGGTGGCACGTCGCTGTGTAGTAGGTAGTTATCCAATTGACAGTGCCCCCGTCTGACATAGTTCAGTCGACGACAAACTCAGGACGATCCGACTGCAACTCTGCCAGCAGTGACGTTTTTGCTACTCCACGTTCCGGTATCCAGCGAATTGCGTCCTTCCAACGTGTGCTTCTTCCAACTTATCTCAATACCGTAGACAGTGAAAGGAGCATTTGCATCATTATAATCATTGAAGAAATCGACATGACGATTCCCGTAAGGGTGTCCAAAAACGTGATCGTGCTTTGGGACCGGCTCACTGGTCCAGTGAGAACGAACTCGGTCAAGGTTGGCCATTGTTAGTGAACTGTTTCTTTTTTCTTTTTTTTCTGGCTGTCTAGAGACAGCCGGTGAAATCGGTCGGACCGATATCTTCTTCTGGAACAAACACGTGTCCAAGTGGAAGGAGATGTGAGTGGACCAGCACGATTGATATGGCAGCCGACCTGTACGCGAATGGATCTGTGAAGTCAACGTCCGACAGGTGAGATATAAGCAGATAAGAGATAACTTCAGATAAGCTGTTGTGCTTTCTGTTCCCTATATGCTTTGATGCTTGTTTGTTGTCCAACGATGAAGATAAACTGGGTGGAAATGGAATGCAATGGCAGTTCATGCTTCAAGGCAGTATTATTGGTTGCAAATGGGAACACTGGCATTATTGGGACCGTTTGCTTAGAATTTCTAAGAAACTGTTACTGTTTGTGGTTGAAAGTAGTTAAAGGATGGATGAATTATTGGTCGCAGACCAATTTTTTAGAGAGATTTTCTTCTCCTTTGTAAGGTTCATAGATAATAGGCATGTAGGTTTTATTCCTTCATTGGTATATGTTTTATACTTTGATCATTGATGATTTGAGTGTTAATTCTCTTTCTAGTAAAATTTTCAGGATAAGTAGACCAAAGTGGAATTACGTCAGAATTCATAGAATTCTACACTGAGGAATGCTTGACCCTCTTAAGGAGGAATGGATAATGATCTACTACAGTTTTGATTGTCGCATTTTTAGTATCCTGATTTTCGGATGACTAGTGCAAGAACGTGATTTCCTCGCTTTTTTACGGCAATTTTTATGACAGTGAAACGGTTTAATAGCCGTTACTGCTGTCTGAGTTAATAACCAATTGACCCTCGACCTCCTGAGCAAAGGTTCCATTGACGAATACCGTTAGACAGAACTTAAGCAGTTGGTCACTCGAAATTCTCCTTCTTCTTTTCTTCAGAAAAACATCTTGAACATCGTCAAAAATTATGATTTATTATGATTTATGGTGTTCGCCCGTAATTAAAAAATTAAACGAGTAGAAAAAAATCAGGAACTGAATAATGGCAGGGGTCATCTAATCTAAAATCATCAGATTGTTTGTTGAAACGTGTACGCCACTTGACTTGGTCTCAATGCAAAGTCGTTTCAATAAATTCACGTGGTATCTAAGAAATTAAGATAGACATAAGATTATTATGGTAGCATTTTGCTTCAAATTCTTCTTCATTTTTCCTTCTCTAAATCTATATTATCCTTTTTTTTTTTTTTTTAGTTGTTTGAAGAATTAATGTGCCTGCACAAAGTGACTATCTATATACTGAAAAAGACATGTCTGTGTACCATCAATTATGAAATAAAGTATAGTAGAATAAGTGTTCACGTAACTGCTGTCAAAGAAAAAATTAAACACAAACATGTGCTCTCTTTGATAATATTGACAAGGATCAGCAAGTGTTGACCTATTTCGAACAGTTTTTGCCGGGAATTTCTCGTGGACAGTCGACACACTCGTTTACTGGGACTTTGCAAAACGTATTAGCCTCATTTAAATTTATTAATAGCCTTTATACCATTACGTTCAACTATCAGAGTTGAATGTGCTATCAATTAAAAGACATAAAATCAAATAAAAATACTATCACGATAGAAGACAATAGTCAAGGTCATTAACTTATAAATTTCATCAAAAATTATTCACCAAAATAATAAAAAGAATTACTACAATTATAAAAATTCTTCTATAATATATTAAACAAAGAATAATAGTCAAAGTGATCAACTTGTAAACTTTGTTCAAATAAAAAAATAAAAAATATATAATTATATAAATTCTGCTATGGCATATTAATTAGAGAATAATATGGACTATTTTTCAATTGAGAAACTGTGTAATTTCATTTGTTAGGAAGTGGAGAAGATAGCCGGCTAGCACGCAATTCAGAACACGAAATTGTGGACGGGACGCGGCTTGTAAACGGGAACGATTAGCAGAGAAGAGGCTATTAGACTCGTTAATTTAGGAAATCAATTAAATTCTTTGTCATAAGTGGTAACCATGTGGCAAGAATCCCATTAAAATACTACGTGATGTGTTTACTGTTGTTTCAATACGTTATTCGCTCCATGTTGCCAGTCATAAGGCAGCAAGTGTTCTAATCATTCTGTTTTCCACTTTGTAAGACTGGAGTCTATACATTTCCTTTCGGTTAGTTAGCCACTGTGACTTAGCCAATAAAAATGTAAATTTCTCGCTTTACATTCTTTAACAAAAGATTAGAACTTAATTTTAGTGAAACTGAAATTGTTTAGTTATCATATTTGGAAATAGTATAATTATCTTTATAAATATTTGTAAAGAAATTTTTCCCTTTCTCCGTTATAGAGCTATTTCAAAGCTTGTCGCAGCTTATGCACGAGCATCTTATTTGGGTTAAAAGTTTCATTTCCTGAGCAGAACAGAGACTTTAATTTAAGTCTATAGTCGACGTGTCGCTCTACCTACATTCATCTCGCATGATCCTCACAAATTTTTATTTCTTCATTCTGTCTCTTTTACATATTCATCTGTTTTTAATTGATACTTATTAGAATTACTTAGTTTTATTGTTCAAATTTGCAAAAAGTTCTTTGCAATTCTTTTGACTCTTTTATCAACAGTCGATAAATACAATTACTCAATTTGCTGAAGATAATTTCTGCTAATACTAATTCCATATGGCGTTTCCTTTTTTCTGTAACTGTTTGCCCTTTTTAAATACTTTGGATGTAATCGAACATCTGAAGAATGTAACGAGTCCAGTTAACACTTTGGTGACAACTTTTTCTTAAGATAAAACTTTCCGTTGCTAGGGGAAATCTGCTGGGGAATATTTTTTACTCAAGACAGAGAGCTTGTGTATAACTATATTAAGAAGGAATGCACACGAGTATCTTGTGTTTAAAGAGACAATTAGATCATGCTGTCAAGACATTTTCGCGAGGACGAATTTAATCCTATTAGCAAATCGCGAATGACGTGTACGAAAATTCTAAATAAAATAGCTATTCGAAAAATGAGAATTATTCTTCAAAACCATGAAATTTTACTCGTTATAATGTTCTGTATCTTTGAATACCTTGACCCTAACTTTACCTACTTTATTCTTCTGTTTCATTTTAAATCGATGAAAATGTTGAATTATTATCATATGTTAGGATATCTAAAATATTTCTTAGGGCCACAGACTGAAAACAACCAAAGGTCCATTCGCTGTGAGATTATTTTTAGGTAGCCAGATAGAGGCTACCCCTTGATGCTGGCTAAAAATAGCCGGTAAGGCCAATCCAGCTCCAATTATTCCATTTAGGTATTTAGGTGACAATCGACTGACCGCCAATTTAGAAATATTCCACACGCTGACAGCACGGGGACCTCAGTCAGCGTTCTGGACGAATGCAAATAATATGTTGCCAGGACAGAAAAAGCATTCTGTAGTTCCTATTCCATTACAACAATATTGAAAGATGAAAAACTAAAAATTGTACATTCAACAATATAAACTCCAAACAAAGTTCAACAATATTCAATCAAATGGGAGAAAGTTCAGAGAATATTACAATAAAAATATCTAATTAGCAGATTTTGAATATTTATGCATTTGCATGAAATTTGCGATGTTTCACAAAATACACATAATGTAAAAAAATAATATGAAATATCCAAAGTGTATTGCTCTCTATAATGCTTGGCGAGTAAAATAATTTCCTATTAAAATTCTACCTTTTTAATTATATTCTCAACAATATGAATTTGTATAAAAACCCGTAGTATATTCATTAGAGAGAGCAGCGTAAGTATTGATTAACAAATTTAAGCAGTGTAATTATTAATTAACAAATGTATTCAGCACAAGCGCGAGGCACCTCTGCAGTATGCAACCGGTGTAACTTAGACGTTCGTTTGTTCGCAGAATTACGGGCAGCATGAGGCAACGTAAGACCGGCACGCTTGGCGCCGCGGCGCCTATGTCTACAGAAGAAGGATTGAAGTTTCAAGACAACAGGTTCTTGACGACATTAGTACTCGGGAGAAATAGGTGAGTACCAGCATTGTTCTCATTTTGCTCGTGTAATTCGGAATTTCATCGACCCTCCCCACGTAGCAATTCGTTTCAATTGTGGTTTTAGAAGGTTCGTTTTAAATTGCGTTGCATCGAATTCAAAAGCATTGACGGTTATTCGGTTATTTAATAATGATGGATTGTTGCGCGTGTGGTCACGTGACCGGTTTTGCTTACTGGAGAGTTGTCTAGGGATTTCTAATGTCAACAGAACTTATTGAAATTTGAGATACATTCAAACTGTTGTTCGTTTCTAAAAAGCACAGACGTACCTGAAATTCTATTCACAATTGTTGAATTATAAAGCGGATAAAATTTTTACGAATCAATCTTAAAAACAATTATTAATATAAATTATTGAAATGTTAAATATTCGAATTATTGTTTGTCATTGTCTATTGAAAGGTATTTGAAATTGTAACCATAGTTATTATAATTGTAAAATCGATAAATTTTTATGAACTAATCTCAAAGGCGATTACCATATGTCTAGTTAAAGTGCCGATTTGATTTGTTTTCAGTTAATTTCTTGAATCGTCTGCATGCTTGTTAAAATTATATGTGCGACGATAAATTTAAACTTGGAAACGCTAAATTTAATCGCAATTTACGTTACAAATTAACGAGTGCGTTTAATGTCTTTCTAAATGAATTATTACGAATGGGCATGGTGAACACACGGAGACGTACTAATGGTTCGATGGCAAACAACGCAAGTTTTCTTAATGACGTAGTAGTACATCCATGATAATTAAAGTGTTTAAAGCTGCCAGCATGTTATATATATAGGATACGATTATGTACGCAAAAGTGCAAACATTTTGCAATATACATTGTTATTCCTCGCTATAACTTCCATTCCATAAGACTTTAAACACAAATTTTCAAATTTAAAATTATACTTCTAAATATGAAACTTTGGTGTTTAGATTATGAACAATCAAAATTTGGGATTCAAATATAAAAATTCGAAATATTTTAATCTGAAACTTGGGTATTTAAATTTTGGTATTTAAATTTTGAGGTTTGGAATTTTTTAATAAAGGTTTATAAATGTGACATCTTCACGTTTGCAACTTTGGAATGCAAGTTTCTAGGTTTGAAATTATACAATTTATAAATTCGTAATTTTGTGAGCACAAACTTTGAAGATTGAAACTTTCAAGTTAAAATTTTTTATAAAATTCCTAGTATATTTTGTGAATACTTACCATGGTAATATAACCTAATCGATGCATAATGGTAAAATCTTCAATTTGTCTAGCTTCAACGATAGTGCTGTCCAAAAAGCCACCTGTATTAGAAGCCGTGAGCCAGATCACTGCTCTCTCAACTTTTATCAAGCTCTTTTATATCACCCACAGGATTTGATCGCATTAGGTCATTTGTCATTTCAAAAGTAAAGAACATCGACAATAGATCTTTTTGCAAATACTGAAATCTAATATCTCCACGTAGCTATTTGATCGCCTACCATTTAATTGAATTTTTTAATCGTGTCGATTGACACGTCCTGATATTGATATCGATAACTCGAAAGATACATTCGATATTGTCATTTTCTTTGTCCTTTCATTTTCATATTGTCATGTTCTTTATCCTTTATACACTTTCTTTTATCCTTTTTTTCCCATAAAAACACACCAATTCTATTCTTTGATTTCCTGTCCTTTCCTAAACTTTCAAATTTTACAATTTTCCGTCTATTTTCTTCTTAACACGTTGACTACCACGCTGGTCATGAGTCACCTACATTACCAAATTTCTTAGAGCAATTAAAATAAGATAAATTTCATAAACTAACAAACTGTTAATAACGTGAATGATTAAAGTAACTAGGTTGCGAATTTTTTATCCTTTTATATAAAAAATTTGTTATAATATTCAATGGATGAAATAAATTTCTACTTAGATTTCATTTGTTTAATTAAATTTACAAAAATACGAATTCGCAATAAAAATCCGCAGTCTGTAAATAATATTGTTAGAAAAAATGTGTACAAATACAATAATTAACAATTTAATTTTACAAAAATTAAATATTATGCCATAGTATATTTCGATCTGTTGTGGCTCCTAGGTCAAGATATAGGAAATTCGTGCGACAATCAACGTATTAACCTATTCTTTCATTTTCCATCTTTGTTTTCTTCGACTGTGCCGCGATTGGCATCCCTGTTTCTCTTTCCCGCTCATTTCTTTGATTCTCTCTGTCTTTTCTCCTTTCCTCTTTCTCTATTTAACTTGCTTCTCGATATACGCGCGAACAATGATGAAAGCACTTCAATTACTAATCGCGACGAGCGTGCCGAGTTTATGGTGGGACTTGGACAGACGGGCCAGGATTAACCTTAATATCGCGGTCACGTATCACGCGACTCTCGTTCTCTCTCGCCGAAAAAATCTTTTCAACTGTTGTTCGACAGTAGTGACGGATTCCGCGCACCAGACTGCAGTGCTTATGTCGGATAAACTTTAATCCTCGGCTATTCGACACTTACGTGAGTAAACCCCCGATAGAAATATCACAACAGGAAAATATCACAAAAGTCAACTTTAGGAAGGTCACACAGCTTTGACTTTATTTCGATAATTTCTTTAATGTAGTTCCACCCACGTAATGAAATCGTCTAAATAAGAATGGGGCCAAAGTGACATTTAAATTTCCCTCCATATTTTGGTTGATATACATCGTGCATTCTAAAGAGGACAGGGCATGTCGCAACAGGGTTAGAAAAAGGTCATACAGCTTAATTTTATTTCGATAATTTTTTTAATGCAGTTCCATCCACGCAATAGAATCATTTCGATAGGAATGGGGCTAAAGTGACATTTAAATTTTCCTCCAATTTTTGGTTAATATACAATGTGTGCTTTAAAGAGGAGACGTTGGAGTATTGTAGTGTTTCTAATACATATTCTACAGTGTATAATACATTCGCTATGGTATGTAAGTGAAGTAAAAGTTATTTTGTGTTCCATAGAGTGGATTTTTAATGAATTTGTTTAAATAATGGAAATGGCAATGGGGAAAGTACTGGGAAAAAAGTTATTCTAGAGTAAATTGTTCTGAATTAGAATCTATTCGTTAATGCGGTTCCACCGACGTAATATAATCATTTTAACAGAAATGGGGCTAAATTACATTTAAATTTCCTTGTGATTTAATAAAATTTTTCATTTTCTGGTTGACACACAATGTGAACTTTAAAGAGATGATGTTGGAGTATTGCAGTGTTTTTGGTACACTTTCTATAGAGTATCATATAATGTATCAATACACTAGCTATGGTATGTATGTGAAATAAGATTAAGTGAATAATTATTTTCTATTCCTTAGAATGGATTTTTAATGAGTTTCTTTAAATAATGATAATGACAATAGCGAAAGTACTGAAAACAGAAAGAAAATTCTTTTAGGATCAGCAAATTGTTCTGAATTAGAATTTATTGCTCGTGTAGTTGGTTTCTCTAAGAAAGACCAATCGACTTAATGAATCAGATTGGGGCCTGCGTAGGTTGCGTCGACGCTTTGTCGACGCATTTATTTTGACAACATTACATGTAATTGAGACTTAATAAACACATTGTCATTGCCTCCTTAATACAGTCTGTCCCTAATTCGTGCATTGTTTACCGAAACAAACCTTTAAACAAACTCCAACATATCTTCTCGATCAAATATTTGTAATTCTATTTTAAATTAAATATACAAGATTTTTAAAAAATGTTTACAGCTAGCAGATTCTTAACTCTGTTGTGGCTCTTGAATTTTCTATTCTGCTAGTTTCCTAGAAATAAATATTATATTTAAAATAAATATTATAATAAAATGTAGATATTACAATTTTTAATATTTCATGAATATGATTTCACCATTTCTTGGGTGATTTCCGAATGAATCGAAAATAACCCAAAGATCACATTAGGGTTAAATAAATTCTTTGGATTTGTATGATTATTCAGAAGTTCTTAGCCATAAAAAAACACCAATGGATAAACAATAACCCAAAGATCGCAGTAAAGTTATAAAAACAGATCCTTCAATATGAAACATGAAATATTTCATTAAATTTTAGGAAAATCTCGCCAGACGTTTTGCCGTCGTGTTCCCCGGGTATTTTCCGGCAAAAGTCGTTCGGCGCGTCGACACCGCCGAAAAACAACGCGGGCGCACCTGCGGCGAAAAATCATCAACGCGCAGGCGCGGAACCGCGAGATCCACGTGAGCCGAAAGCACCTAACAGCGGTAGCGCACGTTTAAAGAGCGGCGTGTTACTTCTCGCGCGGGGCACCCGAGGCACCAGCAAGCACGCACGTCTTGGCACGACGCTGGCGAACAAAATGGCGTCCTCGAGCTCTACCACGGTCGTGCAGGGCTGGCCGAACACCAAGGACGACTATGAGCTCAAAGAGGTTATTGGTGAGTAATCGTTACCTCGCTATTTCCCTCATCCACTACAACTACAAAAGCATTTATGAGATTTTTCAGAATACGGATCGACATCATGATACTCTACCGGGTCCCGAATGAATAGCTACTTCTGCTTCTTGACATTATGCACACAGAAAGTTATTTGGCTCATTAAGTGAAACATTACTTAAAAACGCGACGTTTTGAAATTGAATATGTTGAAACATTGATGATTTTACGATCGTCAATAATGAGGTTTAAATTGACGCATTGTCCCCGTCTGCGTTTACGCGGCTATCTCTCTCACACCTATGTTTAAAGTCTACTGTCTCGCTCGCTCTCAACCAAGGCACGTATACCGGTGCCCGATACGTCCTAACCTAGTTAACTTGCTTGAGAAACGGATCCAGTAATTTTTAACGTAATATATATACGTAGAATACTCGCAAAAGCTCTCCAGATATATTTATAAATTGTCGTAGATAGAATTATTACTAGCTTTTTTAAAGATATCATTACCGCGAATATATTTTTAAAATAATTAATTATTTTAACATTTTGCTTCTAATGTGTGTTTCAAATGATTAACTACCTTAAAATTTTAATGTAACTCTTGTATAATAATTTGTTGCAGTATTAAAAATAGAGTTTTGAGATATTTATTCTGCTATTTATATTAGGTTTTTAAGAACATCTTTTATTTCAATAAATTTTTAAAATGATTATTACTTTAAGGTTTTAATACAGCTTTTATACATACAATAACTTTTGAAGTATAAATATTAAATATTAATTTTAATTTAATGTTGTTATTAAATTGATTCAATTAATTGATAGACAAATTTCCGTATAAAAAAGTCTTTTTACATTTATAAACCTGTTAATTAAATAATACATTTTTTCCTTAAAAAATTAAAAACTTAAAAACGGGGTAAAGAGATGTAATTTGAAAAGTACGTACATATCCTACGTCAGTATACTACAGAATGCTACGTCATGATAGCGACACGACGTATGATGACGTATAATTACGTCATCGACTGTTCAAACACTCGATTCAACCTATACAATATTTTATTGCTGAAAATTTTTATATTCTTCATTTAAAATTGTGTATTATAATAATTCGTTTTATTTCAGGTGTTGGTGCAACCGCCGTAGTACACGCAGCATTTTGCATTCCTCGACAGGAAAAATGCGCGATCAAGAGAATAAATTTGGAAAAATGGAACACAAGCATGGACGAACTTCTGGTAATTTCTCCATTACATATTATTGAGGAAAAATTAGAAAAATTATTTGATAATATACATTGAACTATGGAAAAAAACATAACTACTCAAAATATTAAATTATTTAAAATCTCTGTTTGTTAACAGAAAGAAATACAGGCAATGTCCTCGTGCAATCACGAGAATGTGGTCACATATTACACGTCATTCGTCGTGAAAGAGGAGCTTTGGCTCGTACTCAGGTTGCTAGAAGGTGGATCCCTATTGGACATCATCAAACACAAAACCAGAACTACAAACTGTAAACATGGAGTGTTTGATGAAGCTACAATAGCAACAGTCTTACGAGAAGTACTCAAAGGCCTTGAATACTTCCATAGTAATGGGCAAATCCACAGGTATATTATTAATTTCCTTTTAGATTTATGAAATTGTGTAAGGAAAAGTAATTCGCAACGTTTAAGTTGCAAAGTATCTTGGATATTCTTATTTTCCTTAAATTCTTACTGTTCTCTAATATTATTCAGTTTTTTAGTGCATTGATATTAACTCTCCATGGATATACTGGGTTGTTTATATCCAAGCAAGTTTATATCCTAATTTTGTTACTTTTCTAGGCTTCCAGAGTATGAAGAAATTCTGGAATACTTATTGATGTCTCTACTACACTATACAATCAGTTTTTACGTCATATATTTAAAAAATTTTCTAATAAAAATAATTCACAAATGACTCAGGTTGCAGATGGAGGGTTAACATGTTTTTATTTGTAAAAAATTTTGTATTGGACTTCTTTAGTTTTTGAAGTAATTAAAAAATTTTGGAGATCAGTTATAGAAATAATAATTTCTAATGAAGTGCAAACTGAATGTATTTGATTCTCTGATAATATATAGACAAATTTTAATAACAGAATAATATTAGGGACATAAAAGCCGGTAATATCCTACTAGGAGAAGATGGCACCGTGCAGATAGCCGACTTCGGTGTCAGTGCCTGGTTAGCGACTGGTCGAGATCTAAGCAGGCAAAAAGTCAGACACACGTTTGTGGGCACGCCCTGCTGGATGGCACCCGAGGTCATGGAGCAGGTGAGAGAGGAAAGTAACATTACATCTTCTTAGCCTGCGTTTTTGGTGTCCATATTTATATTTTCTGTTTAGTAGGCTTCTTGAAATTGCATATCTTTATTTCATAGAGATTAATATCTAGTACTAACCTAATAGCTAGTTCCTTTTTCATAACACATATCCAATTCTCACAAGACTACTCTACCTTACTTAAAAAATTCTAAATTCAATCTTTGGGTTTTTTAATTTTTGTATGTCCTCTTGAGCATGTAAATTGTGTAACAATTATTTTATTTGTCCATCAGATTATTTATTATTAACTACAAAATCTTTTCTTTAATATTACTAATATAAAAGGCATGTAACTGTTTGGAGCAGCATGATTGGATCCCGCTATTGGCATTCCGATTTAATGCGTACATTGTAAAATCAATTATGATATGCAAATATCCTTGCAGGACCATGGCTATGATTTCAAAGCAGATATTTGGTCGCTTGGCATCACTGCCATCGAAATGGCCAGTGGTACAGCTCCATACCATAAGTATCCTCCAATGAAGGTGCTGATGTTAACTCTGCAAAATGACCCACCAACTTTAGATACTGCCGCCGACGATAAAGACCAATACAAAGCCTATGGAAAAACATTCCGGAAAATGATTGTCGATTGCTTGCAAAAAGACCCAACAAAGAGGTTAATTTTACTGGAAAAATTGTTCTATTAATCTATTAAGGGCCAAACAATAGTAATAAATTGACTGAAACAAAATTGCAAATGAAATGTTGGTTCTTCGTGGATTAAAGAAACTGAAAAATTATACAATAAATATTAAAGGAGAATAATTTTACAGACCAACAGCAACAGAACTGCTGAAACATCCATTCTTCAAAAAAGCAAAGGATAAAAAGTATTTGCAGCAGACTTTGGTAGCTTGTGGTCCTAGTCTCGAAACTCGAGTACAAAAGGTATATCTTTTCCTTATTAAATTTTTATAAACCAATAGTTTATAATTTATATTTATACTTTATTATTTTTGTATTTATTCCAGGCTTCAAAGAGACAACCCGGCACATCGGGTCGTCTACACAGAACAGTTACAGGAGAATGGGTTTGGTCTTCGGAAGAAGAAGACAGTAGCGCGTCTAGTGGCGATGAGGGAAAAGAAGCTCTGCCGGTTAACACGATCGAAAATGCATCTAGTACCGAAGAGGAACCAGAAGAAGAGTTTTATGGACAAGTGAAGTCAGCACGAAGTCACATTGTTGTGCAAGCCACCGAGCCGAATGTTCCCATAAACTTGGTGCTAAGATTACGGTATATCTTTTTAATTATATTTTACCATTTTTTAATTTCAATACTATATTCGCAACCTTTTCAAATTTCAAATTTCAAGGCCGCTGATAAAGAATATGTTAACTCACATTTCTCGCCTTTTATAATAAAGCAATTTAAAAATTCAAGATATTCAACCAATTCCACATCAAAATTGAAATGAATGTATCATATTTGTCTCATGTGGTCACAAAATATTCATTTCAGAATTAAAACATTTTCTCTCCTATAAATTTCTATTTTCTTTTTCACTTATTTGACGTTATTATATTTTTATTACAGACGTCCTGAAACCCATTTCACCCTTGAAGACAAATCCGAGTACGTTCCTACCCAATTCCTAATCTTTCACAGCTATTGCTAACTTAATCTTTTTCTCATAATAAAAAACATTTTAATGAAGATAGTGCCTAAATTGTGATTTCCTATTGAATAGAAAATCGTTTCCTGTTTAGAAACCAGAAACGAGAGCTTAACGACATCAGATTCGAATTCGCTGTTGGAGTAGATTCCGCCGAAGGAATCGCGGCGGAGCTAGTTGGTGCAGGGTTGGTTGACGGCAAGGATATCGTTGTGATTGCTGCAAACTTGCAAAAACTCATAGACAGTGCTGGCCAGTTGCGGACTGTAACGTTTTCACTGGTAAACCTTCTTCCATAGCAACATTTTGAGGCTAGGAAGATCAAACGATAGTTCAATGTAAATGACATTGTTTCAGAATTCTGGTCATGCAGCGAACGAAGTGCCGGACGACAAGGCATTAATAGGATTTGCTCAGATCTCCATCACCGATTAAAGCAACACACGAAAGTTCTCGAAATCTCTCAGGATACCATTCTTAAACGTCAGTTCAGAGAATGGAAAGTATCAAAAGCTGATGGATTCTCTCGATATCTGAGAATTTGAGAAAAAAGATTTACCAATTCTTAAACTCAATTCTACCAAAAATAATTCTACCATTCGTTTTTTGCTTTCTCACGGCTTTTGCTACTTTCACTTCCTTAGTTCTAACCATAAACATATGAAATACAAACTACGAGTGCCAAATGAAGAGCGTGACCCGTATTGGAAAAGAAATGCCTAGCCCTCAGTTGATATTGTTGGATTATAGGAAACAAAGGTTAATTTTAAGTCTGATTATATTTAGTTTTAAAGTATTTAATTTAGATTTGTGTATTTTATACTTTGCACGATATATGTTATTGATGGTCTTTATGACGTAAAATATACCATAAAAATTAGCGTGGAATATTCTGAAATTAAGTAACTAATCCTAAAGTTTTGTAGGTCAACTACAATCGAATAATACCAATTGAGGATTAACGCGGTCATCCTTTCCCTTTCTAGCAGATATTTATTTCTAGCAGATAAAAAAGGAAAGAGAGACCTCGTTATTAATTTCCATCTCTTTCTCAATGAACCCCATTTTCTCAATAAGGCATTCGCGGTCTGTACTTCTTACATACATGGTTCAGAAAAATACAGGACAATGAATAGAATTCATTTGTTGATGGACTGCTTGGATGCACATTCAAAGCTACATGCAGAACTATCAGTCTTATGAAAATAGAGAATAGATTATGAATGCTGATATTAATAGGAAAAAAGAAGCTGACAGAAAATAATCAAGGGTAGTTCGCGATGAGCTTCTGTGGTGAAAAAGTATTGATCCAATTCTGCCAACTGTTCGGTTCTGAACCTGCGAAGATAGAGGAGAAAACAATATAGTACTGGCTTAAGTTTTCACTTGCTCTAATCATTAATGGCTGTAGTCTCATATATTCAACCTATATCACTCATATTATTGCATTAATTCCTGTGTAAATATTAATAGTCGATGAATTCCTCGAGGAGTTTAGGTTTATCCGGCTCGCATAAGCGGGCATGACAGAATTTCAAATAACTAAGTAAACGAGTGGCGAACTGTCGAAAGGTGCTTAAAAACACATCTGACTTACTTATTTGAAATGCCAGACAAACAAATGATATATATATCATATATCATTGGATATATACACATAAATCACTATGATCACGTGAATATATATATATATATATATACATATACATACATATATATATATATATATATATGTATATGTATATATTCTTTTTAGTCTTTCTTGAAAAATATGCGCAATGGTCGAATGCATATCTTGTATTAGAAGAAAAAAACGAAAAAAAGAGAAAGCGGGAAAAAAGCAGTCGTCAGTCTTTCCTCCTGTACGATGTAAAGGTCGTTTAGCGTATTTCCTTATGCTTCACGTTACAGGATCGTAGAACACGCGAAAGTACTAAAGAAACGTGTTTTGTACTTAATTAAATAGAATTAACGAATAGTGGATTTATTATTTTGTAGCTTCATTAGAAACAAACGGTTGAGAAATGGAAAATTATGATTCACACGTCTTTATCGGTGATTTTAAAGAAAAGCACTCATAGATACAGGTTCTAGGAATGGTTTGTAATAACCCTTTGAGGTCTTATTTTCTGGTCAGGCTTGAAATTATCTATCATTGTTCAATAATTTATAAGTAAAAGAGAAAACTTTTCATGATATATCCAGTATGTATTGTTTCGTTAATAATATAATATTAATGTTCATTCTCTTTTGTTCATTGCATACTTTTATTTACTAAACTGTAGCTATATTTTAAAAATCCGAAATAAGTGGTCTCGAGACTTAATAGTGTATTGATTTTGATGTAAAAAAATTGCCTGATGAGACATAAACGACGTAAAGGGTTGTAAATTAGATTGTGTTGGAATCACATTAAATAGAATGAAATAAAATATAAGCGCAACTAATTCTGCATATGATTGATAAAACCGTGAAAATGTATGTGAATTATACAGGGCAAATAAATGATCGTAATTAGCTTGTTTTAAAATAATGTGATTCTGGTGTTAAGCGAGTTTCTGATCCACGTAGTGACTCTTGTAAGATTGATAAAGGAAACAAATATTTTTCGCAATATTATAAATATATCGATAAATGAAGATGATGGTACATAGAAATGGAAATATTTATTGCTTGGAAAAACAATACAAAAAGGAGGTTTCAAATGAAATAAAGCCTAGAATTATTCTAACGAATGAATAACATTTTTTAATTAAAATAGAATTCCTTTATCTACTGTAAAAACGTTTAACGGTAAATTTTTATAAACCACTTGCAAAATACAAAATTCCTTTGTATTTCACGAGAAAAATTGTCGTATTTGCTTACAAGTAAAAATTGTTACGGAAAAACTATTGATGCTTGTTAACTCCTGTTGGATTTCATTTTCTTTTTGCAGTAATGCGTATCATTAAACAAGAGCAATGCATTTTAACACAATTGACCGAGAAATAGTTCTGTCCAACGATTCTTTATTTTTATAGAATTATTAGAAAGAATTTAATTGTTTGTGAGAAATGGATAATCAAACTTGAATAAAGTAATTCATAACTTTTGAACAGATTTATTACACCTTGATATCATTCAAATGCTTTAAGTAGTAAAACATTTTTGTTGGCTATTGCTACGTAAAAATTAATTAAACATAATTTTTTGGTATGAAGTAAGAAAGGTTAGAATATACATATAAAACAATAATATAACTCATATTAAATATCACAAACGAGGAATGAGGAAAATAATTTATTTTACTTCTAGTATACAAATTTATTGAAGACTACGAAAAAATAGAATGTTTGTTTAAGAGAAATGAAGAACTTCCCTACTCTTACGATGTTCGGCGCTTACTGTGGATTGCGGAACAAAACTATCAAACGCGCATGCACGTAGCTTACCGCAAATTACTCATAATGGTTCAAATTTTTGAACTTCTTTTCATTATTAAATGACTCTTACATAATTTTTCTTCTTGTATTTTATTGTAATAATATATTTTATTGTACAATATTGTAATTTATTCTTTATATTTTGATTTTCGTTTCACATTTTCCTTATAAATAACTTTATTCTACCGATTTGTAATTTTTTTACAAATGAAATATTTTGTTATAATTATTTTGTAGCTGAAAAATGTTTCAAATTAAATTATTTAATAATATAATGAATTTCCTTTCAAGAAACACATGTTTAGAATAAATTCTAAGCACTACTACCGTCTTTACTGTGCATGCGCGCGGCTGTTTGAAATACAAACGTTCTGAAGCTTCTATACTTTCATTCCAGTTCTGATACAGTGGGCTCCAGTTAAACGACACTCAATGTACCGCAAAACAATTGTTTATTTCATTGTTCTAAAACATGATTCAGTGAAAAAATGTAATATCCAAATGAAAATTTCAAAAAATTCGTATTATCAATATTTTTCTATTTCTTAGTGTAACCAGTAGATATTTGTGTGTTTTAAAAAATTGGTGAATGACAATAAACAAAATTATATAGTGAAAAATATTAAATAGAAAAACAAAAATTCTATTGTGAAAATGGCAAAATTTTTAGCTACGATTAAAGCGATAATTACGCGACTGGTTTTCGCATCTCATGGCTTTATTGCAATTTGGCAAGTAACTACGTTTAAAAAGAATCCTCTATTTTGGTACTTGAGTTGCCCAATTTTGTTACTGTTTTTCGAAGGAATTTTCACGCTTACTATAAAGGAAAATCAAGAATGGAAATGGTAAGTAACGGAAATTTATTTATTAATTATTTAATTATTTTTCCATCATTTTAATTACATTTGTCGTGATTGAAGAAACACAAATAATAATTTACACCAAAATAATAAATAAATAATAATATTAAATACTAACAAATTTCTTCAAATAATATTCCTTTCATTAACAAAATTTAATAAGAAATATTTAGGGATTATATGAAATAAAAATTACTATATAAACCTTCTATGTATAAATAATAATGATTATAACATAATAAAATACATTTTTACTAGAAAATAGAAATAACTTAAATAGATATTAATTATACGTATATATAAATACTCAAATCTAATTTCCAAATATATTTTGCGAATATTTATACATAAACATTGCTTTATACATAAATATTGCTTTAAGACAGAAAGAATAGTAACCAAATTTAAGTTCTCTAATGCAACAATCTATACGCTAAAACAAACCTACTTTCCTCCGGGAAGGAAAGGGTGTGTTTTTGTGGGTCCGTCTCAGTTTGACAGTCGGAAATTGGAGCATTAGTAATAAGAGCGAGACGAGACACAATCCACTATACGTCGAAAATTATCGATATACAGAAAGAGCTGCGTAACAGTGACCTCTTTTTCTAATATCCTTTACCATTCATATCATATGATTGATCGACTGATTCCTTGAAAGTCGTATTTTTTACTATTCCCGAAGACGATCAATATATTAAATTAAGAAAGAGTGCAATTACAAAAGAAGATAATCTTTACTATCTCAAACTTAATTACACCATAATTCTCACTATAATTGACGGACATTCTGTTTATTACGTATTATAGTTTTAAGAAACATTATCGTTAACTACCCTGTTTTACTGACGGAGTAGAAATACAATAAGTTAATATAATATTTAAAATTTCTTTTTTCTGAAGGTTCTGTCCTTCCGTTTTCTTGTACCTAAGCAGTGTAGTTCCAGCGATATGGCTTCTGGAATTAGATAAGGTCGATAGGAGAATGAAAACGTTCGAAACGAACGTGAACATATCCGAAAATTTCGATTTAACCAACCTGGCAGCTGAAGATTTGAAACACTTAGAAAAAGCATTTGGTGTAGGTACAATTCACATTATTTTATTCACAATATTGTAAACTATATGTACATATAACTAAACCTCATTTTGGGACACATCGAATTTGCAATGTTTTTTATAAACAGAAAGGAAATTTTCTCTCAGAACAAAATTCGAAGCTATCAATTTTAAGGCACGAATATCACTATTTTAAAAATTATGCGTATATATGTATAGTTTATGCATATTGACTGGATGAATACGAGAGGTCGGTATCACAGTGGTGACTTTGCCGACCAACTATTTCTTAACACACATAGTGACATATGGTAACTAGAAAACTGTGCAATATGCATGAGCTTAATATATATATATATATATATATATATATATATATGTATGTATAATTTTTAAAATAATGATTTCCACAGGACCAAATTAAAGTTTCTGAGGCTTGAAACTATACACTTCTTGTAAGTTGAATTCTTCGGTTCTTTTGAGATAAACGAATGGTTTATTTGTAATAGTAAAATAAGATGTATTTTTCTTGAATAGTGCAGATCGCAAAGAGACGATGCTGTGGGCTATAACCTCTTTTAATCCATCTGTCTCCATGCCGCGGAATTAATATTTTTTTTATAGAAAAAATTACAAATTTGTATACCCCAAAATGAAATTCAATAATTATATCATATTGTTGTAAAACTTCGCAATTTATTCCTATAAATATGATTATTTTATTATTATAAATACACTGTAACTTATCATTTAGGTAAATATAAATCTACCTGACATAAAAATATCGACAGAGACCTGGGTAACTTTGATCGAGCAGTTTCTGATGTTAATTCTGATCATTGGAAGATGGATGTTACCAAAGGGAGAGTTAACCAGAGATCAACTAAGTCAATTATTATTGGTTTACATTGGTACAGCAGCAGACATCATTGAATTTTTCGATTCCTTTAAAGAAGACCGCATAG
Source organism: Bombus vosnesenskii (assembly GCF_011952255.1). Taxonomy (NCBI): domain Eukaryota; kingdom Metazoa; phylum Arthropoda; class Insecta; order Hymenoptera; family Apidae; genus Bombus; species Bombus vosnesenskii. The sequence continues at coordinate 2,021,468 of NW_022884343.1, forward strand.
CTCGCGAACCCGTTTTAGTATATTTGACTTTAGGAATTTGGGCGTGGTCCTTGATGCAATTTACAGTCGTCCTTACAGCCACCAAGTCCCGAAAATCTAGACTGTCTTCCGGTAACGCCGTTAAAAAGAGAGCGCACACTGAAACTAGTTGCTGCAGCATTGATGTATGGGGAATTGCATTGAACATGCTCCTACAGGTCTGTTTTATTTATTAGAATATTTTTCGTGGCAACTCAATACAAAATCTCAAATTTTAACCGAAAGTTCCTGTCGGTTCACGAAAAACCTTCTCTCAAAATTTTTTTGAACTTTTACGTCTTCAGCAGGAAACTGAAGATTTTATGTCTTTCAAAATATTACAGGATGGACCATTCCTTTCATTCAGATTGATTTTAATCGTCCACTATCGCATAGTCAGCTACATGAACATTTTCTTCACGTGCAAGAATACTTTAGTAATACTGCTGCAACTTTACCGATTGTACGTTGTGCAGACGGAGAATCGAAGCAAGATAAAGAAGAAATCTGAAGTACCTAGCATCAGTATCATATCGAAAGAAGATATGTACAAAGATGTAAAAAGTAAAAGGATTTCTGAAGAAAGAAGAAGAAAAAGAAGAAGAGACAAAGATATAGAGGCTAATTATTCAGATAGTGAGGAAACTACGGAAGAAGCAGATAAATTTGATTCCTCTCCTAGAAATATTCGTCATTCCAGAAGGTTTAAAATACATAAATGAATAATTAAAAATTACCTATTAATTTATTGACTAGTAAATTTTCAAATTTATTATCTGGAAATTTTATAATTTTATAGAAAAACGCGCCAGGACACCGGATATTCCACATCTAGCTCCAAAAATTCTGGAAGACATCGAAAATCTCAGAGAGGTGATAGCAAAAAAAGATCTTCACGTGAAGAAAGCACAAAAATTGAAATTTCCAGTGATGAAGACAAACGTAGAAAAAGAATTGATAAAAGATCGTCGGTGAAGAGGGATAGGAAGTTATCAGAGAGTATTAAAATGAAAACTAGGAACGAGGATTCTAGTAAAAGTTCAAGCAAAAGCCGGAAGTGCAAAGAAGACAGCGAAGAAGATGAATCGACAACGGAAGAAGTAGCTGATAAAATAGTTAGTCAAGAAAGTGAATCAGAATCAGAAAGAAAAAGGTAAATAAATTAATAAATTACCAAATATATAACAAAAACTTTGGCCACTTCAATTTATAATAAAATAAAGAAAATTAATTATAAAGCAAAAAATAATATTATGCACAGAACATTTATTATATTTAGGAACTATTACAATATGAAATTGAACACTTGATTATTTAATAGGAATTTGTAATAAAAAAATAATTTTTACATAGTAGCAATTAATATGGATATAGATTATACTATTTTTTATATATAGTTAGAAATGTACTAAGTATAGATATTTTTCTGAAAATTTTGGGAATATGTTGCATTACTTTCTTTACAGGTATGTTCATAGGAAGCGACGTCAGAACAGAGACTGACAACGATGCCTCGGCATAATCGCCCTTCTGTTTGTGTACTTTGCGATCCTCGTTATTTGCATGATTTTTATATACGCCGGGATCAACGATGGTATTGTATTAACCACAAGGGCGAAGAAAATGGTCCTTACTAGTTAACCCTCTGCACTTTTTATGAAAGTATCACAAAAAGTTCAAAATTTTATCTCTTATAAGCACTTTTAGTCTTTTAATCTATTTTCAAATTATGATTGATTACTAAAACAATATATTTATTAAAATATATTTGAAGTTAAAATCGAAGTGCAAAAAGTTAAGAACAATCAAGATTGATTTTATTTAGGTTCAGCACCCTACCAGCGTAAATTAAGTAGTTTGAACGTGTTCTAGGACACTAAGATGTTATTTTAATATATAAACACGACTAATAATTAACTAAATGCTGCTTGACATATGTAAATCGTATGAATAAAGATATTTCTACTATTTTCAGCTGTAGTTAATGAAAGTGATAGTAAAGGAACAAAAGTATATTCTTTGCACACCTAGTTCACTCTTACTCTAATTAAAATATTGATTACAACGATTAAAGAAGAAAAGTATTTGTGTATACATAAAATTAAGTGGAAGAGATGGTTAAAATCTATGAAATACAAATTCGTTGGAGTTTCATCGCAAAATTAAGAAACCTTGCAATGCTTCTCTGTATGACAATAATTCATACAATTAAATCCTTGCAACTTTCTAACCATTGTATGCTCTGAACGCCGTCTAAATTATCGATATAATTAGCCAAATCGTCTTGGTGAGTTCCAGTAGCGGCGCAATATAACATGGCGGTATTCTCCAACAATTCTTGTAAAGATTGTGTCTTCACAATAGCTGAATCTACGCTATTATTCACCATCAGAATGCTTTCTTTCTTTTCCAAGTTCATTATACTTGATTGTCCCCTTTGAACAATTTCCACTTGTTTAGGAACTTCAATTTTTCTATCAGATGAAATTTCTCCAATTGTCTGATCAATTTTAAACAATGACTGTTTATTCGGAATCCCCAAAGACTGTCTCTTCTCATTGGAATTACTTTTTAGGTCTTTCAGCTTCTCCACAGTTAAATGAAATCGCCTCCATTTTCCCTGAGGAAAAGTTATATTCACATTTCTGTCCATAAAACTCTCTTGAACAGTTTGTTTGGTATTTTCTTCCTTATTACAGAGCTCTTTAACTCTAATGTTCTTTACATTGGTATAGGGTATCTGGTTTTCTATAGCTGGCTTTTTTAAATTACTTTTATTGTACTCAGAAAGAATTTTTGCTATTTCTGAAGCTTCTCCAGTGCACCAGGCCTTACTTATGCCGCCAGACATGGTTTTTAAGTTCAACTGTTTGCTAGTAGTTTCGTAACATATTTTCTTTTCCATGGAATTTGATTCTTTTCCAAACTGAATTTTATTCTGTTGCATATTATCTAAAAGATGTTTTGTCATTGTGAATTCCACTTTGTTTCTTTGCTTTACAGGAGCCTGTTTCACTGTCATCTCTTCACTGGATACATTCTTATATATAGAAGTCACTTCTCCTAATGTCTCTTCACTGGCTGAAGATTCTTCCATTCTGCTCACATTTATGGTACTAGTACTTGGGTTCAAAAGTTGTGTCTCCTTTGTGTCTAAAGGGTTTACTATGATAAAAGGGCTCTTGGAAGGTCGTGCCATTTCTTGAATCTTCATATGCCCTCCTTGAAAGGTTTTTGCATTAGTGAACGCAATGGATTTCTGAGGATTGGCTATATAAACCTTCTGAGCAGGAAATAAACGTGTTTTTGGAACCTGAGTAAAATTTTTCACATTTTGTGGGAACATCGTGATTGCGTAATTGTCCATGAATTTGTTCTCTTCCACTGATTTCTGTAAATTCTCCTTAAAACTTAAGACAGAAGAATCGCTTTTGGAGCTGCGTTCTAGTGTGTTTATCGCCGAAGAATGCTGTTCTATTTCCTTGCTAGTGTTGGATAAATTTTTGCTCTCGTTTAACATGCTTATTTTCCCTTCTACATTCGTTTTGTAACTTGGCGTCATTATTTGAGAACAGTAACCAAGAACACAGTGAAAACTTTCATGCATGCAAGTTTCAAAAGATTTGTTCTTTTCAGTAGACTCTAAAGAGACTGATTTTGCACCTTTGCAATTGGAAGAGCCTTTGTTAGGCTTGATCTTTTTGGTTCGTTTTTTTTCAGCAGATGATGGGAGGTAGTCACAATGGGGATCCACGGATACCACTTCTATTTCCGGTCTGTCGATTATTTCTCGGTAAGAGAATCCGTCTAAGCTTGTAAAGTAACGGCCCAAATATTCTGCAGCCAGGCCAACCTGAAAAATATATTTAGTTAGTTGAAAAACATCACGAATTATTATTTACTCGAAAACATGTTCATTTTTAATTCGAAATTTCATTTAAATTTCGAAAATATTACGAATATTAAAATATACAAAGTATTACAAACATTACAGATCGTATAAATAGTAAAATGTTAAAATACAAAAATTTGTAAATCTAAGCTCTTTTTATAACAATTGTTTATGCAAAATTTTTACTTGTGGGTGAAACACAGGTCGTTCATGCATGCCATGAGCAGGCCATTCTTTCCACTCTGTTGCATCTCTTATAGTAGGCGCTTGATAAGTTGCCCCCACATTATACATTTTACGAGTAACAGACCTTGTGTTCATGTAAGGCATGGTGGAAGATTTTCCACGTTTAATGTGTTCAGAATTGAACAGCATCTCCTTTCGTTTCGCAGAAAGTAATCGTTGTCTTGGGCGGGAAAAATCCTTGTCCTGGTCTTTTTTGGTAACGCGCGTGGGATTTCTTCTGACTTCCGCTGTTCCACGGCTACAATAAATTTTGACGAAATAATATAAATTTCTCGAAATATTCAATCCTGCTGAAATCTTTTAAATCCAGAACCAATATTTACATAATTTGAAATTCCAGAAATTTGCGAATAAGTTTTGGAAGTGAAAAATTAAAAACTTCGGGAATTTGGAAATTTTGAATATTTAAAGAATCGAAAAACTTCAAAATTTTACATTTTGAGTTTTTGAAAAATTAATAATTTCAGAATTAAAAATTTTGAAAATTAAACATCTTAGGAATTTGTAAATTTGGAGATTTTGAATGTTTAGAAAATTGGGAAATTAACAAATTGAAATTTTTCAATTTTAAAACTGGAAATTTTGAGAATTTGGAAGACTGAAAATTTTGGTGGCTGGAAAATTGAGTATTTTGAAAGTCTGAAGACTTGAAAATATTCCTTAATAGTAAAACATTTGTTATTCTACATTTCCCCCAAATATCACATATTTATGAAAAGATACTTTGCCAAATATACACAAATTAGTATATTATCTTAAATATTTAATATCTCTTAATTATCTACCAACAATCTTAAAAATTTCTAAAAATAACATTTTTCCAAATATTCCAACTCTCATCCACCACGTATTAAAATCAATTTCTCAATAATAGAAACCAAATCTCAAACTTCCTCGTCTTTCGTAGAACCTACTTTTTCCTCGTAGCGCGATGGATCCTCTTAACCTTGGTCACTCCACTGCTAGAAGACGATCCACCGCTACTCGTTTCAGTAGACTCCCTTACATAATCGCTATCATCTTTATATATCTTTTCGCGTTTAATCACAATGGTGCCAGGCGGAAGTTTCCGCAAAATTTCGACAGCCTCGTATTCCTTAGCCTTGCTATTCTGCTCGGTCGATAACGAATCCAGATCGAGCTGTTTCCGGAGTGCCATTTTGCACCGTTCGTCGCTCAACTCGAACACTCGTTTCCTCTCTTGCTGCTTAACCGGTTTTTCATCTTGTTGCTCCATCGACCACCGATCGTTTTCTTTTCTTATCACAGCAATCACGCTCACATCATCATCATCGGAAAATTGTTTTTGTTTCGATTCCATTTTCTTCGGACCTTCCATCTCATTTCACATAAAACTTATTTATTCAATATTCACAAACACACTTATATAATATTTTGTGATTTTTTCGGTGAACTTGAAATAGAGATGAATGGACGGAGACAAGATGTGGAATATAATGGAATACACGTCATACACTTCACGTGTCCTTGGGAAGAATTATTTATTCTTACACACAAAAATAGAGATTTAATGGTAATATTTATAAATTGGTTTTAATGTAGATATATTGTGAGGTTCCGTAGAAGACACTTGCCGATTAAACGAATCTGTTCCTGTTTAAAGTGACTGATGAAACATAACCAGTATACTGACACCGGGCACGTGTCACATGCTTTTGTTTTTGCTCTGCTTCAATAATGGGAACAATAGTGTCATCTGGCAATCAAGATTCGCGTTCGATGACACCATGAAACAGGATGTTACCCTGAAATTAAATTAATTAATCGAGAGGATGCTGTGAACTTGGCCATTATACGCTCAGATGTTAATTTTTAATTTGGTACTGAGTCAAACTTTCAGATTCAACTTTAAATTAAATTTTGATTCATATTAAAGAAATTTTTACGTTTAGTTGATTAAATTTTCATTTGGTATTAATTGAATTTTCAGAAAATTAATATCAATTTAATTTCAGATATTATATATGTGATATTAATAATTTTAATAATTGTTTTGTAGAATACTGCAACGTTTATTGTGGAAAATTATTACTTTTTATTCTGACAATTATTGAGATTAATATTATACGATTATGAAATTATAAGCAGTAACAGTTATTGGAAATATTAGGGAAATATAAAAAAGAATTATTAATTGATCGATCATGGGCATAATTTTATAACTAATGCTATATAATATTTAAATAAAAAATATTTACAAACTGCTAAATCTTCAATAGATATACACATGATATTAAATTAAACCTTCAATAAATAATATAGAAATTAAAAGACAGAATTATTTTAAGATTTAATCAGAATAAAAATAATATAATTTATAATCTTAAACAAAGTATATGTATATACATATTATATTACATACAGAGGGTGTAGAAGTAGTGAATCATAAGATCGATATAGGTTTTCTCACAAGCGCTGATTTTATTCCAAACAAAATACTAAAACTAGAATATATGTATAGCTATTCCCATTTTACATGTACACGCGTGTACGTATAATATATAATTATTTATATGTAGAAATACGAAATATAATATCATCGCTTCGTATTGCACGATCCAGACTAGAACTGAAATGTATACATATTTATGTATAACATCCTTTGGCACTCTATTCGACTGGGATTTATTTACAAAGAAAAGGAGAATTCGTCTGCGATTATCCTCGATGAGATTTTTTTTTCTTCTTCTGTGTTTTTAATTCATATTGTCCGTCGTTAGGGCGAGCGTGGTTAAGACTGACCGTCGATTAGGATTCACGCCTAAATTCTCCCAATTTATCCACGACAAACGTGCTGTCAGATCTACAATTAAAAACAATACTTATTTATTTAGTTATTTTATTAATATAAGCTATTTAAATATTCAATATTACGAACGTCCTCTATTTTTTAAAAAAGTAACTAGAACTAAATAACTAGACTAAAATAAAATAAAATAAAATATAATCTGCAAGAATATAAATATGTATATAGTAAAATGATTATACAACAAACATATAGCGAAGTTAAAATAGGACGGTGAAAAAGTCCAATGACCTCGAAAGTTATTACTTTTTTAAAATGAAATACATATAATAATATTCTAATTTTTTAAGGTACTTCCATACTCCTGACTGGAAAACAAATAATTTTAATTAATGATTCTCACCACTGGTGTTCCATTCAGCGCGTTCACCATTTATTTCTCCTCTAAGGCACCTCTCGACGTAGGTCAATGGGTCGAGCCTTGCAGCCAACACTTCTCGAAGGAGCGCGATATACGCTATAGCCAGACGTAGAGTATCAATCTTGGACAGCCTTTTCTCATATGGAAACGTTGGAACGTGAACTCGGAGCTCGTCGAAAGCCGAGTTGATGCTGCTAAAAATCGTAATCACACTGACAACCTGCTTCACAATTTATTAAATTCTTCTCTTCAATACAATTTTTTAAATTTGTAATAAAAGTAATATTTAACATGATGCAAAAATAATAATGTAATAAAAATAGATAACTGTAATAAAAATTTAAATATTGATATTAGTATTATAATATATTTGTATAGGCTATTCGAGAGCTAGATTACGTAAAAGATAAATGATAATTTAAATAAATTATTGGATAAAGATTTCGTTGAGAATAATTTCTCACCTCAGCATGCGTTTTCTTTCGCGTATATTGGCGGCGTGTCGTTGAATTCTATAGGGGCTGCCATTTGGGTAGTAGCCCTCTTCTACACCATTGATCTCCGTATCATTGTGATCTAAAGGAAAGATAATATAATAAATTCGAAAAGAAAAATTCATTTATACGCTCAATGTTAAAAAAGTTCCGCAAGATATTCGAATTTACGAAACAATTTGGACATTTCGAATTTTCCGGTTTACAGCTTACTAAACCTCCATTCTAATTTAGAATTTTAAGTCTTATCAATATTGACAAATTTTTCAGACAGAACCGTTACTTATTTTTCGCTCCGACTAAGGATAACCAATTATAGGAAATTCTAAAATACATAAAATCAAGACTTTGTATTTGATCTTTTTTTAAATTACCAGGTGTAGAAACCGGCATGTGGTAATGGAGAGGAGAATGAGTATGTGGGGAGGTGTGTGCGACGTGTTGAGTGGATCTACCCGCGTAAACGCAGGAAGGAAGCTCTGCAAGGTCCTCCTCGCTGATATCACTGCTTGGACCCACGTAATACTGACTGCTGTAATCAATAAATATGACCAATTCATCAAAAGGTCTAAATTCTCTATTCTGTCTATTCGTTAATCTATTAAGCAAATTTTTTTTTCTACAACATTCCCACGTTTCTCATTTATAATAGAAAATAATTTTACTTATTACAATCGTATTCAACAATAATTTCAGAAATGAAAAATCTTAAGACAAATCTTGGAATTTTGGAAATTTGAAATATTGGAATTCTGGAATTTTGAAATTTGAAATATTAGAATTTGTTAATTTTAGGATCTCAGAAGTTTATGATTGTGAAATCTCAGAACAAGCCAGAATAAAATCTTTTAAACTTTAACATCAAGATTTGTCAGTAATTCTAGAGAAATTAAATTTTTATAACAAGAAAATAATGCTTTAACTCCAATTTTTTAGAAAAGTGTCGAGAGATTCATTTTTTGTTCGCAAAAAATTTACCTAGTGCAAGCCACAGTGGAGTCAGCCGCCCTGGAAGTGGTACCGACCCGGTGCCTCATCCTCTGCCCCCTGTCTTCATACTCGTAACTCGAATGGCTCGCCATGCTTCCTACCCTTACCAGATCATTAATCACTTCACTTGCAATTCCCTAATTAATTTACCAAGTCTGCAAATTCCTCAAAATCTTTTGCCCAACTTCCAGCTCTCCTCAAAAGTCTCTCCACAAAAGATTCACTTCTAGAACCAAATTTACTTTTTGGTTAAAGTCTGTTTTATCCCTGCTACTTGATTAATAATATTAACATTAACTTATGTCTCCTAGGTTAGGTCACTACTTCACGATAGTGGTCGGTGAGAACCGAAGATTCACGAACAGCAAAGGATTCAGACTATCGTCAGTGTCCCTGGGGAGGCTGCTTTATATACCAAAACCCGTGGAAACGCCAAGGGGATGATCGATGCAACCCCTGGGCGGAGAATCCAGCCAATCGGAAACCATACAGGGTGAAACGTACCCTCAGACCACTCAGCCATTGGTGGATCGCTGAACGAGCATAGTAGAAACCCACTGAATGCTGCGGTTTATTGTTACTGCCGTCGGAAATTTTATTTCTATCATTCTCCATCCTCCATCCTCCCACTTCCCAGCGAAATTTGTCCGCCTCGCCCTCCTCCTTCCACAATTTGGCGACAGTCCGACCAACGAGACACACGGAGGAACTCTTCTTAAAACCTGGAAATTTTCCACGAAATTATTTCGGGTCACTCGAGAGCTTTCATGGATGGTAAGGTTTGTGCAAGTTTTTTAGAAATATTATTCCGGATGAAGAGGTTAGGTTGTTGTGACACATAAATACTTTGGAGGCGGAGATTAATTTTGGAATTTGTTGAATAATCTACGATGTTTTAGAGGACTTTTTGGAGGTTTTCGGAGATGTCGAGGTGAGCTTTTTTGGAACTCGAGGTTGTATAATTGAGGTGGAGATTAAAGGAAGATGGTAGACTTTTATTGGGTAATAACTTTGAAATATTGTTATTAAACTGCAGATATTTAGGCAAATTCATATTTTCCATGTAAGCATGTCTCCCATAGGAGTTAATATTAATTTCTCCAAAAACTCATACATACTGTAACCAATTATAAAAAGCAGGCAACTTAATCACAACAAACTTCCTACTTACGTCATGGATATCATTTACACTAGAATTTTGACTTCTTCCTTAAAAAGAATTAATATGTACTCAAAAGAGTTAATAATGTTATTAAAATCGTTAATATCTCACTCGTGTTATCTATATCAAATGGTGCACAATTAAAGAAAGCTGACAGCCTGAGAAAGAGTACAGAGAACATTATAGGAAGCGACCACGAGTACACGAACCTTCCCCTTTATCAGTGATCGAGCTTTCCAGTGCGAGGAAGAGAGGTTGTGCGACAGACAGAACACTGAATGGGCCAATATTCAAATGAGACGTGTTTAACGGAGGCACAATGAGAAACGCGGCGGCGTCGGTGGCGATGCAATTATGCAAGGTGTTAATACGATCACAATGCTGGTTCGCTAGGGTTGTACCTAGTAAACTGACAAAGTTTTGTCACCATCTAGCTTGAAAAAGCTATATCCCATTGCCTTTGGTTGGTTCCAAAGTGAATTACTATTGTCGATCATCGATATACACTATAGACCTCGCAACATAATTGGGATTATGTCGGGGAACGTATGTGAATCGAAGTTTCAGACGAAAGAAGTAGAGCCCTTTCCACGTTCAATTTGCATATTTTGATGTTATCTGCTGGTTGGAGATTAATTTCATGCTAGGCTCCTGAAAGAAAAAATTGAAGGTTAGGTTGATGTTTCGGAATGATGTAATATTTATGAAAATAACAGTTTATCGTTAGGAAGAAGATATAGTATTGGAGATATAGAAGATACTGCTCTTTTCTATTTAAAAATTAGTTGTAAATATGTACAGGTTAAAAAGGTGAAAGGTTTTTTATTTCGTATAATTGCAAAATTATTATCAAAGAATATTATATAACAATATCCTAACTTTTTTGAACAATTAAAAGTTGAATAATAATGGCAATTTACTCCACCTTTATTTATTTAAAAAATTATTTCTAGACAAATTAGAAATAACGAGGAAAAATTAATAAAAAGTTGATCTGTTTAAAAGACCGATCTGAATTTTTAAAATAAGATGGAAAAGATGAAAGATGCACGGGAACTCGACATGGACCAAATCTCTCCCCTGTTGTACGTGACAAATTGAGATAAATAATCGTTTGTGGGTACACAATGCTCTCTTGAAATTTGTCACGGCGATACTCGAAACGGCACGCTCCGGAACATTTGCGAGTTGATACTCGTAAAACCGATACTTGAGTCGCATCTGGTCGGCATCCTCCTTTCAGAAACGATATTCCAAGATTTTATCAATATCAACCGAGAACGAGTGCCATCATGACTCTACTTCATAGAATCTCTTTTTTTCTTTCTTCTATTTTACTACTTAATATAATCATCGTAATTTTCTTATTTTATTTCTAATATCGTCTACAATCATTTCTATTTTTATTGCTAACTATACTACATAAGTTAACAATATTATCCAATTAATTTAACCGGATTGTGTCTCAATTAGGAACTGGAATGGTGTTGCTAAATTCTGTGATGATCGTGGAAATAGATTTTGCGTCCAAAAAATAGTTAGTGAATGTCAACTTCATCAATATTAAGTACGTCTAAGACTACGTCTAAGTCAACTAAGTACATTCTAACTGTCCATTGATCAATGGTCACTAAATGAATTTTTCAATTCTTAACCTAACTTTCCTACGTTACTTTTTGAATCCCAAGTTTCCTCATTAATATTTGAATTTTTAAACTAATTTTTCCACTAATATTCAAATTTTCAATCTCCTTAGTTGAAAACAACAATCTAATATATTTTTGATCACTAAAAACGTCCCACTTATGTCACAAACATAATTGCGTTTCCTCTCTTTTCTCCTTTCCATATCGTAGAAATGCCGAGGGATCGCGGATATCCGAGCAAACATTTAATTCGCGATTACATTATTTCCGAGGGGCGAGGGGTTCCTGTCAGCACCAGTTTGACCAGAGTACACATACAACCACCATCGAACAACGGGGTACCATACCAACCCCTCGATAATAGAGATTTCACGCCGCGGGCCCCACTTCGGTTCTCACAGTAGGGGCCTCGTACTCTATCGAATATTTATTGTCCAATCATCGTACGCTTTAACCTCCCAGAAAATATGGTCAATTCATACCCCGACGGAGATGCAGAGTGAAACGCGTGCCTCTAAGTATCTGTTTATAGTCTCTGGGGATCAATTTGTTTGCTAAATTATTTATTGGTTAAATATACCGACAAGGCTCCCGGTGAAAGTGACGCCATCTGAGCCACCAATCTGTTTAAACTGCGGTTTGGGAAAGGTAAACTTGAGATTTTTCGTGGTTCTTGCTGTTATCCCAAAGTCTTTGTTTAATTTGATCCTTTTATAGATACGATTGAAATGACGATTACGGATGCAATTGGAATGATATGGATACTTGCAGTGAATTAGGTTTTTGGCTACATAAGATTTAAACATGAAATTTTTATGTTTAACTGTTGGTTGATGTATTTATTATAATTGAGGATATAGCTAGAACAGTATAGAGACTTTAGACAGATCATTATATATAATAGCTTAAAAATGAAATGTTTATGTTCAATTATTGGTTAATGTGTTTGTGATTAAGCATTTAGGTATAAGCTTTTTAAAATTAGGAATTTGAAATTCAGAAAGCAATTATGAATCTCCCAGAAATATTTTCTAATTCTATAAGTTATTTAAAACGAGAGTATATCTAGAGGGTTTGAGGCATCTTGTCTGGAAACTTTTTTTGAAAAGTTCCAACCCCTCTTTGATAGGAAAACCTGTTCAGAATTGGGAGAAATTATTTGATGGAGGAATCTTGCGGATCCGACGGATGCTGTCTCAACTTCAGTTATTCTGGGAATGAAGTTAGATTTATATAATAATAACATTACTCTTCCATATTAACATGAATTTTTATTATTTTGTTGTAATACAAAATGAAGAGAAGAATATATATACATATATATGTCGGAGATGAAAGGAAAGCCGAAGCCTTTCCTTGGAAATTTTGGGAACATCCTCTAGTACCTTAGCCTAGATTTTATTATAGTTGTAATTGCTTAAGATTTGTAATAAGCGAGATTGGGTTCGAGGTGACAATCGGTCGCTGAACGTAGCCACGGTCACGGGATGGATGTTTTATCTAACGGAGGTCTGGAGTGGTTGTATGTGTTTTCCGAGAAATGTGGTTGTGGCGGCATGCGGCCTCGAGAGCGGGCCTAGCCACGTGTGATGTTGCCTCGGAGGTGCCGATGCAATGGGACATACATTGTATTAGTAATCAAAACTCCAGGCAGAAACTGCCTAGCAACGGCGTTTGGAACTTTCTCGATGCTTCCAACGAGTGTGCCTAGCAACGGCGTTTGGAACCTTCTCGATGCTTCCAAACGGGTATAGAAAACAAAATGCAATCGTACAGGGAGAAAAATCTCCACGAGGCTGGCATTCTTGCGATTGCCTTGGAGAGTGATACATCGAGCATTTTCGACGATCGCATTTGCGTCTAAGTTAGTTTCGCTTAGTAAGGAGTTATCTCGGTGACCGTGGATTCGTTTGAACTCAAACATTGCTAATAGTATTATTTAATTTAATTATTCGTAGATCGTATTATTCATTAGGCTTAGTGTTTGTTAGACTTATTATTAGTTGTACTTATTATTTGTTAAGCTTAGCGATAGACCTGTATATACGTGTAAATAAAATCTCGGCTTTGTGAAACGATGGCTAGTCCACATGAAGAGTCGTCGCGCGCCCAAAATTCGAATCGTGATCCGACATATATATTGCAGTTCTATAATATACTACTTTTTTATTTTAATAATTATTTATTCTAATTTTTTGCGTCCAAACTAAAAACCTTCAATAATTAAGAATAAAACATTCTTAAATATGTTTTTCAAAAATATCAATATACATTAAGCATACCATACTTGATTATAAAGAAATAACAAAACAATTAGGAATTTATATTTATTCTTGACTGTTATAAAAAGACACTATCGCTAATCTCCATGATATAATTGATCTGAAGACTACTATAAACACAATTAAAAGAATATTTATAAAATAATTAAAATATCTTATTTTTTAGTTTAGTTCCTATAAAAACAAATTAACATCAGTAGTTTCCATAATGTAACCAATCTACAGACTTCTGGCACTTGGTTGTCTTTTCTTCCTCTCAAGATTATCATTAGGATCCCTTGAAAACAGTGATAGATCGTGGAGCAGCCTGAAATGAAATATGCGGAGCAATGCAATTGACATTCACCGCCACCAAACTGTGTGCAACGACGCGACACTGAATTGCGGCCAATCGACGGTCTGACGTTGAAAAGAGACCAGAATGGAGAGGGAGAAAGAGCCACAGAGAGAGAGAGAGAGAGAGAGAAAGGGAGAGAGACAGACGGAGAGATAGAGGGAGAGAGCACAGGGGTATATCAGAGACAATTGCCAGGAGAAAGAAGAAAAATTACCAGGAAAGATAAAAAGAGGGACGTTGAAAATATGGAAAAAAGAAATAAAGAAGAAAAATTGTTTTAAGAGATCTGCTCAAGAAGAATTCACATTATAGGTTAATTTATAGGTTAATTATAACTTTTTTTTAAATCATCGCTTACATATAAATTATGATTCTTAAATATAAATTAGGAAATAGTTATTTATAATTTGAAAATCACTATGTATTGGTTATATACAAGAACTAACTATCCACAACTTATTTATAACCGAAAACCCACTGTACTGTGATTAAAACTTAATTGTTATATGAATAGTTACAAAATTACCTTGTAATTATTTCTGATTTAGCTAATTGACTCAAATCTATCCCAACTATAAAATGACTACAACATCAGCTACAACTTACTTATAATCTAGAGTCTAGTATGGCTGTAATCTAATTATAACCTGAACACTAAGAATACCAAGTTTGCATTTAACCTTACAATAACATTTCCATATACTACTTAACGTTCAACAAACCTAGCCCGAACTCTTTCATACCTATCTTTACATCACCAACAGTACCTGGCCTAAAGAGAACCTGTTCTTACCTTAGCCACTCAGTCATTTAAGTTAGCCTAGCGAAAAGGTAATAGAGGAAAAAGAAAAAATGGAGGGAACAGAGGATCCAGTGAGAGGAGCTTCGCGACCCCTCTACTCGTTGGCACTTACTGGTGCCCTGAAGTTGTCCCACTGACAGCCACGTGCCGACGCGTGCCGACCTTTTGTCACGAGCTCGGTCTCTTCTTCGACCCAACAAGGGGGAGGATCGCCGAGATTCAACGTGCTAGGACACGTGTACCAAATAGGCTTGGTGGCCCAAAGCCTGTTTGCTTCGACCAAGGACCACCGTAGTGACAGTCTAGGGCACAATGAAGCGTGTGGTTCTTGAGCTGCCCTTCATTGGAAGGATCAAAGGCACCAGGAAAATTAAATGGTTAACGCGTTTCGACTCCGCTTTATCTTTCATCTTTTCGTCTTGTTATTTAGATTTTGATAAGAAATGTGTGTTTTGGAACTAATCTGTAATAATTTGGACCTCTTTTTTTTGTTATTTTGATCTCAATCTTAGGTATTTTTAATTTATTTAATATTATAAACTAGAGTTTTGATAGGGATCAATTTTTCTGATGTAGGTCAGACTCAATTTTGTTTCTTTTACGCTTGAATATTCAATTCCAATAAGTTTTACCTTCCATAATCTGCAACAAGTTTCTAACCTAGCTAAGAAAAAAGCTTTTAATCTTAGACTTCGTCGAATTTCTTTATAACTTTTCTATTATCTACAATTTCTATTATCTACAATTAAGTACTCTCAAGAATTTTTAAGCTTAAAGCTTTCCTGAATTTTTGTTAACTTTAAATTTTCATTAAATTCTACTTTCCATAACCTACATTAGTTTCAAGCTAAGATTTCTGACTTAATAATAAATCCTGTTATGCAACGTTAAATTCTTATTAAGGCACAATTTTGCTAAAGATTAGTAACTTAATCTAACCTAATTTAACCTAACTTCCAATTAAATATGATTCAATTTCTAATCTTATTTAAATCTCCTAACCTTAAATTTCGAACAATTCCTATTTCCCAAATTTATCCTATCTGTGACTGAAATATTACCAAACTACTTTTCACCTGAATTTCTCTAACACTTATAATCAGAATTCTCATCTACATTTCCCCACTCATTGTCAAATCAATCTTAACAAACAATTCCTTCAGTTCTGCGCATGAAACCATCATCGAGGCGTATATTAAAACGTGCTTGAAACAGAAACACGAGGAATTGACTATGATTCCACAGTATTGAAGCTCTGTCGTTGCTTTTTCACCTCTGGAAATTCACCAATCCGTGCGATGGTTCGCACGCGTTGAAGCTGTCGAGCGGAAACGTCGATTTCTCAGCACCGGTTATCGGCGTTCACCTTCGGCGATGGAGGGCCTTTGATTGGCACGAAAGGTATCCGTTCGTCGCGACAGAGTGTTGCGGAAAAAGGAAGAGCTCCGGTTTCGGTGTCAGTGAAGACAGAATGTGAAAGACGGCGTCAAGACGAAACGAATACAGGGAATAGAGACAGAGTTAGTTCGATTCAATTTAACTAGAGTGCGTGTAGGTAAAAAAGAGGAAACGAGTGACATGAATTTCATTCTGTGAGTGTTGGATAGGTATGAGACAGGAAACGTAAAAGGTACGAAGAGAATATTAACGTTTCTGGTTGTTATCGATTGCTTTATTAATTTTTTGCTACTTTTGTGAGACGATTGTTTGATACGTCTTCATTGAAAATTTTTCGACCATTTTAAAGAACTTTTTGTGACGAAGAAAGTAAAGGTGATGTATAAAAAAACAGAAGATTGTAGTGGTACTATGATCGTCATGGAAAATTGGCCGTGCAAATGCTGCTTAACACTGTCGATATAAACATACACGTCGGAATTAATGATACACCGTTTAGTTACGCGTCAGTTGATTTTCCCAGGGCACCGCTTTTGTGCTTAATAGCAGACGGGGGAAGCGGCTCATGGGGCACTGTGACCCGCCCGCTTCGGTGCACTCTTCAATATGTCACTGTGGCTAATTTTAGGGGCACACCGTCGACCACCGCACCGGCGACAAAGTCGATTCCTTTCAGTGAATTTACGTCCTGTAACCGATTTTCAACCGATTTGTTTGCTTCATTGAAACTCTTGAGAATTTTACCTTCATTTTGATTGAACACCAAATTTGATGTATTTCTTGGAGCGATGAAATTGGAGATTTGGAGATTGATGTGTTTGGTTGTTAGGAGAACTTATTTGGATATTGTACTAATATAGATTGCACGTTCTTGTTCGTAGTTACAGTATTATAGTGAGTTCTATTATCATTGTGCAGTTTCATTGATTTGAAACTGATTTAATGAAAATGACGATGAAATTAAAAAATAATAATATTGTAATAATATTTGTAACAGTATTTTAATATTATCGTAGATAATATTCTATATCAATAAACTAATTAAATTTTTAACAAACAAACTTAATTGAATATATAATAAATAAAATTAATTTACGATTTTGTGTGTTATTTTCTATATGAAATGTTAATGTAAAGTAATATATACTTGAAATTTTAACTGTTCAAATAATTTCCTATAAACTTCCTTTAAAATTGTTTTTCATAACACGATGTGAAATTTTGTCACTAAAAAATGAAAATTGCAAAATTACAAAAGCCTGAATTATGCTTGAAGGTTCGACTCGCAATCACATCAAAAACAATCATCTTCATGATGACGATGGATTATCAAATAACGATGAAATACGTCCGGATGTAAACGAGTCAATATGTTACATAATTGTCAGACCAGTTAATTACCTCACTCCAGCCTGTATCGTTGCGATCTTGTTCCCTGGCGAGATAATAAATGACAAAAGATGATATCGATTTTCAGAATTAAAACACCGCCGCTGGACCAGAACACATTCACGCACAATGGAAACGAGTATTTAATTCAGCAATTTCTATATTTTACCAATTTATTTCTATCGTGGTATTTTTATTTCATTGTGCAAATAATTCTATCCATACTTTTCATTTATTACTTACTTTTGCTTGAATCATTTTTCATAACGTCTCTAGTAATATTAAGTTAAAATATTCTTTTAAAATATTAAAATATTCTTATTGTATAAACCATATTACATGATCTTCCAATTTTTTAATATTATTTATATTCTTGAATTTCTTCAATCTGAACATGCATACCCATCTTTCCTAAGAATCTGCACAATTTAATATGTCCTTATCAATGTTCTGTTTTACCATCAAAATCCATTAAGCTAAGCAGAACATCCCACTATCTCAATATATACTATCTTAACATTCCAAAATTCTAATTAAGAGCTAAAATTTATATTAGTGTTGCCCTTCAACCTAGATAATTATAAACGTAACCCTCAAAAATGACAAAACTCAATATCCTCTCACTATTCTTCTCAATTTCAACATCTTCAACTATAAATCTTTCACAATACACCAAACTATATGAAAAAATACCTCTATTGCAATATCAATAGTGCTCTGCGGCAATATTCTATAACCTCCCAGGAGTACTCCATAACCTAACCTAGTGAAAATGATTTGCACAGACTGGGGACGCGGGATCGATATCCAGCAACCAACAGTGTCGACAGCCAAGAGATTCCATCGATCGAGGAGGCAATTAATTACGGAAGATGATCGGTAATTAACAGTAACTGGAGCTGGATAACGTTCATACGGCACGCTAATACCGAATATACGACGCGCCACGGCTGTGGCTGACTCTTTATGGTGGGGTGTGCTCGTGACGTGAATTATTAGCCCTTCGGTCCTCGACACAGCCTCCGGGGATAGGTTCGTGAACGGGCGTGGCTTAGCCGGCAGGCGTGGCCCGAACGCCACCCTTGAAAAACCACCAGTCACCCTCCCTGCATCGGGATACACGGGGCGAATTGATTCCGCACGGATTTTCCCTTTCTTACACGTTCTGCTTTCTTTCTAGACGAAGATCTGCCTGCCTTTCGTCGGATTACACGTCGCTTCGCGTGACATAACCTCTTTCTGGTTCCTGCAAAAAGATAAAAGTTAGACTAGGAAGCGGAATATTTGGTTTAATTGATTGTTTTCTAGTATTTGAGAATGGCAAATTAGAGTAAATCAGCAGGGAAAGTTGGAGATTGGAGCTTTTGAACGTTTGTGGTGAAAACGTAATAAGATTAAGAAGTAGCAAATATTGAATTTAAAGGATCTTTTAGATATAATTACTTTTAGGGGAAGAAATTGATAACTTTCTTCAAGAATTAGACCTATACTTCACTATGATGTCTAAAACTTGTATAAAACGATGAATGGTCGTCATAAAACAACAAACCTTATATTTAACAAGTAGGTATCAATTAACACTAACCTTCCTAGCCCGGTCAAATTAGCCCGGTTTCAAAATTTAATTTAAAATTATACATTCATTGTTATTTCTTACAAGTTTATTTAACTTTATGTAAATTCTTATATTATCTGATTAATTAATTTCACAATTTTTGTTAATATAAGAATTTACATAAATTAAATGAATAAAAGGCCTGGTAAGGTTAATGCTAAATAAAGAGAATCCTTTCTTTATGACAATTTTTAAAATAAAAAGATTACAAATTACTAGATTATTACTACTCCAAAAAATTAACTCTCTATTCCCTTAACTTCCCAAAATATTATTAATATTAACTCTGTTCCCTTAACCCCTCAACGAATTTTATTAAAATTAACCTTCTATTCCTTTAAGATTCAAAATACCAAACTTAAAGCTTTCAAAAGCCAACTTCAACCTCAAATTCAATATAAACTATCATTTACTACCCAAAACTTCTTAAACATTTCAGAACCTCCAAACAACATCCTATTCTCATACTAGAGACAGCAGTTTTCGTGTTCGACGAAATCATAGCGGAAGTTCCGCTGGTTCTTCGGCAGTTTCCAGCATCTTCCCCCAGGACGAGCAAGTCGTATAAGCGGAGGAAGAGCGACGGGAAGCTGGAGGAGGGAAACAGACGCAGAAAGGGACGGGACGTTGGGAGGGAGGAGAAGCTTCGCCATCCTCCCAAAGCTCTGTGCTAGCGTTTGTACAGTGGTAATGGGCTGTCAGGAGCAGACGTTCGCTGCTCGTGCCTTATATACCAACACCATTACGCTGCTCTTGGGTCGGTTCCTATCGGTTTGCTCGTATTATCAACCCCTCTGATTGCATTCTCCTCGTCTCTCCCTTCTGTACCGCTCCTTCATAGCTCACCCTCTTCGACCGCCTCCTTCGATAACGTCTTCCCATTGCTACCACGATCAACCAACTCTGGGTACAAAATATGCTTTGGATTTAAAGGGTACGGAATGGAGGATATCTGGAGAGGTAGCGTTTGTTAACTGGTTAACTAGTTCATAACTTCTTTGATATCTTTCTTTTTGGAAATAGAACTTAAATTTAGGATTACCAATAGTTTGATAAATGCAAGTACAGAAAATTAATGATACTAACAATATTTGGGTAAAGAAAATAAATGATACTAAGAATTAATTATGTACTACTCTTGACAAAATTAAACTTAGCTTTTATTTAATTAGGAACATTATGTAGTTTTAATTTCAGAGGTCAATACAAATTCAAGATCATGCAAAACCTGCTCAATAACAAAATCTGTATTTGAACCAAGCTGGATCAATACTGCAGCTATTCGTTATAAACTCAATATTTTCAAATATTCATTAATTTAACAATTTATTCATTTTAACAATCTTGTTCATTTTAATATCAGTACGTATATGTATATATATATAAACATTATTTTATTTACTTTTTCTGATCCTATTTGCGTGTGTGAGGAGTGAAAATCCTCACTTAAAAGTTCGACTGCTGCCACGTGTTCATCGACTATCCCCCAACGTGCCTTTCCCTCCCGCAGTGATCAATACTGCGAGAGGTCTTCTGCACAGGACAGGTAGGCTGCTGGTCCACATTTCAGCATGGGAGATAATACGTATAAAAAGGCGCAGGTTCGTCAACGCAAGTTCGTCAGACTGGTGTCCTTGAAAATTTTCCGATCTCTATTTATCTTCCATTGTCAATCAATTCTTTCAAGAATAAATCTTTTATCAATTTCTTCTAGTCTATCTTTTTTTTTTGTTCCAATAACATTTTCTAAAAACTGAAACATAATTCTAGAATTAAACGTTTTTGTATTATGAGGGGGGTAAAGAAGATTATTAATCATTGTGGTTAAGGTAAAAGATTGGTTGAATTTTTTTCATTTTGTATTGTATACATATATTTTAATCGTTTACAATACCTTTGTAATATCTGGTAACACATATCTTTAAAAATTGTACTTCAAGGAAGAAGCTACTACACCCTAATTCATACTTTGATAAGCTTTTGCAGTAAAATTGATACTATTTCGAAATTGTTGCTTTCAATAGATCATTTTGAATATTAGTGTGTTGAAATTAAGCATTAATTTATGTAGCGTCATAATGTATTCTCAGCGCCACCTAGCTATCACTGCAGGAACTGTTATGTCCACAACCTTGGAGTAGCGGGAAAATTTGAACTTTGAATTCATTTCTTTTACTCTAACAAACATATTGCAAAAATTTTATTTCCCAGATATATTTACAATATTAAATAACATTTTACCGGATCTATAATTGTGTAATACATACTTATTTTTGACTTTCAAAGATTTGGGATAACGTATCATGAACTATACAAAAAAGAAAGCGCTCAATGTTTTTGATGCAGATAATAAAACAACCGTATCAGTAAGTGTATTGTTTTGATTGCAATATTACATTCAGTATTTATTTTTTCCAAATAACTTGTGACCTCTTTCTTGCACATTAATTACCCATTCATAATTTAATAAATATTGAACGTATGTTTTTTGTTTACTTATGTGTTCTATAGTATGACCACCATTAAATGATTTTGATAGACTTCAATAACATAACCTAACATTTTATCAAACTTCAATAACATAACCTAGTGAAGTATAAATACATCATCTGCAGTTTTAATAAATTTTTTCTAATATTGAGCTGTAGCCATTTGGAGTGTACGAAGGGAACTTGAACATGATCGAGTAATTAAATGCTCCTGTTACGCAAGGTGCTCATCAATTTGACGCTCCTAGTTGTGATTCTTGTTCTGTTTTACTGCTATCAGACGTCAAATGGTACACGCTGGATACTGCACAGAGTCCAAGAAAATGCTTCGACCACCGAATCGACAAATATTCATGAAGATACCATTACGACGACAGTGTCCTTTTCAGATAAGAAAGATTACTATAATGTCTGGTGTATATTTACCAAAGTAGATAGTAACTCTCCAATGCGACGAAAATTTGAGATCTTTGCAGAGTCTTTAATCAAACTATCCTCTGTTAACATTGCATTCCACGTTATAACTGATGACGATAGCAAAAAGGTTACAGAGAAAGTTTTGGCAAATATTCTCTCATCCACAGGCAAATTTATGAAGGTGAAGCAGAAGAATTTTGTTTAGAATTTTGATCTTCTCAAATTATATTTCTTACAAGATTTTACAATTTGTTTATTCCTTTGTTTCAGGTGCAATATTATGATGTACATAAACTAGCATTGCAATTGGAAGACATTGTGTCTGTCATGTCTCCATACTTCAGCAGCAAACCAGGAACCTACTATTCAGATGCATTATTTTTCCTATCCCTAGGTTTACATCGAATAGCTCCAGCTGAACAAAATGTTGCAGCAATGTTTGATGTTGACACCAAATTCCGCAAAGACATCAAGGAGCTTTTTGAAGAATTCAACTCTTTTGGAAGTCAAGCACTATTTGGTCTGGCCCCAGAGCTCACTCCAGTTTACAGACACGTTTTGTATTTGTATCGTAGCAAACATCCTAACACATTATTTGGAGAACCTGCAAGTTCAGGTGGTTATCGTGGATATAACAGTGGAGTGATACTCTTTAACCTTGACAAATTAAGGAATTCTTCTGTTTATGATGCAATTGTGAAAAGAGAAAGTGTTGATGCAATGACAAAGAAATATCATTTTAAGGTAAAGGATATAACAATAATTTATCCATAAAGTCAAGTTGAAAGTCATTTAAGTGATAATAATAATGATTAACACTATCATTGCAAAGTTGCTACATTTTCCATGTTTTCTTAGGGTCACTTAGGAGATCAGGATTTTTATACCATCTTAGGAATGGAAAAACCTGAATTAATTCACACCATTGATTGTGGATGGAATAGGCAGCTGTGTACATGGTGGAGGGACCGTGGATATTCAGATATATTTGGAGAATATTCAAAGTGTGATTCAGAAACAAAATTATGGCATGGAAATTGCAATGCCCCCATACCTAACGATTAATCATATCCGCAATATCTAAGAGCACAAGCTATAACTATTGTTTGCAAAAGTTTAAAAGCAGTACCTGTTGTTATTTGAACATGTTATTAATCTTAGAATCTGTGATTCTTCAGTGGCAATACATATCTTCCATCACAGTAACAATATTTAAGAGAAAAATAATATTAGTCGATAAGTTGCATAAAAAGTATTTTCTTTTTTAGGTATTGGTGTTTTGTACATTAAATATTTTAAATATTATAAGGCTTAAACGTTGAAAATAAGATGCAAATTATTTTTTGAAATTGATTTTATATGAGTTGCCAGATACGTGTTGTAAAACATGATAGGTGCTATTTTTATATAAAGTGCAGTTATAAAAATTGTTGAACGAAAGTGGACCAATTAATTTTAATTATATGTACTGTTGTATTTTTTCAACAAATAAAGCGTTTTGTGTAAATAATTATTTTTACAGTTTCTATTCATTCAGAGTTGCCTCTGAAGCAATTCGCTGAATAAAAATCAATAATTTTTTTTCATTTTTAATGGAACTATAAATAACAACATACATAAATAGAAGTGTCGCCGTAATATATTTTTACGCAAGGAAAAATAATATTAAATACAGTATTAACATATTATATGATATTTACAGTATACAATACACCTTTCCATGGTGATTGCCACCTGCCATAAAAATATTTCTCCAGAATGATCATAATCTATAAAACAAATACATACTGAAATTTGTTATTTAAACACAATAGTCTAATTAATCCTTTTAGAATAATATCGATGATATCATATTAACAAATACAATATACTTTTTCCGAATGATTATCGAAACCTTGTTAATAATCAAAAACAAATTTTTATTTTCTTTTCTTTTTAATTAACAGTAAATGTAAACGCAAAAAAGGAAAAAACGGAAATCGATTGTATTTCAATCCTTCGTTGTTTTCTACTAACACATATTAAAACTTACTTTGAACTCTGTTAATGCATACTAATTAATGAATATATCTCATTATTATGATTTTCAACCTATGCGACTGACCAGATTGCTTCTCTCTCTCCTTCTCTCTCAAAAAACGAAAAGAAAAGATTATCTTTCATAATTATACACACACCCTAGTTGCATCTAAATTCGTTGTACAATATGTAAAATAAATGATGTCACCTTTGGTCCCAGTGATAGAAACTTAATGTTAATCGTAAAGAATAGGAAATGTTAGTCAACATTGACTCAACCGTTCAGATCTAACCTATCTTCAATTCCCTCTTTTCTCATTTTAGGTCAGGTTAGGACCGAATGGCTGATTGAACTAATAAAAGAAAAAAAAAAAAGAAAACTTAACAAGAATTGCGTGGACTGCATCATATAATGAGCAACAATGTTTCGAAAACGGACCTAACTCGGCCCGTTGACTATTTGGACACGAAAACAAAATATTTCTCTTATCGCTTTAAACAGCTAAACGATATGTACATCATTGACAGATTTCTTTTTTATTGACAACTCTTTTTCCTGGTTGTCTCGACCTTTTTACACACGGTATTTACACGTGGACGACTAACGTGGCTGTTTTTTATAGACTATTAGCCAGCAAACCGTCAATGGAATGATTTCGAAGAGGTCAGGTTTGACAACTGACAAAAGTACGGGGCAGATGTGAGTGGTCCTTCGATAGTGATTAAAAAATATACATAAATAGTTTCTTCTTGCCCTTTCTTTTGTGCTGATAATTGCCAAACGTTGTATTATCACTAAGGCTGTACGACTTAAAGCACCAGAATATCTCTTCGAGAACAATATATCCTCGGTCGCCAGTCTTTTTCCGATTTTATCCTCGTGTCAAGAACGTTTCCTACTTTTTGAAAGGCAGCTAACATCTTTCCATAGCCTGTAACCATAAATTTTCATGTTAGGCAATTTTAACGTTAAGTTCCGTGCCCTCTAATAAAATATTTAACTCAAAATTCTTCTTATGAAAATTGTTCTCAATATTCAACGTCTCCCATTTCTAGGAAAAATTCTCCTTTACTATTACCACACTTTATGAATCATAATTTTCTTATCCGGGAGCATTTCTCTATTATTCAATTCCCATTACTTCGTAATGGATTTTCTGATTAATAAATGCTTACGCTTTTTAAATTCTCGCGACCACCGAAGTTTCTAATCGATTCCAGCAAAACGTCTCGCTGGTCAATTTGAATGGGCATGGACTTAGGTCTGGCACTTTTCAAAGTCACACCCGTTATCACGGGCATAGTAGGAGGCCTTGGTGTACCATTTGAATCCTTGGATGATCCTTTAATATTATCTTCTTTCATTTCTTCCTTGAAGCCTTCTTTAGTTTGGTTCTCATAACTTTGACTTGCACCAATCTTTGTACTTGACATCTTAAACCCTTTAACAACAGGCATTGGCTGGTGCCCTTTAATGCTTAGGCCATTTCGAAATGTCAGGTTACCTTCATTCTGGATACCCACTATCGAAGAGTACCTCTTAGGTTTAATATTTTGGTGGCCATTTATTAAACACTGATCTTGTCTATGTCCATTCTGTCTACTAGAATCGTTTTCCAACTGAGAATCTGAACGTTGAATTGTACTGGACCTTTTTGGTTTTGGTCGCAGGCAAACATCTTGACCAAATGCTTTTGTTAATTCTTTGAAATTTACTGGAGTAGTGTCTATCACATTGTCATCCTGTTTGTTTTCGAGGAAGCTCTTTTTCAGCTCAACTCCTGTTACAACTGGTTTATCATTAGTGACTTTTGGTTCTGAGTTGTTAACTTTATTCAGTACTAGCTTTTTGAATCCTGTAGCTGTTGTATGACTAATTAATTTCTTGGTTAACTCATTGGGCTCCTTTTTATCCAAAAATTCAAATTTACTCTTCTGTATTTTGGTAGAACTATCAACATTATTGGAGTCTACTTCATCTTTAGAGCTATTAATATTAACGATGGTAGTGCTGTTAGTTTGTTTGACTCCAAATTTGTAGTCAATGTCCTTCTTTATCTGGACATTAATACTCGGTCGTTCGGACCAACTGCCTAAATTGATCATAGGAGGTCCTGAGTAGGTATATCGTTTCTTATTAGTTTCTGGCGTTGGTTTCTTTGATTCTGGTTCTACTTTCTTATTACTTGGTGCTGTCTGAGGTTCACGAGTCGAAACTTCATTCGATTCGATCGAATGTTCGTTAGAGGTAGTCTCGGATCTAATGAATACATTAATCAATAATTATTATTTAAGTATAAAATAATTTTGAAGTAGGAAAAATGTTAAATTTACCTCGTTTTTTCAGATAATACTATATCACTCGAATCTTTGGGCACATTTTCCTCCGCCTGTTGAGCATTTTTCAACTGCGGCAAAATGCTTTTTAGCACCTAAGAACAAATCACTTACTATGAATACAAAGAAGGGACAATTTAAAAAATGTATATATTTTACAAAAAAAAATGTACTGGGGAAACTTTAATAAAGATTGTATAAAAAATCTCAAATTGGAAGGTAATTTACCTGTACAGACTGCAGTTGCTTTTCTTTGGTAGGCCGCTTCAGAATATTATCCCGCCACTGCGAGGATTTCTCGTCGTTTTTAGTCGCAGTTACGCTCAGGTTACTAATGCTCGTTGCTTTTTTCATTCCACTATCGTCCATCTCCAGATTTTTTTCATTCTTGATACTCTCAATCTCACATATATTTCCTTGGAGGTTAGATTTGTCACACATGGATATGTAGCTCTTGGATCTCTGAATATTGCTCTTTTCATTACCAGACTGCCACCTCTGCAGGGATTCTGTTTGTATCTTTGGTTCCAGCTTCGTCTCACTCGACTTATCTTCTCCCATGGTTACCTTTCTCTTCCCTTGCAATGTTCCAACACTGAATTCCTTCAGATTCTTATCTTCACTCTCATCAAGATTGCCCTTGTTCCTTGTCAGAGTCGCAAAGGATTTGATAAATCTCTCATCAGAATTTATCTTTCTAGACTGTTCTACTTCTTCAAATATATTCAGGTTCTTTTGCTTGCTGTATGTTGTGATGGTAAAATTTGACAATGTGTTATCTACAGGGGAAATTTTGGGAGTTGAGGGGTTCAATAACCTCCTGGAATCCACATCCTTTTGAGACATATTATTCTGAGGCAAAGTACTTATTTTATTCTCGAGCTCATAAATCACCTCCTTCTTCATGCTAGACTCTGGCTTTTGTTGTATGAAGGACTTCGCAAGTGGAGTCTCTTTCCTAACTTCAATTTCTTGCCTTTCTACCTTTTCTATAATATTCCTTTCATCTTTCTGGTCTGAAGTTGAGGTTAATTCAGTGATTTCTGTGTCTCTGAATGATTCAGGCGAAGGAGTGATTACTTCGAAGTTATCGAAGACAGGAGAAGCAGAGTCTCTGAAGGCACTTGGCGGAGCTGGCAGTTGATATTCCCAGTCGGTGACGGATAAATCTTCATCGACTGCTGATACATAGTCTGACGTGTCCTGCTGAGAGTTTACAGTCAAATTTGTCGAGCTGATGTTCACATCAAAACCATTGGGATACTCAGAGATCTTTTTGTTTTTCTGGTCTGTTTCTTTGGAAATGTTTGTTGGCTCTAATTTAGTTATTGTTGGAGACACTGGTACTTCATCGAATGATGCTACAGGTAGAGAGTTGGTCAAAGTGTCAGATACTTTCTGAAGCAGTACGTCAGTCTCTGAGAGATTTGTATCTGTAATAGAATATTTTAAAAGATCAGAGAATTATTCAATGATACAAAATAATTCAAAGGATTTATCTTTCCATGGAGTAGTTAAAAATATGCAAGTAAACCAGAAACCTCATGAAAGTGAGACTACTATTCCTTTTTTATGTCCCACCACCATTTACAAGACATCAAACAATTCCTTAACCATAAAAACTTCAAAACAATAATATATTTTTAATGTTTATACAATTTTATATTTTTATGAATCTAATTAAGAATTTTTGTGTCTTCAAATTTGACATAAATGCATAAAGATCCACAATCTAGATATTAGTATATAAGAAACTATATTAGTGAAGATGAGCTGATGATGATTTAAATCACTTCTAATGTTGTCTAAAATCTTTAACATGTCATTTACATTTAAAGTGATTTGAGCATAGAGAATTATTTGAAAGCTGCGTTACTGGAACGAAGTTCTCACACACATTAATGATATGCAACATGCACCTGATGAAACCACTGCAACAGGGGACTTTTCTCCACCCACATCCTGAGACTCAGTATCCTGCTCCTCCCTCGATTGCTGTGCAAGATCTCTGTCAGACAGCAGACTAGGATTCACATTCAAATTTAAGGCAAATGTGATATCCTCTGCATGAGAAGTTAAATGCCTCTTCTGCTTCTCTAACGCATTAACCTCAAAATCATTGGACTTTGACGCTGTTCGAGGAATCCTGGCTTTCTTTGGTTCTTTCAGACCCTCCCACTCTTTACTTTGACTAACTGTATCCTTGATGCTCAGTGAACTCAAGTGGTCACACTTTGGCATAGTAGATATTACAGCACAGAGTTTCTTCTCTTGGCTAGAATTCTTTGATGATACTGTACTTAGTTCACTTCTTACCATTGTAGAATCTTGGTTTAAAGAAGCTTCATTTACTTTATCCTCATTTATACTTAATTTTCTTTCACCATTAGCTCCATCATCAATATCGTTATTTAAAGCTGTATCTGTGGAGTTAGTTTGGTTCTTTTCCTCCAAGTCTATTGAACTGTAATCAAAGCTTGCTTCACTCAGGTGCCCTGGCGTCATGAACACCTCATCCTCACTGGTAGAATAGTTGGAACAGACATCCAGTTTCTCTTCACCTTTGATGGAGCTTCCACAATTGGAACTTGAGTCAGTTATAAAACTCCCAGTACTGGAGTGCGCAGGAGCGTTGGACAAGGAGTCTACATAGCTGGAGTCTGAACTGAGGGTTCTACTCAATGGGGAGGGCGGTTTTAGTTTGCGTTTTGGCACCTCAGGCCGTATTGTGGCGGCTTTTCTAGGCTTGGGAAGTGGAACAGGTTCTCCAACTGTACTCAGAGGGAAA
Organism: Bombus vosnesenskii; assembly: GCF_011952255.1. Lineage (NCBI taxonomy): Eukaryota > Metazoa > Arthropoda > Insecta > Hymenoptera > Apidae > Bombus > Bombus vosnesenskii. The sequence continues at coordinate 2,050,977 of NW_022884343.1, forward strand.
GAAAAAGAATAGGCCATCACCAACATATCTAGTTAGCAAGCAGGTAAATATGGTCACCTTTAAGAGAGAGTAGAAAATATAAGGATGCAATTCTGTACAAACATGCAAAACGAAATTTCTAATCTTATTTAAGAGATAGTTTTCTCTTTGGACAGTATTGTATATTTACAGAAGATGGATCTCTTAACTACTACATCTTATGATAACGAAAATAAAATGAGATAAGTACAAATTTTGGAATGATAATAACATAGTCACCAGTCTTTTGCAAAGTCTACTTCAAATAATATTAATTCGGGCACTTCGGGAGACTAATAATAACTAGATTGCGAAAATTTACGCAAACTTAAATGCATAAAAATACGCAAACTTAAATACATAAAAATACGCAAACTTAAATACATAAAAATTCGTAGTCTAATAATAACATAGAGTCGTAAAGGATGGAACATATTTCTGTAAAATCTAAACGAATTCTCCAGCCCTGGTCTCCAATATCGAATTCAATTGAATCAAGAACCTATTCCAGTTTTCTGTCGACTCCTCTCGACTGACCAAACCTGGAGGAGGTGGTTCCAAGATACTCAATTTTTTCTCAGACTCCAATCTACATTCACTGTGTTGAATAATAGGCAAAGAAGGTAACTTATCGACATCACTAGGCACAGAATCTATGGTTGTCACTGGAATATCCAATGGTTTAGTAGAAATTGCAAATATCTGGAGATTACTCAATGGAGGTGGTGAAAGATTGGATCTACGATTATCAATCACTGAACCTTCAAATATATCTTCATCAAGACTAGAAGAAATAGAACCATTGTAACACTTTGTTGTACTAACATTTCCCAGTCTCGGCTGTCTACTCTCGATTGACTCGCAAATCTTGTTTCTGGAACAGAAACTTCTAGAACCTGACAATTTTGGCTTTTCAAAGGCGCTTACTATCTTAGTTTCCCTTAATTTATAACCAACTTGAAAGCTGGAACTATGTTTCAATGCTTTAGCTTGACACCTGTCCCCGCAAATATAATTATCCACATGCAGTTTCTTAGGAATAGATTTATCTTCTAAAATACTACGTTTTGGTATGTCCTCAATATTAGTCCCTATATTATCTAAATTAACTACAGTTTGCATCTTAACCAATCTACTCTGAGATTTAAACGAACTCTGATTAGAAATACCCTGACTATCAGGAAGGTAGCGCATCTTCGCCCATTGTCTAGCTTTTGGAGTGACCATATTGGAACACACAAAGCTCTGAGACTTTTGCAATTCAGACCTTGATGAGGAACAATTATTTTCTGATTCTAAAGAGCTAACTTTGTATCTGACAGAGCTATTCCTGAGAAAGGAGTTGTTAAAATCTATAGGTACTTCACCGTTCCTACGTTCGACCTTACATTCTTGAATTTTGGCCTGTAATTTAAGTTTCTCTGGATCAAGGAGACTAGTACGTTGTTCGACAAAATCTGTTCCATCTCTTCCGTTCTCAAAGCTATTTTTAGATACGAAACTATAGGAGGGGAAGTTATCATCTATACTAGTGCAACTATGTACTAGCTTACCTCTCTTCCGCGGCAATCTAGAATCTACAGGAGCGTCTTCTACGGGTGCAGGGTGCCCTGGTTCCATGCTGGGTAACTTAACGTTTATGGATCCGGATCTGTGGCGCGGTTCAATATCACATTTGCTGCCCTTCAATTCTAATTCCACTTTCGAGCTGTCTGGATTGGTGAAATCAATACTGTTGGATAGTTTTGAGCCGAGTGTTGTTACTCCGATGTCTGAGCTGGCCTTTGGACGCTCTTCTATGTCCGAGTTTGCTTTGGAAGGGACACTGATGTCGGAAGGAGGTTTGGAAGGATCCATGTCTGATGTTAGAGACTCTTCGGAGTCGACTATGCGTTCCAGAGCTTGGGTGGAGATGGCGGACGACAGAGGTCTGGTTACTGGCGGAGGAGGTGCGACCCTTTTCTTTCGTAATCCTAGAAAAATTCAATAAAATTTTTTTAAAATTTGATACGAATAATTTGATAGATGTTTGGAACAGCGAGGGAAGATAATTTTATTCTAATAATTAATTTATAATAAAACTAACAAATTGAACGGGGAAATCTGATAGAGAGAAAAAGCAACTGAATCATCATCATTAGGGATTATATTTATTACAACTACTCTACTATTTCTTTTACTAAAAACATTTACAAACAAGATTTACTATTAAACTAACAACAACTAACAAAACTATGAAGTTAAAAAGAGGAAACCCGCGCTTAATGTAACATAAAAAAGATCTATATGTAACATAATATATATATATATATATATATATAACATAAGAAAGACCTGTGGAACTTAAGGAGGTACTGCTAATTCCGTGACTAAGCGTACCAGGCACAGAAGTCAGATTGCTCAAGCTCTTGCTGGATTGTGATGTTTGAGCTAATTTTCTGGGCATTTCCAGTGGAACCTTGTTCCTCCTGGGCAACGTTTCTGGAAGTCTCCCAGCGGAATCTGGGTTGTCACTTAACACAGAAGCTTCGTGGTAGCCTGAACTGTCACTGCTGTTACGACTGTGACTGATCACTACCTTGTCCTTGCTGGAGTCTGCACAATTCTCATCTGTACCCTGGAATAGTTAGCGGCATATTTTCCAAAGATGACAGTAACGATTCTTAATATATTCTTTGCTAAAATTATCCTAATTGTATATAAGATTTATACTGATATTCAGAAATATTTTGACACTTGCTTATCTTTATGTATTATATTAAGATCATTTAATTGTATAAATATCAAAAACAAATATTCGAAAAATATAGAGTATTATGCTAAATTTTAACAGATGACTTAAATTTATAATCTGCTAATTGTATAAAAAGACAGTCTTGCATAATACTTTTCCGAGCGACTAATTGTCATTAATTTGTCCATTTTTATAACATTCTTACATATAGACAATAGGATGTAGAATATTGTATACAGAACAATTCTACTAACATTACTAACGTCTGCCTGAGCCTGAATAGGCGGCTTTGGCGCGGGTCTCCGCTTCCTCTGAGGTCTGGTAGGCGGTTGTAAAGGACTCGTGCTTCTTCCAGTCTCATCACTCCTCGCTGGTGATGCACTACGTCCTCCGAGGCTATCGGTACTCAAGGAACCCTCCTTAGATTTCTTGAACACAAATCCAAAGACACCTTGCTTCGCCTGTTGCCTACGTCGCTCTTCTTGCCTTTGTAGAGCCATTATATCTTGAGTGCTGAGTGCAGAGCCTAGTGATCTACCTTGCTTGGCGTACAGAGTGACTTCCTGAAGATGGTAATCCTGCAATGACAGCGACAGGTCCAGTGTCTCCAAGCTTGCTGCAAAGAAAGTCAATTTTTGAATTTTTTATTTCTTTCTTTTAGAAAATTAATTGTCAAGGACTATTTCAACGTTAAATATCGTTCAACAAATGTTATTTCACGTAAAAAGCATTTTCAATGAATCACAGTAGATTTTTTATTAACCAAGAATTAATTCCCCTCATAAAAAGAACTCTCTTTACATCATTACAAGAAATACAAAGAAACCTACACAGAAAAATAAATGTATACAATATTCTTCCCATCAATATGATCTTCCAAAGCACATCTTAGGCAATCCTCTAATAAAGAGAATATTCCAATTACTATATTATTCTCCAGTAAAGGATGAAGATATCCTATGAATATATGCTTCCTCCAATAAAAAAGCTCCTATACAGGAAATACAATAAAACGTGGACCAAAAGAGATTTGAATATCCAGTACCTCAAAATATTCTCTTCATTAATAATGATTCTCCAAAGTGGATCAAGATCCTTGTACTCGAATCAATTGCTTGAAACAGCAGATTCCAGTCGAGGCGCGGCTTAGGAGCGCAAAAAGAGATTCTTCCAGGTCCAAGGGATCGGTAACAAGTGTAAAGGAGCCTGGGTTTCCGCAGGGACGACGGAGCCCGAAGAGCAACGCGAGGCATGCACGCTTAACGACTAGGAGTAACAAGTGGAAGAGTCGGCCGGCAACCTTGCGATAGCGATCTTAACACAACTGGCTTGGTGTAACTAGCTAACTGAAATATCTCGTGCACCGGCGCGTAAGTACGCGAGATATATAATCGGGGAGTTCCCGCCGGTGTTCATAGTATCGAGAATAGGCTATGGAGGATGGCCGAGCCATTTACCAGCGAATCTGGTTATGTTAGAATGTAGTAGGGTATTCTACAGTCGATGATCTATAGGGTGATTCATTTGAAATTGCTATCTTTATGGCGAAGATTATTTTCTGCTTTAAGAGGGTAGGTTAAACCCCTACTTACTACTGTTTGATTTAAAAAAAAAGGTCTCAAATTTTAATACATTATGTTTCCTTTATAAAACTACTAAAAAGTGTGTTCTTTTTTATTAATAACTAAGAAAGAAAGTAATTTTTCTTATCTGAGAAAGAATTTGGTCCAGGAAGGATCAAAAGATTTAATATCTTCTTTCTAATCTTCACTGCTTTAACATACTCATGGTAGATCTCTACATGAAACTAAAACAATTGTAAAAAAAAAATTGTAGAATTTTTCTCCTTCATAATTTAGAAACTTTAAAATCCCCGTGTAAGTTCCTATATAAATTTTGTTAAATATTAATAGCTTCTGTCTTCCTTTTTCAATACTTTAGAAATTCTAATACTGATCTACATTAAGGGTGCAGTTTCTTACAAAGAAAAGAGCAAACCCAGTTGCAAACTAATGAATCAAACCAAGAGGTTCATGGCAAAAGTAATTGAAGTTGAAAAAACAACCTCAATACGCAGGCTCTCGTGTTATTCCTGTCTTTTGCAGGAAGTAATGACGTATCTTCTCTGAGAGAAAGTCATCATTTGCAGTTGTCTGAAGTGTTGATAGTTTGTTCAAGATCACCATGCACGAATTGTGCGAATATACACGATAATATCAAGAAATATCCTCCAAAGTTTGTTCAGATTACAAAAACAAGGAGAAATCAGATGCATAGTCCTAAAATTGTATATCTTGTTAGGAAGACTTTCCGTCTGGTGAACAAGAATGCAGAATATCAAGAAAATTGAATTAGGACATTATTGCACGTGTGTGTATGTGTGTGTGCACATGCGTGTATACATACATATATATATATACACATAGATGATCTGGATGGCTTCAGAAGCCATATTGATTTGAGCAAACCCAGCCGATGCGCACGGCTACTGACTTCTTGGCAAATCTGATATCTATTTCTGAAAATTGATGCTAACATTCATCACGCAAATAATGCCACAGCGCGCAATTTGATACGAAATAATATTTTCAGGAATTCTTTCCTTTTATGTAATTTAATGCTATGGCAACTGGTGGTGCTACACTAGCGCCACGTGAGCGTTAACTAGTACTGTATATGGAATAACCACTGCAATAGAATCTTAAAAGATTAGATTAATTACTATTATCGAAATAACAACTGATTAATAATTAATATTATTAAATTCTGTAAAACCTTCTTATAGATTTCAATCCAAACCATATTCCATTAATCCCTTAACAGCCCAAAAAAATTTGGTTGACTGGTTTTCAGAAATTGATAGGGAATCCCGTTTTCTAGGGTCAAGAAACGCTGGAATACAAAGAATTTAATTTTTGACAGAAACAATCATTAATAAGAGGTTTTGTTATTTAAAATTTTAGACTTCTAACTCTATTCTTTCAATCCATAATTTTGTCTCGTGGATTTCTTTTTCCCAGAAAGCTCCCTCAATTACGTACAAAAAGACGATGAAGTTATACAACGAGTTCAATAATGCTCTGCTTATTCAAGGAAGAAGTGCGTTAATAAAAATATGATCGACTGACCAGGTAAACCTGTTGGTATTATATCTTGAAAAAGGTAACCTGGCCAGTGCTACCGGTTTAAATATCAAGCGCAAATGAACGAATCTAGTTCCGTCCCAGCTACGTTTTCCAGGGCAATGAATATCCACCAATCATCTGGGACAGCCTTATCAAACTGTTCTCTGCGTGGGCAAACCTCAAATAATAAATCTCCACTTGAAATCTTATGTAAACGTCTTAATTGCTTAACACAGTTCGCCACTAGTTGATACCTCTGCTAAACCTTTAACAAGCTTCAGGTCAACGTTCCTAGTTACTATTGCTGAAATTTTAGACTGGTATCATTTGAATCATGTATCATTTGAGCAGTAATTCATCAACTAATGACATTAAAGACTCGATAGAGAAAGAAAGTTACAAGTTATAGGTAATAAACTTTCCTTTTTCAATTTTACTATCTTAAGCAAAATCAGATAATGGACTAATTTGTCATTTAGAAAGTTTAATTCTACAATTTTATTTATGCTATCATAGGTTTTTCCGTTGTTGTGCAAGCAAATTATTAATTTGTTAACCAAAGTATCTCTCAATCAGGAATTTTTATGATTATATAATGAAAAATTAACAACGACAAATTAATTTTAGTTAGATTAATTTTAGCTCTTGTTAGTACATAGATTCCTCGATGATATAGACCCTATTGCTATCCAATTAAGATTGTTGAATTCAGTAAACAGATAATGAAGATATAATGGACTGAAAAATGGATTGGGAGATCTATAACCAGAAACGAGTTGTTATATAGAAGAAATTGAGAGTCCTAGTAACTAACAAGTCAATATTGTTAACTTGTACCTTATACAATCTATTAATAATATTAATTTAACTGTATATGTGTTTTCAATTGCCCTAATTATTATCTTACTTATCTTGTTATTTTTCTCATCTTTATCTATTTTCCTACGAGTTTGTTAATTATAGGAACGTATTTATGTTGCTTACCTGGATGACGCAGTTCATACTTGTTCTTATCTAAATCTTTTTCGCGGCACACTTGATCCAAGATCTCGCCTAGATTCATCTTCGGACTGACTCTGGACACCCACAGTTGATTTCTTGGTAGATGTACCTACAACAGTTTCACAATCATGATTTTTTTCTAGTGCTCGCTGATTACTTGATAAATTATCAGATATAGAAAATGGAACAATAAGGCTAGCATGTTGAAATCTGAAGTCTTAAGAAAATGTTTACAGGTTACTTGGACTCTTAAATTTCGCTGGCTCTCTGATATAGTATATGACTAGATTATTAAATACACATATTTTTCTTTTTTACCTGTAGCCTAAAAGTGGTTTCGAACGGTTGATTAACTTGCTTCGATTTTCTTGGTACAAAAGTGCCCTGCTTAGGTAGCAGCTTTACCTGCAACATTAAAGACAGAACAATTTTCAATAGAATCCCTATTCTTTAATAAACTTATCACGATTAAAATTAATATTAAGATTGTAATGAAAATTAATATGAAAATTGAAAGGGAAATTAATAATATTATTGAAAGATCATTTAACACTATAAATATTAATCAACTATGCTGTATAGTGGAATTATACTTGAAAAATAAATTGAATCACTTCTCATTCTCACACGGAATCACTTCTCTGTTTCATGGAAACAGCAATATACCCTTAATTGAGATTATGAATATAAAAATGAGCAATTAAAGGAAAGTTTCCTAATTCCTCTGCCATCGATAAATTATTCTTTCAATTTTTAAATTTTGTTTTCTCCGTTTAATTCAAAAAAACATAGGAAATGGTCGAGACTTCTCGAAAGACACCAGACACGTGCAGCGAAACGGTTGCGATTAGAGGTCGGCAAGGTAATTCTACAAGATTAGAAGAGATTGGAAGTAGTCTTCAGAAAAAAACAACTACACCGTCTCTTAGAGATTAAGGATCGCACGATTCATGGAATTCCAAGTCGTTTCCTCAACTCTAACCCTTCGTTTCCCTAGGCAGAAAAACTGCAGACTCAAGAGTTATTCTACTCTCCTTGATACAACTTCCTGTTGAGATCTTCCACCCAAGAAAGAAGCCCATAGATCTTGCGAGGATGGGAGAAATTATCTGAAAAATTACGGAGAAGTCCACGACCTATGCGTAGAATAAAGAGCCTAAATCTCCTCTCCTGATCAATCTTTGCTGTTAAGTGCTTCAGCCTGACAATTGGAATTTTAAAATAGAAATGCCGCTATATTTGAATGACAGGAAAGACGACGGAATTGGTCGTTTCTAATCTTTCTGTAGATTCGTTCTGTCGCTTATCGATTAGAACTGACAATTACATTAAGAAAGTATACGACTTTGTGCCTAATTTCTTTCCTCTACATGGATACCCAAGAGACGAAATTAGGAACGCGCGTTTCAGAAAGAAATTCGCAATGGAGTCATCCAGAGACAACGAAGATCGAGATATGGCCTGTTTTATATGTGATGAACGATTTTCGAACGATGTGAGCGCAGAAAAGTGTGAGATGTACCGCTTCATATGCTGCTGTCTTCTGTGCACATCTAAATCACAAATTAAAAAATTTGTATGTTATTTTTCTATAGATTCATAATTTATATTATTATTATTATGTATCTTAAATTAACTTTTGAAACCGGTCATTTGACCGGGTCTGGTAAGTTAGTGTTAAACTGAAATACTTTCGATACTTAACCTTCTACTTACTTTGCCGTAAAGCAACTAGACTGCCCACAGTTAACAGGTTAACAAGTACAACCACGAGCATACGTGTTTATAGCTATTAGATATCCCGACTCGTTGAACAGACTATAGTTTCCTAACATATGTAGCTGTAATACCTGAAGTGCATCCAATGCACCAATTGGCGTATTAGGTTGATGAGGTAGAACTATTCCACGTTCTCCAATCGCTTGCAGAGTGTAGCTAGAAGCTGTCAATTTGTGTGCCGTGGCGATCTGCACGAGGAGGTCCATCATCGGCATACTGTGAACAGAAAGAAATCCAAGGAACCGTTTAGAATTCGAAAATTTGCACGCCAAGGAAGCAACAAGCCATGCCACATTATGCCATGTCGTTCCGCGATATTGCGTCGACACGTCTCAGGAAATTAGTCTCTGAACTTTGTATTTTACACCTGAATTTTTCATCCTTATTTAAAATTATTTTTATTTCACTTCAATGATAGAAACTTTATTACAATGACAGTGTGTTTACAAAGAGGCGAAGACAAAAAGGAAGGAACAACGCAGACATTTTTGAAGACAACTGCCTGATTTTGAGAAAACCGAGTTTGAAATTTAAAGCGCGCGCGCTTTCTTAACGCATGCGCCGCTGCTGTTCAAATATGGCTACCTTGGGGATTACCCTTTTCTTTGCTAGACGTGTCTTTATTTCACGTAATTATAGCTGTTTTAATGCACTTCTTTGTTTCTTAAAAACTTTGTTGTTTCTATAAAATTATTCTATTATAAATTCTATATTATTAATATTATATTTAGCCTGTATTATATTATATTATAATGTTAATACTATATTATCAGTATATTATACAAATAAAACCATTTCTATTGTTTCATTGAATATTCTCGCTATCTTAAAGCTGCTTTGTATATTCCGAAGCGCACGATTTTGCATTTTCTGCCTGTCCAACAAAATTTCCAACTTTTACAAAGGCTGCACGCCTAAGAAAATATTAGTTTATGGTAATAACAGCAAGCGTAGACCACAAAGAACGAGAAAACACTACTCACAGCACGGATGGAATAACGAATGGGTACTTTCTTTCAACTGAAACGTTTTCTCGCGTCGGTAAACGGATCATTAGTCAACAAATAATTCTTTGATAGGTTCCAGAGTATTGTTTCTTCAACAGCTACCATTTTCATGGGGCGACCCGAATTTGTGGAAAGTACGAGGATCGAGTAAACGTCATTTAGAGAAAAAAAAAGACCGAATAGAGATCAATACGTAAGTGGAAAAAAGCAATCCTAAAGAAACAGTCGACTGAATTTCTCCTTCTAGTGGTTTTTCTTTTTTAGCATCTCTAGAAAGCACCGTGATATAAAGATTCTGTTCGTAGCCTAAGTGCACTATGGAGCAGGTTACATTTTCTCGAGTAGAATGTACAGGGAAAATGACTGGATATTTCAGGAGCTTTTTATCGAAGAATTATCGCCAATTAAGAGAAACCGGTGATTTATTTGCTTTTCTAACGACTGCGTGATCGCGCTATAGGGAATTTTTTTTCTCATAGCTTACATAGTTTTAGCTACAATTATAGAGTAATCAAAAGTAAATTTGTAGAAGAAGTAACTGCAAAGTGATTAGTGGATTGGCTGCGTGGATTCTCAGGGAATTTCCTATTTTTCTGAGTAGAACTAAATAAAGACAGAATCTAGAATTTAATTCGTACAGTCGAACCTCGGTAACTCGAACCTAAAGGGAAGAGCCGAAATCTTCAAATTACACAGGCTTTGTCTTACCTAAATTTTCGAGCAAAAGAAGTTGAACAAACGAAATTTCGACGGACAGAAGCTTCGTACGAAGGTATAATTACATTCACCTTTTTGGGAAGCGTTTAGCGTTTTAAGCTTCTCTTGAAACTCGTTTTACTCGGCGTACATAAATGCAAAATTTACATAAGCGATAGACGATGGTAATTATGCGTTCGACCGACGAAAAACGATTAGCTTCTGTGGACACGTGACAAATAATCCGAGTTGACGTAAGTTTTATTTCGACTTCCAGAGGTCTTCGCAGCGGAGCGGAAGGAAATGAACAAAACTGTAGTCTTATAGAGGTTTCTGAGTTACAGAGATTCTGGTTACCAAGGGGCTCCACTGTACAAGGAACATTTCCTTTCACTTTGGACATTTTCTTTGATATTTCGATATTTCTTTGTGTTTCTATGTCTTCAGCTTTCCTGTAATTGCATAAACTGGTTTCTGTCTGCAGAGCTTTCTGTTAGCAACAAGCTGGCCAAGTTAAATCGGGCAAAAATGAAGGGTGAACTTTCTAGATTCTAGATGATGTTAATGAGAATGATCTCAGTGATTGAACAAGAGGAGAACGTTTCATAATTATGCGCCAACAACGTCTGGTCGTAATTTGAACAGCGTCACGCTGCAATAACACAATGATTACAGGCATTATGGCCTGGAGGTTCCAGGAATCGGCGAATTAATCTGCTAATTGGACCGTTAAATTAATTTCAGGGCGGTTAGGATGATTCTGCTCATTGTTAGTTGCATATTGCACCGTTAGACAAACCTTACATAGGTGTATTACAAAAACAAATTACATAAGCTTGGGCTAAACTAATCTAAACTGATTATTAAACTCAAATTTTTGTTTCTAATGCTAATTGCAAACTAAATTAAATTGAATTCGTTAGAAGGTCCCTAAATTCATATGCTTGCTATAGCAAAGTATGTTTTAGACCTAAACTCCTGCTACGAAAGTGACATAATTTGACAAACATGCCGAGGAATAGGGGATTCCTTAGGATTTCCCCAAGTTCTTTACAATCCCTAGAGTTCCTAGATTTAGAATCCCTAGAGTTCCTAGATTTAGAATCCCTAGAGTCCCTAGATTTAGGTTTCCTAGAGATCCATAGAATTCTTCTTATAAAATGAAAATAACAAAAATGACACCTGATTCTATTTTTCACTTAGAAATTTGATTATGATGAAATTATGCGTTAATTTTGTTTATTTAAATCGTTGCAAGTCGGTCCTTCTCAATTTTAAAGATGCTGCTATTTGTTAGACGTGCCACCCACTTTTGGGACAAGTACATATGAAAGATGAATTCGAAAGAGTAGTGTACTTTCTCTGCACCGTGACCCTCTGCGTTTGAAGATGATGCTCCTGAGGTAACTGGACCAGGAGCTCCATGCTACCGGCTAGCATGTCTGCTGGCGTGTCCTCGGTCACGGTTAGAACCATTCTGGATGGCCTCTCCTCTCTAATCCTGGAAATCAATAGAAAAGAAGGAATTTTTCATTAGAAAAATGTTGAACCAACTGAATCAGGAATATTTTATTCTAAGAAAATTGAAATTAAAATTAAAATTGAAATTGTAGAAAATTTGGTAGATCCTTTTTTTTTTGGTATTTGATATAGACAAAATTCTTATAATAGCCTCATAAATGTCCTTTTAAATGTCGTTACAAAGAGATAAAATAAAGAATGAAGATGACGAATATGATTACCAATTATAGGCAATAAATTAGAAGATGTAATAATCCTTTATTGGAATAATTATTTATATTCGAAGAAGGCATACCTATATTTCAGACTGAACTCTTCAAAAGCTAACCGTTAGTAACAAAAGAAAAGAAAAAAATATCGCTGTCCACTCATACTAAACAAATGGTTGTTATGTCATTCTGTCATTTACTATGTCATACTGCAGTCTACGTGTAAAGATAATTTGTTTTCAGTATGTTGAATAATTTTTCTTGCCACGTACTCACACGCACGCGTTCGTTTCTCATAATAATCCAACGCTAATTATAAGTGTTATTATCCTGAAATATTAACAAGAATATTACTACAGTAGAATTGTACAGAAAATACTCTAGAAAATACTCTAATTATATTTTATAACGAGCTATTGTCACAGTGCAGTTCTAGTTTAGAAATACATGTTCCTGACATACGATGCGCACAATCCATCCTTCTTCTTCTCATTGATATTTCAGTCATCGAGTTCGTGTTTTACAAAATCATTTGCATAACAATTACAGCAGACGATATTCTTCAAACAATCGAACGAGTCAAATTTCTTAACGTTCTCCAATATGTACGAAACGAAAGCGTGCATTTGAAAGAAACGTGGCACAAATTCCCCGGGGCTTCCCCAAACATAGACCGACCACACTTTCATGTTCACATGACATGCAGCTATTCAATGCCAGCCGTTATCATCGTGGCCGTTTCACAACATTATCGAATTAATCTCGATCTGGATTTTATACCTCAAAATGGAACTGAACTAGTTCATGGCCAGCTGACAATAACAATCTGACCGTTATGTGGCTTAAAGGTGGCTTGCATGTAGCTTTTTAACGCTACCTTAATCAGACCCGGTCAAATAACCAAAAAATTTAATTTGAAATTATATTTCAAAATTTAATTTGGAATTATATTTCAAAATTTAATTTGAAATTATGTTCCAAAATTTAATTTGCAATTACGTTTCAAAATTTAATTTGAAATCACACTTCAAAATTTAATCTGGAATTACGTTCCAAAATTTAATTTGAAATCACACTTCAAAATTTAATTTAGAATTACGTTCCAAAATTTAATTTGAAATTACACTTCAAAATTTAATTTGAAATTAGACTTCAAAATTTAATTTGAAATCACACTTCAAAATTTAATTTGAAATCACACTTCAAAATTTAATTTGAAATTATGTTCCAAAATTTAATTTGCAATCACATTTCAAAATTTAATTTGAAATCACACTTTAAAATTTAATTTGAAATTATATTCCAAAATTTAATTTGAAATTATGTTCCAAAATTTAATTTGCAATTACGTTTCAACATTTAATTTGGAATTATATTTCAAAATTTAATTTGAAATCACATTTCAAAATTTAATTTGAAATCGCACTTCAAAATTTAATTTAAAATTACGTTACAAAATTTAATTTGAAACTACATTTCGAAATTTCATTTGAAATTATACATTCACTGCTATTCCTTCCGTTCATCTAACTTTATATAAATTCTTATATTATCTAATTAATCAGTTTCTCAATTTTCGTTAATATATGTTAATGAATGTACAATCTTAAATTAAATTTTGGAACTGGTCATTTGACCGGGCCTGGTAAGATTGGTGTTAAAAGTGAAACGTCACTACGTTACGCGATATATACGTATATATATATCTTTTTCAATGACCTTGAACGATAGAGTCTTGCAAACTAAACAGTACGAATTTTAATAATGTCCAAAGGTCGTGCACTGATTTAGTAATGTTGGTTTTACCTAATTATTTCAAGTAGTTCGTTGCAGATTTTTGTACTATTTTATGTTGTTTTTTCCATTTAAAAAATTCTTAATATTTTAATATTTTGATATTTCAATAATCACTCCCTTAGTGTCTTAGTACCGTGATAGTATATTTCGTGGATTGATGCTTTCATGCTTGCATACACCAGTATACTAGTATCTTGGTATTTTAGTACTTTGAACACGTGAACGTTTGAATATAACAACATACCAGTTGTTAGACACATTGATGTTTGAAAAATTGCATCATTTGTCATAAAACAGACTAGGAAAACAAAAAGTGAATAATAGCTATTTGGCAGCCTTAATACAAGCCATTAAAACCTGCTATTAAAAAAGTTAACTTGTCAATGCTAATGGACACCCAAGTAACGCGTATTCTGGAACGCGTGTAAGGTGATACAGTAGAACGGCGACACATGGAAGACGAAACGCGTGATAAAAAGCAGACAGTATCGTTTCCTATAACGCAATCTACTCTATTGGTCGAATAGGGTGGTCAGATCGATTACCATCTATCTGGCTGCTACTGTGCACTGGAACAAACAGACACAGACAAACGTTTCACACGACACTCGCATACACATTGTACAACTCACATTGTACGCAATATTATACACTACTATAGTTTTGTACACTACTATGAATTTTATCATAAAGAGTTGATTTCTAGCAGAATAACATCTAGTATGTAAGTCTTATCACATACAGTGATATGATATAATTCAATATCCGTGCAAAATTCTATTGTATTGATAATGCATCGACTTAATTGAATTTAATACATTTTTAATTAAAAAAGAAAAAAAGAAAAAACGATGCCTTATATTGGAAAATTTTTACTCTACTTTTCGACTTATTCTTAGACGAAAAGTTAGGTATTTTTCAAGTGTATCGTGACTTTGGAACCACCTTATAGATTCCTGTTAAACTGTACAAGGAAAGAAGATAAATTATAGCGCGCAGATTACACTCAAGTATCGCAGAATATAGGTTAAGATCGGGGAAACAGACAAGAAGATGTACAACTTGGAATTCAGAATCTTGAATGAACCTTATCTCCAAGTCACAGAGAAAAACCGTGGTTTCATCAGTGATTTCATAAGTGGCTCTCGCACATCGTTGCGACATTTGCCAATTGAATGAACGAGACTGTTGCTCGCTGAAAAGAAAACGGCTACTTGCAGCCGCTTCAAATTCCTTAACGACGTCAGCTTTTCCAATACAAGGCGTCTAAAGCGTCAAATTAAAAGAATCTTGTATTCAAACTCTTCCAACCTCTTCGAAGCACATTTAACCATTCACATATTTCACAGCCTAATCCTTTAAACGCCAAAAATATCTTCGAATAATTAATAGCAGTCGATTCTGCATAAAAAATTAAACGAAAGATATAGAATAATATTTTTCTCTAGGAATCGTAATTTTCAAATAAATCGAGCTTAAAAGTATGAGGCGTGCCACTAACTTGAACGTGCGCCATCTTTGCAATGGCGTCACCAAAATAGGGCAAACCCCCAGCTTTTTATTCGATTTTCTGGATAACAGAGACACTCGTTAAAAAATATATTGCGCGTTCTTTCTTCAATTTTTTACAACGATTCATCCGGCACACTCGGAGCTATTCGATACATTTTTATGACGCAATTTCGTCAAGTCGACGGCTAAAACGTAATTGTTTCGACGCTCGAGGCGGAGTTTCGGTTTTCATCGGGTAACCAGGGGAAAGCAAATTGAGATCCACGCATCCATTTCGGTATCAATCACTCGAGTCACGGGATAGCCGATGATTATATCGAAGGAACGGTACCGTTACATAATTCGGATCTCGAAGAGAGGCCCTTTACGTAACCGCTTACAAATGGCAAACGCAGCCACCGACCACTTGCTGCTAATTGCATATATACAACACGATCAGTCAAGTTAGTATATATAATCTAATAAACTCGTGGCACGATGAAACGTTGAATCATCGTTGTTTACGCTATCGATGAACCCAGAGGTGCATTCCCTTCTACGAATGTGCAGGAATTCCATCTGCGCAAGAGAACCGACGCGAATGAAGAGAACCGACAAGAACTGTAAGCTCGAGCTAAGTTAGTGGACCCACTATGCAAATTCTTTTTGGACATTTGGTATTTTCGGATTTGACGTTCGAAGGATACTGATTTTTTGAAGTATTTATGATTTAGGTCAATCTTGCTGTGAGAATTTTATCTTCTACATAAATGGGGATATTTTAGGATTCCGCATGTCCAATATCGCTCATTAGTCATTAATTATTTTCACATTTAGGAATTCAGAAACGCGACACTATAACGTAACAAATGTCTACATATTTATAAGGAAATATCTACCTATTTATAAGCAAATATCTACTATACTGAAGAGCAAGGTATGCGAAGGGAATGAGCGATCGTTTATTCCTTTCATCATATCGGAGAAATACACCATAAGGATGGGGAGAATGTATGAATAACACATTATACAGTTCTCAAATTAATAAATCTTCCCCTGTCGAAGAATATCGCCACGTGCAGGCACACGTGACTCTGTAGACGCGTCCCTAGAGCATTTCGTGATAGTGGGTTGCTCAATCAGTTCCTGTGGCTGGCACGTTTTCCACCACGAGGTCTACGAAGAAAGAAGCAGTAACGAGCCGGGCAATGCGTGCCCTGGACACGCTGGACCACGGATTTAATTCCGTTCTCGCGTCAGAAAGCTTAAATTAAGATGTCTGATACCTCGAGGCTGTACTTACATCCCAAAAAAGGTCTGGTCCCATATAACCAGTATTTAGTGTAAAAAGAATTCATAAAAATCACTAGCTTTCACCGTCGTTACGCGAGAATCTCCTCTGAAAGTAGCTAAAGTCACGCGACATTTGTAAATATCATGTAAATAATAGGTACTAACAAATATGAGATTCTAAAACAACACTTTCTTTCGCTTTTTACTTCCTTATTCTAGCATTTATCGATCCAACTGCGAAATCACGAAAATCCCTAGACTAAACAGCTGTTCTCCATGTACTTCTTACGATCGAGCGATTTTTTCGAATTCCTAGTAACAGTTTCATCCTCGCAGAGGAGTTGCACGAAGCAGCAGGAATAATTGGTCCATCGACGTTTCGAAGATTACAGATTGCACGCTGTGGATCGTCAGGAAAGGCACGCCGTCCGTCCTTTCGAGTGTTTTGTTACGATTCGGTTCGTTGGCTAGAACGCAGGAAATATCGATCTCTTTCTACGTTTCCTTGACCGTGGCTTCGACCAAAGAGATCCCACGGAAGAGCCATGATTTATTCCCGCTAGGGGGAGCTCTGGGATCGCTGGTTTTGCTGCGTTGTATCGCGAAATAGTCAGGAAGAAGTTAAAAGAAACGTATCCTGCCGGTGATTGACAAACTTTCTTCTTTTTATGGGACAAATGACATGGTCGATCACCGGAAATTATTATTTCCATTTGTTTCGACGAACATGTTATTAGGACATGACGATCGGATTCAATCCTCTATGATAATTGAAAGGCTTAAACCTAATGAGGATTCTCATTGACAAATGATCGAAGAAATGTAATTTGAAAAATTAGAAAATTGCGTATCTCTTACATGTTTGTTGAACTTTTGGTGAATTCGTACAGGTGGCGTTAGCCTAACTTGTTTCTGCTCAAATCTGACCTTAAATAATACCTATGGAATAGTTAGGATTCACACAATTGGTCAGGTGTCTATTGCTTGATAAATGTTGAGAAAGGTATCTGTTGTTGTTAATAACTAATAATTGGTGTTATCAGAAGGAGCTATCAGAAGTGAGATTCAGAGGAAATTGTGTTACAGAGCAACAGTTATGCAATGTCGTACTATTGACTGTACAGAAATCCCACAGAAATGGGCAATGGATGTAGTGGGCTATTTATTTGTAGGGATCCAAAATCCACCTTCCTAGTTCTATTATTAAACGTAATACAAAATTGAATGCACACAATGATCTAAATAGGCAGTCCCTAACTTGGAATTATATCAAGTTCCCTAATTTGCAATTACATCAATGATGGTCAGACTACACATTTGGTCAGGAGTCTAGCAACATTGACCAGAAGAAGATACTAACTAGCAAAACGACTTGGTTCTGTCACCTCCTCTGCACAGTACAACTGTAAATACTCTACATAAATATTTAAAAGAACGATGAAAAATATTCCTACACTGATTGAATAAGATTTGATAGATTGCAGGTCTTTTATGTCCTCAAATTATTGCTAAGACCACTGTATGTCCTCAACTATGTCTAAAACCGCTGCAGTTATACGTTTCAATAAAAAATCTCGTTCAGTCCAGGACAATGACCGTCCATTCTCTTGATCCTGACAAGGGACACATTGACAAAATGGTCACGCACACCCATTGGACAATGCAACACGCGTTCGACAAGCAGTCTGTCTCGCAGTCCAATGCACACGTAATGAAAATTCTTAATGAGGACCTCAAAGATCCCGGTGCAATGTCGACCGTGCTTTCTGCGCACAATGCATGCACTCATTACCATTAATTCGTGTTCTCGCCCTCTTGCGACTCGACAGCAGCCTCTCATGGTTACGTAAAACGAAACACTATACCCTGGACTGTGTGTATACCTTCATGATCACTTATGCTGAAATGACATAATTCTCTTGGAGAGACAGGATGCCATTACAGTCGTGCCATTTATTGAAAGACAAAATGGCTTTGGAATGGCTTCAAGGAAGAAACTGTATAATTCTGTTATTAAGACGGTCGTGCATTTTTAAAATTATGTTCATGCGCAAAGGTAAAAGTAAAAGCAACGTGGCATTTGTAAACTGATTATATCACTTTTTGTGGATTTTTCAGTTCCACTGCAACGTTCGATGCTTAAGAAACAAGCGATTTACTTCTTCTTAATAAAAAGATGAAGCAAAAGCAGGTAAGTGATAATAAATTCTAAGGTGAATTTAGAAAAATAGTATTTGACATATTAGCGCTTTGGTCGTCTTTATTTTCACCACTGTTATCAGTATGATAGTTCCAGAGTTCATAAACTTCCTAGTAATTAAATCCACTTTTAAACTATGAAATCCTATTGTTTGAAACCTTAAATCCTATTTTGGAGAAGTATCGGTGAAATCCTGCTGTACAAATCTCAATATTTCCAAATAGAATTCTACCATATTCAGTCGTAACAGCTGATTGAGAATTGACATATCTAAATATGAGATCCTACCAATTGGATGGAAAATATTGAAGTAACAATTTTGTTAGAAGAATCAACGAACTCCTATTATACCTATGTATAAATTTCTGTTATAAATATTTATGAATGGATTTCTACTGTACTCGTTCATACAAATGCAGAAGCTCATAAGTAGTAGCCATAAGTCTTGCGCCATAGAGTATTGAAAACAGGTGAGAATGGTGTATCGAGGATTTTTGTTTGTGATGGACGTTCATATAGGAATGTGTTTTAGAGAGCATCACGGGGAACAACTGGCTCGGTCATTCCATTCATAATCCACGGCGATCACTGCTGTGGTAAACAGACTGGAAAGTGGTCAATACTTGTTCCACGAGCTGAGGCGATCAGACAGGTGGAGAACTAACGGGATGCGCTGTTGGAATTTAGGAAGGCCGGGGCCTCCAGCTATGGAACGTATCTCCACCTTCCATTCTTTCTTCTCTCTCTCTCTCTCTTCTTTTCTTCCTCGCTCCTTACATAATTTTCAAGGATATGCACCAGTTCCATCAATATGCATGCAAAATCATTTTTAGCCTGATTAATCACTCCACTGAGAAGACTGTGCGATCTTCCAATGATTTCAATGTATTCCGAGTTCAATGGCTTAGCAATTTCTAATAAATATAGGAATATGAGAGGTTCTGAAAAAAACAGGTTTTTAAGCAAAACTTGGTTTCAGAGTGAAATTAGAGAATTTATAGTTAGCCTAATTAATTATACACTGAGAAGATTGTTGTTCTAACAAGCTTCCATTTTGTGTCTACTAAAAAAACTGGTTTCAAAATATAAATAAAACAGTACTTAAAAATTTCGTCATCTTTTTTTCTCTCGATACTAAAAGTATTTCTTACTTCGTCGAGATTGGAACATAAAAATTTGGAGGCCTCAGTAAGGTTAGGTTAACTTTCAATGGCTTGGAACTGTTGGTTAACATAGAAGTATAAAAAGTTTCACAAAATTGCCGTTTCGTTTATTAAAAAGTGCTTTTTCAGGATCATCGACTTCTTTATCGAGTTCTAAGAAATGATATCATCGGTTGGAAGGCGAGACACGCGAATAAAGTTCGTCTTTCTTTTCGGACGCGTATCGAATTACACGGGCACCTGCGACCGAAAGATGAACGCGTCGGAGAAATGAGACTATTGTTTCCTTCGTGCAGCGAAACCCCGTGAGAATTCACGCACAATAACAGTATAACAATATATGCGTGTATTCTAGTGTCTGTTACCGAGGGAAAAATAGCA
Source organism: Bombus vosnesenskii (assembly GCF_011952255.1). Taxonomy (NCBI): domain Eukaryota; kingdom Metazoa; phylum Arthropoda; class Insecta; order Hymenoptera; family Apidae; genus Bombus; species Bombus vosnesenskii. The sequence goes on from NW_022884343.1 coordinate 2,071,393, forward strand.
CATAGTCGTTCTAATTTCTTTGGGAAGAATGTCTGCATTTTAATATGGAATGCAAATGGCATCCATTAAATTAACCTTTTATAACCTATAAACTAAAACCTTTTTCCTTACAGTTTTTTTTTTTTTGGACAGAATTACTGCTATTTAAAATTACAGAAATAGACAAAATGACTAGTGTATATGACTACTGTATGTTTCAAATATTGCAAAAATTTCAAGATACGATTGATTCTTTTGTAAAATATACAACATTGTCACGAACAATACGTATAGAGGTAAATATAACGGAAAGGGTCCAAATAACATGTGAAAACGTACTGGACGTGATTCATCGTGGGAAAATAAGAAAGAAATTAAGGATAAAATTATTTTTATTCCCGGCTTAGTTTTCGAGAAAATCGAGTCTAAAGATTTATGAATTATAAGTGAATGTGGCTAATTCCGGACTGGACAGGACTAAATAATCGATAGAGGGTAACTCTACGCGTGACAATAAGTCGAAAATGTACAATACAATTTTTCTACAAGACGCTTTGCTTCGGAGAAAAATAAATTTGAGAATTTATCGTACGCGTGCAAGGCCGATACTCGACTAAACATGTTCGAACTCAATTTCCTTGAAAAAATATTATTCAACGCTTTTGATTTATCTTTGCGCATATAATTACCTTCTGTCGATTATTTATTCCTGTCCAATCTGAAATTAGCCATGATCAAGTATACCTGATAAATATTCGAACTCGATTTTCTCGAAAATTAAAACGAGAATGAAACAATTTTCTTTTACGTGTTATCTGGTCGGACTCTGTATACAACCATCGTAAATTACACAAATCAAAACCGTAGTGAACATGCTAAATGTCTCTGCTTGCGCTTTCTCTATTATTTGTTTCAATATTTACAGTGAACCACCTTGAAACAATATTTCAACGAGTAAAGTTTCACGACAGCTGATTAGCATGACATCTTTTCTATTCCGGTAAAGAAACAGCAGTTTCTCGCAAAAACGTCGCGACAGTCCCCGGTATTTTCACTTACGACACCAAATAAAACCGAATGTGGGCTAATGGCCGAACGCGGGGCCTCTCGATGAAGTAGGCCTCGCGACTTAGGGTCTGCGCAGATCGTTTGGAAACGAGTTTCGCGATATTCCATTTGGAGGTCCTCCGACCCACACGCGATGGAAATACCAGTCGGTATTAAAGGAAATGCTCTACATACCCAGCCGGAAAGAGGCAGAGCACAACAAGTATCAACGTGCGCTGAATATTTAAGCAGATTCAGCAATTATTCGCGGATGGATAAATCTGTATTAATTCAAGACGATCCTCGTTTATGCACCTTATAAGGCGTTACAAAGACTTTTATTCTTGCTCCGAGGTCTTGTAAATTTTTTTTTTTTTTTTTTTTTTTTTTTTTAGCATAATAAGATGAACTGAGAATGAACGATTTGGTAATTAAATAAAAAACAATAATAAATGGAATGAATGTTAAATAAATTTCTAGTTAAATAAATCTTAGGAAAAATTGTAACATTCAAGCTTTTATGTTAGAAAGGGATCAAGATTACAATGTGGATAAATTCTCGTGAAAGTCGTATCACTTGCGAATATAATACCAAGCATTCTCCCTATTTCGATTCCATCGCCAACCATAATTGAGTTACCAAAAAAAGAGTCGATACAAATATGGCGAACAGAAAATAAGTAACGAAGTTTCACGTTCCGTGCATCGGTTTCGATAAGTCCACGGGTAAAATCCTTTCACTGGACGACTTAATAATTTCCTCGACGCGGCAGGTCCCGAGAAATCGAGATCGCATTGTCCGGAACGAGGTGTATCGATCGGTGAATCGGTTGCAAAACTATCCGTTCGAAGAGAAAACATTTACGCGGCTAACAGTCTTCCCAGAAGCTACTTTTCTAATGCCCGTCCCCCTTTTTTTTCTTCCTCTCTTCTTCGATCGTTCTTACTTTCCCGCAAATTGTCCGACAAATTCCAGGCTCTAACCAAATCAAACATTCGAGACGTGAGTCATAAAATTCCGCGGTTGTTTTCCTTTTTCGACAATATCCAGCTTTCATAACCTCGTGAATATGATATTATAGATTACAATCCCATTAAATCGAATTAAAAGATCGTGTCTAATGGAATTTTGTATTCGAAACTTCCGTTTCGATCAATGACAGCTGGTTTTACTTCAGTTGTCGATTTCTTGCGTCCATAACCTCAGTTATACAGAGATACTAAACCGCCATAAATTCATTAATTCGAATTGTGAGGTTATATCTTATCGAATATTATATTTGAATGTTTCCACTATTAGAATATACGGACGGACACACACACACACGTACGCACGCGCGCACACACACATATGCTATAGATCGCAATATTACAAACTTAAATTGAAAGATTATTTCAGATTAAATTTCTAATTTGAAACTTTCATTTAGATCGATATTAGTTCAGCTTTGAACCCTAGTTACCGATCGAGCAACGGTCCATAAGAATTAATCTCTATTTCAACAACTATAATTTAATAATCTCTTAGGAATTGATGCAAGGTTTTTTGTCGGCGATATTCGAAAAAACGTGACAAATGTTAAAAATTAACAACGCGTACAAAGTTGATCCATTGACCAAATTACAGAAAGAAACCAGACACATAGGATAATCTGTTGAATAGCATCAGACAGGTTTCTCGCACTTGTTACGGGCAATTCTGCCGAGGTCAGTTTCATTTTGCCTCTTTTTTAAAAATAACCTCTCGTATTTCCTTCGCCCGTTTTATTTTATTGCCCTTAACGATGTACGTAACGGTTTATGCTCGTTCGTTCCGGGTTGTAACTCGAATATTCTTAACCCTTATTTAAACAAGAATTATATTCAATTCTACAGCAATAATTCTTCGTTGATTGGTGTTGAACATCGCCGAATTCTCGTTCTGGCCATAGAGAATTTTAATTGCTCAATTAATTTCACGGAAGACGCGAATTTTGCGGTCGGTAAAACAGCTTTAACAAACCGGGAGAACGAATGTTTCAAATACCTGCGCGCGCATTTCTAACCCGTCACGCTATAAATATAATAAAAAGATCGAGAATCGTATTTAATTCGGAATCAGTTGCAGAGGAATTTAAAAAGGCGAGGATCTTGATTTCACTGGTTGGATGAATTTCGTATTCTCCTCAGAACTTCCGCCTGTTTTACGCTCTTTTTGTGCGACGTTGTATGGAAATGGCTATGCCCTTGTATGTGGGACGGAGGTTCCACGAAAACGGACAGACAGACAGCGAGACAGACGGACGAGGACACGAACCTGACCTCACCAAGAACGAGACGATACAACTTTCAGGAGCTCGTAAAACAACACTGGCGACCTCGAGGTGAAGAAGCTTCTTTGAGTTCACCGAACTTTCTCTGTTCTTCCTCTCTTTTCACTCGGGCGATCCATTTATTTACTGCCGGAAGAGGATAGGTTCGAACAATAATAATAAAAACATGACCTTTTAAAACTGTAATCCTATATTTATCCACATTAAACAAAACCTTATTTTCATATAGTGCGATAAAAAGATTTATTCCTACGTCTGAAGATCTGCCCGATAAAATTTCCTATAAAACTAATTGTAATCCTCACGATATATAGGTTAAGTATTCAGGCATTAGACTAATTGAGAAATTTAATAAAAAAATTAGGAACATTTCTTAAATTGTAAGGGACAGCTCTAATTAGGGGACTACCTAACCTAATTCAGGCAAGTTAGGTTTCAATTTTAATCTCCATTGGAATCCATCATGGAATTAGGAGAATCCCTTTAATTGCATCGAGCCTGTTAGCGTTATTTATTCCCTATTGGAGAAGACTTCTATACTAATGACGGCCTATTTTCCCACATATTTTCCCACCGTTCACTTTCCTACAGGTCAAGCTGAGATTCGTTATCGCGAATCGATCGGTGGCCGACTGTAATAGAAACTCTGCCTACATTGTAACGATCGATCTCGCAGTGAATTTCACGACGGTATCGGTTTCAAGTTGATCTCGGGACGAGGCCACAAATCGTAAGTCCGTGTCTTTCACTGGACACGCGCCATTTTTTCTTTTTCTTTCTCTTTTTGTTTTTCGAGTGTGGCAATATTTCCATTCCACTTAATTACGTTCCGCATCGATGGGACCGGCGTAAGTCGATACTCGTCTCGGTAATCGATCCGTGATCGCTTCGATTCCACATGCGCATGAGCACATGTTCGCGATATGTTAACTCCGAAGACTATCTTAGCAGGAAGCTCGTTCTTCTGTCCTTCGAAAGAACATGTTTATCTCTGGAATGCGAATGACACAACTACATTGTGGATAAGAATTAAAAATATTATGTAGCGGATAACATAATATCGCGTTTTTTTTGTCGTTAACTCCAACAGTTAAAATACTCAGAATTTCGGTTTCCATAATTGGGCCACTGAGAATGCCAACTTGTAAAATTTAACAACAGCAATTGAAAATCCATGTCATAGGATACACCAAAATGTGGTTTTGGGGTTAGGTGACAAAATATCTGGCGCCATCTCTGACTAATACGTCCTGTATCTAACCTGTAACTGATTTTTAAGCATGTACACTGTACTACCATCGTGTCACACAGTACAAGATACTGTTAGAGACAAATTGACGGTTTTAGACCATCTTTTAACTTGTCTACTCGATGCTAGTATTGGATATATCATACGAAGGTTCAAAGGACAGCTGGCTCAATAATAAGACTGACGGCACAATCTATTACAATTAGCATGTTTTGGTCTGCGTGATACATAGTTGGTACATAATCATACCAGACACGTGCAAATCATTAAGGTTGGTCACAAAAGATGGAGAACCATGAATTGCTTCTTTTGTACTCTTCTTTCTTAGGTTATATAAGTTGTATATATGTTCTGTTACAGTAATCAAGACTCAACCGGTATTATCTCTTTTATAAACACATCAAACGTAATTTTTGTTAATTGTACGTTCTATAGAGAGAAAGTAAGCATTGGTGAAGCAATCTGCAAGAGGTATATCTTTCGATAATGCCAGGAACATCCTATCATTATGCAAAATAAAGACCTACGCACACCTGTGGCTCGTTCTAATAAATTTCTCTTTCTTTTCTTTTTTTATGTATACCATTAACTGAAATCGATAAATGTGGTATAAAATCTATAGAACAAGGAATTCTGTCCAACCCTCTCTTGTCTTTATTGGAAGGAGTAAACGGACGTTTGACACCCAGGTTAAATACCGACGAAAGCTATTATTCGTAATTACCAAGGAAAAAATTCCCATCGGAGATTTCTCAAGCAAAGACCTCTCTCGATCGATCTCCGTCGTTTGCCTTTTTTCCCTTTTCGATCTTTCCACCGTTTACGAGCAAATTACATAACGTACGATTACGCAACACGCGTAACTCCAAAGAGGACGCGATGCACTTTGCCAATACGGCCCGGCTGTGATTCCTTTTTGTCATACACCGCCATCGAGTAATTGTAATCGTGATATCTATACGATTGTACGTTCCGAGACTCTAGTCGTTACATTTCCCTCCTTCAGTGACTGCTGTCTTAAGATAGGAAGTCGTGACGATACATATCTTTTTGACAACGTTAATCTTATATAACGCAAATTCGTCAAACTTTTACACTTCTAAACCTTCAATACTTTCAAACGTCTAAAACTTTCAGATCTCAAAGTTTCGAAAACTTTCGAATTTTCTAACCTCCCAATTTTCAGACATTCCGATTCTCAAATTCCCAAACTTTCAGACCGTGAGCTTTGTCGAACTTTCAAGCTGGACGAGTGTCCAATGGCTCTCCAATTTCTACGGTTTCGTGCTTCCAGTAATTCTCGAAGCTCCAGACATCACATTTTACCAACATCAGGTTTAATTACGAAATGAAATTTCCCTTTTCGACGTGTCTCGCAATATCCGTCATCCTGCAGCAGGAACTTACGGCGAAATCCACTTTTCCTGAAGATACTAATAATTCAAAATGACCAAGAATCAATTCTTAAGCATCGCTTTGTAAGATTACAGTGTCGTTTGATCGAAGGCAGTACTTTTAGCGCTAATGGCTGGCCATATTACTCATTCTAATAACATTCAACTGGATCTGGTTTACTGAACGTCGACAAACTTTCTTGCAGGAAAGAAACGCGAGTGGCCATCGCTGCATGAAATACGAGCATTCACGAAGTCACTTGTTGAAGCATGTAAGTCGACGTAATCGCCGCTTCGTGACGTAAGAGGACGTAATTTCGACGAATAACGGTGTTTAATTTAATGACGCCATTAGGGACGATACATATAACGCGATCGTGGCGCTTTGTGTCTCCTCCATACACATTCCTATCACTTTTTCTCTCTGTTAGACCAACATTTTTATCAGCCAATTATTCTGTTGCAATTGCCACGGTTTCGTGGCATCTGATTTGTTATAATGTAATGTACAGCGTGTCTGTTAAGCAATTCTGATTAGTATTGCGTGAAACGTGTAACATAACCTATACGTTGCATTTGTTTTTACGATGTGCCAGCTAACCAGATTAATTATTTATGATCGTATTAAACATATCTACGAGCATCTATCCTATTAAAGGCGTTCTGTTAATGCAGCACTGCATTTATTTATTAATGTGAAATTTCTCGAATCCTTAAACATTAGGCTTCCCAGGTGGTATTAGAAATCCAAAATATTAGCACTGTCAAGTATTGGTGTTACGTCCGATGACCCTTTACATAAACCAGAATCTATCTATCAAGACGGTCAATACGGACAATGATCCTAAGGAACTGTCATAAAACTAAGCATTTTTATTTCACCGTTAAGGTCCTTAATTGTTATAGAAGATCTTCAAGTCGAGACGTTGCTTATGGTTATTGTCCAATCAGGTAAACAATGGGAAGGTCAATTATTTCCATACGGAAACGACCGGTGGTGGGGCGAGCAACCCCCAGCAATAGTTTTCCTCTGCGACAACATCGTCACCAAACTTCACTGGTTTATCAGGCTTAGATCAGTCAACATCTTTGACTGATTTTTCATCCGTTGACCAGTCAATGTTTTGATCAATCATCAGTTGTAACTTACCATTTACACGTCTCTGAGAATACGTCTATACGCACGACGCGTAACTATTTATATCTACCAAGTTGTTGGAATAAAGTATATATTATAACCTGTTACTTCAGTGTTATAATCAGTCAACCATCTTTATTATCCTAATGGAAATAGGCGATCGACCAATTCATGGGGTCGATTATCTAATCGTAAGGAGAATTTACGACTCTAATTGACGCGATCTACCGCGAACGTGTCTCTCCGCGAACGATCCAACAATTGGAATTCCCATATATTAGAGTTCTCTAATATTAGACCTGCCAAATGTTAATATTCCCGAATATTACAGCACCCAAATACCAATGCTTCCGAATATTCGAGTGCTCAAATATCAACTCTCCCGAATATTAGAGTTCTCAAATATTAATGCTCACGAATGTTAGAGTTCTGAAATATTACAGTCCCTAAGTATTAGAACTCTCAAATATTAGAGTTCCCAAACATTCGAGTGCCCAAATATCAACACTCCCGAATATTAGAGTTCTGAAATATTATAGTCCCTAAGTATTAGAACTCTCAAATATTAGAGTTCCCAAATATTCGAGTGCCCAAATATCAACGCTCCCGAATATTAGAGTTCTTAAATATTAATGCTCACGAATGTTAGAGTTCTGAAATATTACAGTCCCTAAGTATTAGAACTCTCAAATATTCGAGTGCCCAAATATCAACGCTACCGAATAGTAGAGTTCTCAAATATTATAGTCCCCAAGTATTAGAACTCTCAAATATTAGAGTTCCCAAACATTCGAGTGCCCAAATATCAACACTCCCGAATATTAGAGTTCTCAAATATTACAGTCCCTAAGTATTAGAACTCTCAAATATTAGAGTTCCCAAATATCAACGCTACCGAATATTAGAGTTCTCAAATATTATAGTCCCTAAGTATTAGAACTCTCAAATATTAGAGTTCCCAAACATTCGAGTGCCCAAATATCAACACTCCCGAATATTAGAGTTCTCAAATATTATAGTCCCTAAGTATTAGAACTCTCAAATATTAGAGTTCCCAAATATTCGAGTGCCCAAATATCAACGCTCCCGAATATTAGAGTTCTCAAATATTAATGTTTACAAAAGTTAGAGTTCTGAAATATTACAGTCCCTAAGTATTAGGACTCTCAAATATTAGAGTTCCCATACATTATAGTTCTCTAATATTAGAGCTGGAAAATGTTAATGTTCCCAAATATGAGTTCCCAAATATTAATGCTGCCGAATATTAGAGTTCTCGAATATTGCACTCGCAAAGTATTAGAACTCTCAAATATTAGTGCTTCCAAATATTAGAGTGCCCAAATATCGACGATCCCGAATATTAGAGTTCGCAAATATTAATCCTCCCGAACATAAGAGTTCCTAAATATTCGGGTCCCAAAAGTATTAGAATTCTCAAATATCTTTATAGTATTCAAATGTTTTGAATTTCCACATCTTCAAATTTCTCATTTTCAAATTTTTATTATTAGCTTCTAGACATTATGTCATCGCTTGCTACAAAATATGTTCAGATATTTTCAGTTACTAAATATTAATTGGAATTTTTCATTTGCAAATTTTCTACGTTGGACTATTCTTATACGCACTCTACTGTGCTTAGATTAGATTGCCTTAGTTGAATCGTGTTAATTTCTTCAATTTCCAAGTAATTTCCTGGCACATATTCTGACCACCTCGAGCGTAAAAAATAAGTCGGCACTCGCTTCCTAACACGTTCTGGTTGGTTTCTTTTAACGAAAGTAACAGAAAACGTTTTATAGAAAATAAAATGTACGCCCATGGATTTATGTAACTCCCGGCAGTAGGTGAATCAATAATAACGATCCAGCCGTTCGTTTCTCTCTGATGATTACAATTGAACATAAACCTGCAACCAACACCGAATCGAATTTACAATTTTATACGCCGTTTCGTATCACGTAAGATCATCTTTCAGCGCTACAAATGGTTGGTTTCGGATTTCTAAGTTTCCTTCCAACTTACAAACTTTTAGATTCACAGCCATATGAATTTTCGAATCGCCAAGCTGCTAAAGATTTTTATTTCACATCCTTAGTCTTTTAAATTTCCAGTTTTCTAAATTGTCAATCTTCCAAACTTTCTGTCAAACTTTCACTCTTACAAATCTTGAATTATACAATTTTTCAAATTGTCAATTTTTCAATCCTCCAAATTCTCGAACTAGCGAATTTTCAATTTTTCAAATTTTCAAGTTTTCACTTTTCTACCCTTCAATTTCTACCTTCCAATTTTTCACATTTTCAACTCTACAAATACTTGTTTCCTTTCTCCACACAGTCGCTAATCAAAGGATTAGAAGATCGTCGACGAAGATATTAGTCTGTTATTATATTTAAATTCACTAAAGCTATGTAACACGTTGCGAAATGTCGTTGCGTCTGATATACAAGATATCCAATATTCTTGATCCACCTGTTGGTCCATCTCTTTGTTGGATGGGAAGAAACGTAACGGAGGAATTATTTCTGCAAGAGAGTGCAATCTTCCTGCCTTTGATCTTCGCCATGAGCGATACTGGAACGGTATTAACAGACAGAGAGACGTCCAACAGTTTGGTATTTAATTTCTGTTCCTAGTTTAATAAACCTGTGCGAGCGAAGGAGCAGCAGCTATTGTTTTAAGAAGACGGTAATACACTTGCACAACTTCCACCAAGAAACTCGATCCTCGTCACAGGCTGTTCTCACCTCTGGGAACTCGGGCGCAATTGTGCAGGAGCGTTTCTCAAGGAAGACTTTCCAAGTCCAGATCAAGGAGATGGCGAAAAGAAGCCAGATAATCGAGAGCCAGAGTCTTCTGGTCGAGTCTTTTGTTAAGAATTCTCAGTTCTGACATTGGTTTTAGTTGATCTTAATCGTGGTATTATCCCAAAGACATTTGGCAAGAATTGAAGTTTATTTTTTGTGTCTACCACTTACATCTGTGCCCAGGACATTAGGATTTAAGAGATGTCCCTAAGTTTCTTGTAATTTCATCAATTGTTCAAGAGACCAAATATCTAAAGTAATTAAAGAGATCCATCTGATTCCATGAGCAAAACCCATTACTGTTCCATGGAAGGAGCTAAAAGTTATTTCTTGTGTCTACCATTTAGATCTGTGCTCAGGACATTAGGATTTAAGAGGTGCCCCTAAGTTTCATTTAATTTCATCAATTGTTCAAGAGACCAAATATCTAATGCAATTAAAGAGATTCATTTGATTTCATCAGCAAAGCTCGTTACTGTTCCATGGAAGAAGTTGAAAGGTATTTCTTGTGTCTATCATTTAGGTCAGGACATTAGGATTCAAGAAACCCCCCTAAGTTTTCTTCAACTTCATCAATTGTTCAGATGACTAAATGTCCAGTGCAATTAAAGAGATTCATCTAATTCCACGAGCAGAGCTAGTTACTGTTCCATGGAAGGAGCTAAAAGTTATTTCTTGTGTCTACCATTTAGGTCTGTGCATTAGGATTTAAGAGGTGCCCCTAAGTTTCATCTAATTTCATCAATTGTTCAGATGACCACATGTCTAATGCAACGAGAGAGATTCGTCTAATTAGCTGATCGAATTCCCACTACTATGGATTTATTAACAAAGAAGGCAGTTGCCTAATTGGGGCACCAAAATTTAGGGACAAACCCTTGCTATTTAGAATTTCATTCTAACGTCTGTAAACGTTATTTATTCGGTATAGTGGTTGCTCCTGCTGTGTGATTCAATATGCTAAAGCGATGACCTTCCAACGCAGAAAATTACTAAGTTCACGGTGAACATATATTAATCGCTGAGTTCATGTAACAAGGTTGTCAGCAGCACAATTACGTAGGATAAAACAATCGTCATCTATAAATATCTTAGTAACCAAACAATGGCACCTACACGCCTCATTAACATTAATCCCAGACAAATCAGTATTCTTAATGCGTTGCTCCTAACCTTCGGATTATAGTCTCCGTACTCACTCTGTACTGCAATAAGATTATTGCCTGCTCACGTTGCACGAGCTGAATTCCGACCCCATCATTAAAATCCACCGACAAATTCTGAAACAGCAGTACCCTAAGTTTTTAAGCTGTGATGCCCAAGCGTGTGCATAGTTTGCTCACAGTTGAATCTGAACGTTGAAATTTTTAATTCATTTTTAATTCGCTTTTAAGTAGCAAATGAAGATCTTTCTGACAAAAAGTCGACGGCATTCTTTTACAATTAGCATAAGTAGTATTGATATGTAACACTTTCGGTTAATTATCGAGTTTTTATTTGCTGCTTATTTTTTATTTCTTGGTCTTGGCCTCCAAATGTTCAAAAGATCTTAAGATTGACGAATATATTTTAGTTTCCGCTAGACTTGCAATTTAAACAGCAAATTGTAACTGCTTCTTACGCATGACGAGTATACTCGTCGTAAGGCGAAATATTGCCATTTCTTCGTGACGAGTATACTCGTCAAAAACAGTTGACTAGAGAACTGTGTTATAAGGCGGATATCCGTATTTGACACGTTACTTTCGAAGAAACATAGGTAAGGATCGAATCAGGACACCCAGTAGATCGATGCTGAACGAGTGCTCGACGTGTGGATAACCGGCCATATGTAAGCTCGAGATCGAGCTCAGGAGGGCAACGCCCCAAATGGCCTTGCTCGCGACCTCCTCGGAGAGAGCTTCTCCGGAGGCTGCTCTTCTACCTCACGCGCGCGCATTACACGCACACACGGTCGCAAGCTACATGCCTGTCTCACGCACTAGAAGAAGAGCAACGAGATCGTCATGGAAGAATACAAGGACTACCGGCGAGGATCAGCCATAGGAAGAGCCAAGGTTTTAGGACTCGAGACTGAAACTGTAGAAAATTATTCAGAGTGATATATACTAGGGCAGTGAATCGTATAAGCGAAAATTGTATGAGAATTTGGATGACAAGATTTCCAGATTTTCCGACTTTTATAGTTCCAGATTTTCTGACTTTTATAGTTACAGATTTTCCAACTTTCATATGCCCAGGTTTTCAGACATGTAAACCATCAAATTTACGAGCTTTCAGACTTTTAAATGTCCGGGCTTTCAGACTTTTAGATCTTCGAATAGTGCAGACTTTTTAAATCCTCGAGCTTTCAGACTTTTAAACCTTCGAGCTTTCAGACTTTTAAATCTTCGAACTTTCGGACTTTTAAATCTTCGAGCTTTCAGACCTTTAAATCTTCGAGCTTTCAGACCTTTAAATCTTCGAGCTTTCGGACTTTTAAATCTTCGATCTTTCAGACTTTTAAACCTTTTCAAAGCTTTCAGACTTTCAAACCTTCGAACTTTCAGACTCTGAAGTATCCAAATCTGCAAATTTCCAGTACTTGACGTTTCTGTATTTTCAAGCTTCCCAGCTTTTAAATTTCCAGATCTTCAAACTTTCAGACCTTCAGACCATCGAATTGGCGAATTTTCAGACATTTCAATCTCTAAAATACCTTTGGAAACATTGAAGTATTCAAATCTCCAAGCTTCTGAACTCTCAAATCTCCAAATTTTCAGCCTTTCAGACACTTACAAGATCTAAATCAATGACCCATCAGATTTACGAACTTTCAAGCTTTTTAAATCCCTAGATTCTCAGGCACCGAAATACAAGTCGAGTTTCTCGATTTTTCAATCCCCAAAATTTCCAAATGTCCAAACTTTGGACATTGAAGATTCCGCGCTTGCATATTTTCAGACTCACGAATTACCAAATTTTCAGACTTTCGAATTTCCGATCTCCTACGCTGTTAAGTTTCAGAATCTTTCAGATTATCGGTCCTCCAAATCTTCAAACTGTCGAAACCACGATAGGTGCAAGCCTAAGATTTTACGAGTCAAGGATAGTATTATAAATTAATGTTCAGAAATACGAAAAGAAAAAAGAAAACAAAGGGAGAGAAAATGGGATTGGAACAGAACCGAAAGACGATCCATCAGAACCGTAGTCAGTAAGTGGAAACGTGCAAAGGACAGCAAAGGGCGAAACGAGGTAAAGAGAGAAGCGAGACAAGGTAGGAGGAGATGCACTAATCACGGGAGCATCATAAATACGTCCAGATTCCATCTTTGCTCTCTTTTCAGTCCCGCCGTGTCTCGTCCCTACAGGCAGGTCCCTCGATAACTAACGACATGGGACTGGATGGCCAAGCTAACTAGAACAGCAAGATTTACTAGCCTGAACAAGAGGCGAATAACTTGGAATTTCAGAAGATTTTACCTGACTGTACCTGGACGCACGAGCAACAGGAATGTTAATCGAGTCAATCTCTGCTTCACCTTATTACGATTATTTTGCATGGCATGATCAGAGCTACCTAGCTATTCCACACGATAATTCGCCAAAGTAAATGGCTTTTTTTTAAAGATAATAAAATTATCTACGCTGGCTGGACTCTATTATTAAATAGAAAGTGGAACGACTGATATTGATCCAGAATTGTCAGACGTCTCTCAACTTCGTCACATCGGATTAGTCATATCAGCCATTGGATCTGCTGGCTTTCTCTTCAATCGGAAAAACCATCTCTCAATATCCGTCATTTAAAGAAAAAGCTTATCACACGTACGTCAAAGAATTGCGGGTCTACAATTTATTCGAACCTTCTTGTTGCAATTGCCGCGTTTATCAAGACTCTAGAAGCAGCCGTTTTCTACTACCAACAGATCCATCCTTCTTTCTACAAGATTCTATCGAACGTAGGTTGGTATCGAAACGTTCCACAATTTCACCCACGTAATTATCTGAAATCCGTCGGACGAACCAATCTCCATCGTTCCAAATAGCATTCCAAGCGCTTTTTCCAAGGGAACCGTGCTCTCTCTTATCCGTTTAAAGTATCTAAAGGAGGAACGGTTACCACCACGTGGATCAAACGTGACAGCTTCCACGCAGACTTTATTACTTCAGTCCAGATAACAATCCATGCTGATTATCTTGCACACATAGAACGTTAACTGTACATGCAACCTATAGCAACAGCATTCTGACCAGAGATGCGATTTCTCAGTCTGAAATGGTAAAAATGGTAAGCACCAATGTTCCTCTTACTGCATATGATTTTATTAATATTACTTTATATGGACTAACGGTGCTCTCCAATCTGACTATCTGACACGATTTACAATTAGAACACAGTGAAAGAATGACAGACACGGCTCTCACTGTAAATTGGTTCTGTAGAAAAGAAATATGACAGAATGTTAAAGATGGCATTTAAAAGGGCAATGTAATTTCTTTAAGAAGAAGCCACAATTGTCTATTTTTGATCAAAGTTTCAAGGAAGTTAGTTCAGAGGAGAACCTTTATCATCAAGAAACTTCAACTTATATGTCGTTCATCAAACTTAAGAAAACCAGGACAATAGCAATAATAGATGTAAGAAAGAAAGTAAGAGAAGATCGCATGAGCTAAAAATGAAGCAGCTCCAGCCATCCAAGGATAAAGTAAAATTATTTTACCAGAGATAGTCGAAATAAAAGCTTAATTGGCAGAGATAAAAACTATTCGATGCATTTCCTGATGCAACCTGTGCACACACGATTATGCAAGCTGGCTGTGCAACGATTCCTTTCCCCTCCTCGTAAATCTAACTCTTCCTGATTCTGTTATATGCCAGGAATTATGCAAACATTCCATTCGCAACACCGTGTCAAGCGAACGAATTTTTTCCTTTCTTTTTCCAATTTCAACGTTTGGATTTTAACTTTCCACGCCAGCGAGGAATTTTCACTTTTGCTTTGTGAAATTAAAAAAGAAAAAAGAAAAAAAGGAGAGGAAAAACGCAGTAGTTTCCTCGATTACTCTCCTTCTGCAACGTTCATTAGTAGCCCAAGTGAAGGTAGCGCGACCATTAGTCGGCTCGACAAACTAGAAATCATCATTATCATAGTCATTACGATTTCATGGATTAGCTTGTTCGCCGGTAAACTGGTTGCTTTGTAACGCACGTTAAAGGTCGCTTAAAACGTCAATTGCTTGCAATCAGTTAATAACAGCAACTATTGAGTTAGCATAAATCTCTCTCATCCATTTTTCAGGCTCTATCATCGTTCAACAATTATCCTTCCCTGTCCTGGAGTAGTAATTAATCTTGCCAAGAGTGCTTGATGATTCTAACCGTGATACTTCCTTCTTGCGGGCTTCAATTATATCTAATCCAAATATAGATTAGCTATTAGAACCAGTCAAGTTCAGTAATGCTCCTGACAGTCAAGCTTACCTTGAAAACTCATGTTGTATAATATCATATACAGCAATGTGCAAAGGACCTTGGTCATCTATGGCAGTGATCATATAACGACTATTAACTGTACTAGCTATTTCAAATTGATCGGTATTTCTTTAGCAAACTGCCAATAACTCTCAACTTAGCTAACTTCAAACCTTTATGTTCTCTTATAAGACCAACGTATCATCAGATTGTAGCAAACTTCAGACTCCTGCACTGAGAAGATACTGCTACTCAGGACTTTCGGTAAGCTGTGAGTCTCATGGTTGAAGACTGTTTGTAGAAAACACTGCAAGCACCAAGAAACAAGTTTCTCAGGGGGAAAAGTCTTGTGACTTAATGCAGTCCAAATTCATGAAAGAGGTAAGTGTATCTGCAGAAAGATACCTGTGGCACCTTTAATTGTAAAAAAATCTGAATATGTCATTCATTTAGGTTTAGATAGATGGCATAGACGAAAGCCAAAAGTACAATTATCTAGTATCCATTGATACTTACATCTTTCTTCATTTGAGATTGTCACACCATCTTCTAGAATTGTCAATAACAATTTAGGAAGGGAAATTGCATTTAAATTCTACACTACGGTTTTCTCATTGGTATGCAGTACACTTGCCAATAAAGGATCGACAATTTTCAATTTTCCCACTTGCAGTGTTCTCTACGAGTCAAGCATCCAGGACTGAGACTGTAGGCTGTGCTGGACCAGTAATTAATTTTGGCTCAATCAATGGGCTCCATAGGCCCCTTATCTATGCCGGTAGCTTTCTTCAGTGCGAGAAAGTGGACTAGACTGGCTCGCAAACTAATCTATATCGCACTTCTCCACTCCCACGACTTTCGTTCGTCGACGAACGAAAGATCGTTGCATAACGATGGCATGGCACGCAAAAAGTGCAGTAAAATGAGGAAATACCGCGAATCGCAAGTACAGTGAAATTTTCCATATCATGACTCGATAATACACAGACACACAGATACTTAGACTACAAACTGATCTTCAAACGTCCACCTGATAGTTTCCTCTGTTTCATTATCCTTATATTAGATACTTATCATTATATCGTTATACCAGATACTGATCATTATAGTAGAAGCTTTACCGGTTTGGACAAGGTGTACTCTATACTTCAGGGCTCGACTTACCTGCAACAGAGAAGAAAAAACAGAATGATAAGTTAGCAGTGGTCCGAAGGATGGGCAAAAATTGTTGCTAACAGTGGCAGTTTCGCGATACACTGACCCAAATAATATTTCTAATGCAAAGGGAATTTTTTTAAAAACAGCCAAAATTGCTGACGCCAGTAATATCTCTGAGGACCTAGGAAACTGGCAATCAAACACTGATCATTCAGACATCAAGCGTGAATCGTAACATGCCAACCGCCTAATCACCTCACGTACACAGAGCTAGGGTTAATTTGTGGAACAAAACAGACCAAAGTCGAGACAGCCAGAGTTGATATATGAATCTACCGCAGCACAGGTCTACATGTGTGACTAGAAAGATGGCCTTCTTAATCTATTATAACTTTTCCCTGTGTTCATCTAATACAACCAAATTCGTCATAATTAAATCAAATGATCTTGACACAATCCTTGCTACTAGACTTCTTCAGCAGATGTGGCTAGCAAGATGATCTTTGTAATCTACTTCAGCCTATATCATTCTACGCAGATTCATCATAATTAGAGCAAACGATCTCTTGGCTAAGTCCTTATCATTAGATTTGATTAGACCACCCTACTTTTCCCTGTGACAAGCTAGTTAAATTCATTACAATTAGACCAAATGATCTTGACAAAATCCTTGCTACTCGACTTGCTCAGCATATGTGACTAGGAAGATGATCTTGACAGAATCCTTGCTACTAGAGCTCCTCAACATATGTGGCTAGAAAGATGACCTTCTTGTATCATGTCCTGTATCATTCTACACAGACTCATCACAATTAGACCACATGATCACACTAGATCTGATTAGATCACCCTACTTTTCCCTATGACAAGCTACCTAAATTCATTACAATTAGACCACATGATCTTGACAAAATCCTTGCTACTAGAGTTCTCAGCATATGTGGCTAGAAAGATGACCTTCTTAATGTACTATGTCCTATCATTCTACACAGACCCATCACAATTAGACCACATGATCTTTAAGTCCTTACCATTAGATCTGATTAGATCACTCTACTTCCCTGTGACCAAATTCGTCATAATTAAATCAAATGATCTTGACACAATCCTTGCTACTAGACTTCTTCAGCAGATGTGGCTAGCAAGATGATCTTTGTAATCTACTTCAGCCTATATCATTCTACGCAGATTCATCATAATTAGAGCAAACGATCTCTTGGCTAAGTCCTTATCATTAGATTTGATTAGACCACCCTACTTTTCCCTGTGACAAGCTAGTTAAATTCATTACAATTAGACCAAATGATCTTGACAAAATCCTTGCTACTCGACTTGCTCAGCATATGTGACTAGGAAGATGATCTTGACAGAATCCTTGCTACTAGAGCTCCTCAACATATGTGGCTAGAAAGATGACCTTCTTGTATCATGTCCTGTATCATTCTACACAGACTCATCACAATTAGACCACATGATCACACTAGATCTGATTAGATCACCCTACTTTTCCCTATGACAAGCTACCTAAATTCATTACAATTAGACCAAATGATCTTGACGAGATCCTCGCCACCGCAACGCCAACTCTGGCTGGTTAGACTATAGCGCAAGATCTAGCCTGGACCTTGATACAAACCTAGAATCTCCTTTCACGAAACCACGCCAACGAGCAAGTTTGCTCCAGGTTCATCAGGCAAGTTTCTTGTCCCAATGCCTAATGTCTTAAAGACAGGGAGTAAGAACTAGCCTGGCTAACGATAGCATGACTAAAAACAGGCTGATTTACGAGCACCGTGCGCCAGGTTGCATCGACAGGAACCGGCGAAGCCTTTCAACCATGGAAGAAGAAGCGCAACGATGCATTCCTTGCACGCAGCCCTGCTTCATATTACGTAAAAAGCGATTAGAATTCACGCGAGCTCAATGATACGGGTTGTGTTGGACGGTCGGTGGAAGAGGGGAAATAAGAAGGGGAATGGCTATAAACAACTTTCCTCGGTGGACCGGAGAGCTCGCTGAGACTCGCAGGGAAATTACGAATGCGGAAGTCCTCGTGGAATCTTTCGCTCGAAGAAAGAGAATGAAAGGGCTGGCAATATTTTTATGCATTTGTGTGAAACTCGAACGTGCAAGATAAAATAAAGTATAAATAACCGATAAAAATAATATTTAGAAAATTAATATTTCGCTGAGGAATAAAAAATATAAAATATAGAGGTCCGCACATAAACAATAATAATTGTAATTAATCCAAATCGATGACTAATCGAATTACGTCATCGTACTAATCCGGCCAAGTTTGATCCACTCGAAGAAACGTCGATGACTAATACACTTATCGAATTAAAAATACCATTGTTTAAATGAGCCAGTCGGATTATCGACACCTGGAAAAATAAATAAACGCCTGGAATGGAGATATTTTTTGTTCGTAACGGACACCGCGCCTATCGCCAGATAAATCCAATATCGACAACGAAACATGATACTGCAATTATCCGGTTCGGTTAACGCGTCCTCCATTTCTTCGTTTCGCCGTATACGAGTGCCTACTGTGAATTACTTTCTGGAATTTCGTGTTTTCAGATATATCGCGACTATTTGTAAGATGATAACTTCTTCGATGAACATTCTTCTTTCGGTATCGTATCGCTGCAATATATGTACACTAACACTATGCTACAGTGGGTACTCTATACACTGTGTGCATGAGCATGTAGTCGATATCCGGCCGATTATCATCACATGCAGAAGAGAAAGTTGCTAACACTATTGTCTCTCACAGCCTCGCCACGAGGGTCCACGTTGAACAGTGCACAAAGCTCTCTCGTCGATTAAAATATAACAACACAACTTGATGATCGTAACTGGTTAAACTGGTAGTACTTACTCGAGTACTGGTTCGCCAAAATTGGCCTCTCTACGGACTTGCAAAGTGGTGCTTAGAAATTGGAAAAATTCCACTATTTGTATCATAATTACTGGGTATACACGATGACTAGGAAGAACACGACCAAAGTACAGTCTATGAACAATTCGTCCCAAGATTGGCCAAACAAACGCCAACTTCTATAGATTAGATATAATCATGGTTTCAAACAACGTCGTAAATAGTCTTCTAATAACGAAACCCAACTCAATTCTCACACGTGCAGACATTCCACGTTTATCACTTTCTAAGCTATATTTATGAGTTACTGTTCCATCAAACCGGGTCCAAGTGAATTCCATCGCCGTAAACTGATGATAAGTTTTTTTTTATCTGACTCTTTGCAGTCCATTAGAACCGCGCTTATTTCGCGTTTCATCCGGGATCAAACGTCTCGCGTAACAGAGATTCGCCGGTTCCCTCCACTGCCTGTCATTTTTCATCCATAAAATGGGAATTAAACGTTCGCATAATTGGGTGTAATTGTCAAGAATTCACTCAACCTGATGGTACGGTGTTCTACCAGTAAATACAGTTCTACCGTTACACAAGTTATAATAAAATATACATACGACCAAGCCGCTACCAGATATAGTTCTGACAATTAATATTTCTACGCCAATTCACACGAATTGGACAAATTGTGAATGTGAAATATTAAATAAAAAAAAAATTAAAAAAAATTCACACGAGATTTAGGACGAACAAGTTTCTTAAAAAAGCGTTTTCTTAAAAAACACTTTAGTCCAGCATGATGTATATCAGTTACACTATGTGCCCCTGTGCGTTCCTATTTTCTCCTATGAAACACGTAAACGCATGCACGCGAAAGCTTGCACGCGTTAGCGAGTATAAGAGTCACGGTAAAAGGACTAAAAAAACCGAACAAGAACAAAGAAACGCATGTACCGTGAATCCACAGGACGTTAAACCATTCCCTAAGCATCTGTGTTTCGGTTGGCAGCGTAGATAAAGAAAACAAAAAAAAAAAAACGAGGAGAGGAAGGTAACACGATCCCGTGACGAAGAAACGGCAATCTTGCCTATAACGATAATCGTTGGAGCACTGTTCGAAAACACGAAATAAACCAGAGGCAAGGCTGTCTCTCACTGAACACGCAGGTGGATTCGTTTCAGTGTCGCGACGAGACTTCGTGGTCCGATTGCATCACAACGCGATTGCAAAACCCGGCCAGCAGCCTTGCAATGCCACCGCCTTCCTTTTTCCTTCCGTTCATTTTGTCCCCAGTTTGGGTCTCGTGAGAAGGTCGCCTATGGATGCCATTCAAATGGTCCGAGAGAAATATTTCTACCTGAGTAATGGCTGAGCAGTGTCTGACACTACTTAATAAATTATTCATATTTGATAATGATTTAAGTCTATAGGCAATAATTTTTCAATTAGGCCAAAAAGAAGGGTTAAAATTTATATCGTCTGAAATTAATATTCCAAGCTGTGTATTAACGTCTAAAGTGAATTATATTCCTCGGTGTCCTTTTTCTCTAATATTAATAAATCACTAACTTTTGAAGATCCTAGCTGCTTTATGGCTGACGATGGGTTCAGCCACGAGTTCTGAATGATACAGTGGATGTCATAGAATATTTCCAGGGGAATATGAAGAATGTATACCAGGAGCGAGTCTAGGAGAAGGTCGGCCACGAATGTCATCACCTGTTCTGCGCATGTTGCATCCTTAAACGACGGTAATTGTCGTTCCAGTGACGTAAACTGATCTATAGTATTATTTGCGCACGATCAGGGTCGCGCACAGGGATAATTTATTCCACCTGCCGACATACCATTTTGTAACGCGTGTTTACCTTAGCATACAAATAGACCTGTTTTCTAAACTCTATTTCAATTCTCCTGCCATATATTTTGTACACTCGCGTAATTTTCCATGGCCAAAATGTCGAAGAAAAATTGTCATCGTGCGCTAAATTCGTGCACCTAAATTCGTGATGCGAATAATGCCAGGAGAGGGAGAGACTCTATGGCCGAAAATAAGACGGAGATAAAGAATAAAAAATGTTAGGTTTCGGTCTACATTTTCGAGAAAATGGAATTCGAAAATTTGCTTTCGATTTATTTTCTCGAAAATGAAGAGACCCTAAATGAAAAATTGTTTTTTCTTCGATTTACGTTGAGTAATACAATCGCCTTGACTTTCTCCTTTTACCATAAATTTGCCCAAGTGCCGGCAACAGATTTAGTAACATTCTAGTAACTTTTCGATAATTACGAAACTAACGCGAAGAATGTAGGAATTTAGTAAAAGTAAGATGCAAGAGAGATGAATGGCGGATGACACACGGCAATAAAAATTCTTATAGAACGTGTAATCTCGTAAATCCCAGAGTTTTATGATTCACGTTAGAAATCTTTTGGTTTCGAAAGGGGGAAGAACATTCGATTCGACGAATGCTTGCGTAGATCGTTTCCTATAGGGGAAAACTATTTCAATTGGAAACTTTTCCCCGAGTTTTACATTCCAGGAAGGACCTTCGTCGAAGATCGAACGTGAATCATGAATTTTTATGCACGAAGATGCAAAACAAAGGAAACGTTTAAAATAACAAAATAACATAACGACACAACAACGAGTTATTAATATGTAATTAGTATCAGAAAAAACTAAGCGCACTACCTGTTTGCAAACAACTTGCAAACTACTGTTCGTTTATTACGTATTCTAATTGCCATTACGCTATGATTTACAGCCGGTAATTTCATTCTGAGAAATAAAAAATGTAGGCAATGAAAGAGCGTAAACATTGCAGAGATAAAACTCAACATTTATCTTTGTAGACATTCTTACAATAGCTTTAAAACTAATTCAGTTACGATTCTTTAAATATACAAACTCAGAGAAGGTATAAAAATACTTGCATGAACTATTATTTTAAAATTAAAAACCGAAATATAATCTTAATTGAAGTAATTTAATTATATTGAATTTATTTTATATTCTATTTATATTAAATTTAAATTTGGAATAATCAAGTGGACGCAACATATGCGTCAATGCTAACCGAATCTAATAAAAAAAAGTCCCTAGAATTCTTAAAAACAATTTGAATTATTTCAAGTATCGCAGATGTATAAGGGATTAAAAAGTGAGAGCAAGCGCGAAGATGGTACAGAAAAACGCCAGGTCGTCTCATGAGAACGAGACCAAAGAGACCTTCAGGCGTGCCCCTTTCTTTCCTTTTCTCAGTTCCTTCATAAGGGGAACATAACCTGCGAACGCCCTTGCCAGGAATGCAATCTCCGATCTCTCCAGGCTCGTTTCAATGTTTCGCTACGCTTGTATGCAGATACGTGTGCGCACGCACACCGGTGTTACCAACAGTGGAACGTATCACGTAACAGTATCTAGCTGTCTCCCTTTCTTCGCAGGCAAAAAATTGCCATTTCTTTTATCCTTGGAAATCACGTTGCAACATTCTTCATGTGATTAATATGCTTTTTTGGAAGCTTCTACGAATACATGCTACATATATAGTAAGCTATTGCCAACGAGAAAAAGTACATTGAACTATCGAATTCGTGCAGAGCTAATGGTTCTAGATTTTAGGTTAGAATAAAATGGAGGCTCAACAAAATTCTGTAGTTCAGTTCTACGAGTTGAATTCTACAAGCTAGATTAAAAAAACTCCTTTAAGAGAGACTGAAGACACGGATGAATTCATTTTAATGTAGACAATAATTCCTAGCAATCAAAAGAAGGACACTGACCCAAACAAACTAGTTGAAACCTAAATACACTAATCCTTTAAAGGAATATTCCTATGTTCCAAACTAGGGCAATGTAGCAACCCTAACGAATTCAATAGTCCTAGACTTGAATTCTATAGTAATTCTATAGTAAAGATACATACCAAAGAAAGTACACTGTCCCAAACAAATTAGCTGAAAGCTAAATACATTGATTAAAAGGAATATTTCTACACTGCATATCAGAGCAAAGGAGAAGGCCTAATAAATTCTGTATTTGAGGACAGATCGAAAAAATCCTTCAAAAGTGACTGGAGGCACGCATAAATTCACTTCACAGTAGGAAGTGATCTCATATCCATTCGTGTCACGCTCAGCGAGACCAAAGAGGATTACGCGAAGGTAGGAGAATGTCCCTCGTCACCCAATGAGCACGTGTGACTATTTTTTGCCACCTGGACATGCCAGATTTTCTTCGGAAGAAATAACGATGACGCTGACACGCGTGATCATTGTCAAGGTGTCTCGTCAGAATCACACCTATCCTCGTTCTAATCCTTCAACCTACATTTTTCTGCGTGTTCAACTTGAAAAAGAGAGAACATTTACCGTCTTACACAAACGACAGTTTAAATAAACGTTTCTTTTTTTTAATAACATCCAGCGGCGGACAGATACAGCGGACTTTGAACAGTGTCAGAGGAGAAAAAAAGGGAACTGTTCAAGACGTGATTGATCTTCCTGCTCGGTCTAGCGTTCTCGGCCACGGTATAAGGAAAGACCAGTGTATCGATTCTTTCTTCTCTGGCGAGTTAATTGCGGCCTAGGCTCCGCTGAATCGAGCAGGAGCGGTCATTCATGCGATCGTTCGGCCGGGGAATTCAAGGAAGACTTTAACGATCCGCGGAACCACTCTGGTCAACGTAATTGACCGTCACGGCGACGTTGAACTCCCCTGAGGAGGATTCAACTGGGGCAATCGATACAGATCGAGCAATAATTACGTTAATCGTCAGCGATGACCTAGGAGTTCAGTCAATTTTTAGAAATCCTCTCATGGACCCTAACTCTTATCAAGGGTGAATAACCTAATTTGGTAACTTTTTAGTTCTACGCATGATATGGGATATGAGATATTGATGCCAGGTGGTGAATTCTACGCGTTAAAATGCAGAGGGAAATGTTCATTTTCCTTCAACTCATCTTGGAATTTTCTGTTATTTGTGCTACCTTCTTCTGATAAATAGATTCGTTTGTTTCTTTAGACGATTAGTTTTGGGACCCTAGACGATTGCAATTTAGAGCTTCCTGAGAAACTCGCACGGAGAATCTCAATACGATGTGTTCATTGTTACTTAAGTACCTGGTCCCAACAATAAGGATTAGGTAGGTCAGTGATTATAGAAGGAACCTGACCCCAACACTCATCATCGATATGCCCATCGTTGATATTAATTTCTTGATCTTCGGATCATCAGCTTCTTGCCCTAATTATACCCCTTCACTTACGTAACATAGACACGAGCAAATTTCACATTCGTATACGCAAATTCAGCGAAATTAAAAACTTAAAATTACTCGGAATAAATGAAGCTCTATCGTAGATGGCAGATTTGTTTCTGTTACATAAAACGACGCATTGGTATTGGCAACTCGCAACTTGCAATTTCTAAAATTTCACTAATAACGCGACTTCGCCTGTGCAAGGGATCTGAGACGATCGAGGTGATCCGAACGGTTGAAGACACCCGGTAGAGATGGCCACGTGTACGGGATCTCGGAGCTTTCTTCGCGGAAGAGAATATCGCTGCGCGAAGTGTATAAGGTCACGCCAGGGAACGTGTACGGGGCGCACTGCTCACCTGACAGGATCGTGTTTCATCCTGTGCGCGGTGTGTTACTGTACGAGCCTACGGACGATCGTTACGTCTTACATTATTCTACGCGCGACGTGTTACGTGTCCGCGGAGCGTTAGCTACGAGCTGAACGCGTCACGGAACGACCTTACGATTCAATTTCTCTTCTCAGCTCCGTGGAACGGGACCGGGCTTCTTTATGTAACCAATTGCTCCCACTGGACCGCTAGCTTCGCTCCCTAACATCTTCGCCTTTTCTACGATTCTCTTCGGTTCGTACAACTACTAGTTGCGATCATTGATTTATAGATAATTATTCAGGGGAATTTTATAGACTGAGATCTTTCAATTTTCACAATTCCCTGTTTCACTGCTTCGTGTCGCTATTATCCTTTCTAGAAT
The DNA here is from genome assembly GCF_011952255.1 of Bombus vosnesenskii. Lineage (NCBI taxonomy): Eukaryota > Metazoa > Arthropoda > Insecta > Hymenoptera > Apidae > Bombus > Bombus vosnesenskii. The sequence continues at coordinate 2,096,850 of NW_022884343.1, forward strand.
TCCCTAGATAGCGGGAGAGAATTCACTAGATGGATAAAAGTTTATTGCTCTTCTAAATTACGTATTATTTTCATCACTTTAATCTTATTTCCATCTTTGGCCACAATAAAAAAATTGACGAAATCTTGACTTTTGAAGAATCGACTTTTCTACCTTTCACCATTCACTCGAATCCAAAACTACCTTTCAAAACCGAGGAACGTGCCAAAAAACTCTACAGAGATAGATTAATTAAATTTCTCTGGGGGGAATTCTCATTTTAGGAAACGATTATAGTACCATTAACACTAGCGAGGATCGTATAAAACTTGCGTGTTATCTGCAACACCATAATAATTACGTGTTCGACGATTACTCATCGCTGGAAGCACTAAAAAGTACAGCATTCCACGCAGAAATCGTTCTTCTTTTTCAGCGCAGCAAATAGAGCACCGAATGTTTTCCACTAGGCTAGTAAATCTGTAGTGGAGCGAGGAGTGGGGATGGGTTGGAAGAGGAGTGGGGGAAGCGCGCGGGACGCGCTTGCGTGCAACAAGCGGAACGAACTCGACACGCGTGCATTAATAATCCCCGTGGAACGAGCAAGAGAAAAAGAGAAGTCGATTTACCGTCAGGTGAACCGGGATGTAAACAGGATGCCGCGGCGAGAGAGGATAACGCGAGGACACGTCGCGGACTGGCAAGGTCGTTGCCATCGGAGATTCCAGGCTACTCACCTGTGACTCTACATGGCTATTACTTAGCCTCGCAAGCGCTCTGTAACCTTGAATCGTCCCTATGCTAATAAACTTAAGCTTTATTCCAAGAAAATTGCAAAACTTAGCCCTTAAAGCTCAGATTTTGTTTCGAATTTACGATCATCCCGAAATACACTCTTCTTTCGCGTATTCGCGTACGTTTTGCAATTTTGTCCAAAGGAACCATAAGATCTTCCTGTATCAATTTCTTGCGCCTGTGTTTATTATTGTCTAGAGAATGTCCACAATTTTTGCAGGTGAAGTGTCAGCCTATAGGACACATTTTTTTAAAGGGTTTCCGCACAATGACGTATAAGTCGAGTAATTTTGATCGTTATCGTTTGAAAAAAATCGTGAATATTTTGTAAACATTAATAAACACGTATGCAGGAAAGCAATAAAGAAAGTTGTATGGTTATCTCGGAAAAGAATACCAAAGTATGGCCTTCCAAACCACAGCATCTCCTCAAGGGGTTAAACAACCCAGACCTAACCTAATACCTGAAATTGTTCTAACGAAACTAAGCACTCTTAAATATGGATTCGCCTTAAGCCAACTCTCGAGACAACCGTCTACCATTTTCTAAACCATGTATTATGCAGCGGCAGTCGTGCAATTAGAAATCGCTTAGCCAGCATCTATCCAGCGTCTCAGGGCTGCCACTAACGATTGACAAAGAGATAAGTACGTGAGAACCAGTGGCCATATTTGAAAACGGGGCTTAATATGTCGAACAGGGTCACCTATGACGCGCGGTGAAACGTTTTTGACTGTATTTAGATCGTCCATCCTGGAATGTCGATATCTCCAACATAAGAAAAAAAAAAAGTCTCGAGACGCACACAGACTAGCTCAATTAAAGCCGTGTTTCCATGTAACGCGTGTTTTAAGGTCAGATCGAAACTGGCGGCGGGAAAACGAGCACCGCGAAAAGGATGTCACGAGGATATGTCAGAGTAGCAAGGTCGTTGTCATCCGACATCCCAGGTTGTTCACATTCAAGGACCTTTCCACCAGCGTTTCATCGCGCTTATAGGACGATCGTATCGATTCTAGCACGGGGAGCAAAGGTAAGTAAGCCGAGAAGGCCGTGGATCTCTTGGAACCGGGTCAAACTAATCGGACGTTTCCTTCGAACATGTGAAACGTGACTACGTTGCGTGAGATACTGCGATACTCACTAGATCCTAGTTACTTTCTCCCTACGCTAGTTACTTTTCATCGAACACTAACGTCTACATAATATACACTCGGTGTAAGAAGTGCTCGTACAGCAGCTAAATTTAACAACCTACGGATAACTTTCGAAATGAAAAAGAATGCGACAAAACGTCGCTTAACTGTACAAATAGAAAAATAGAGAAACGCTGTAAGATTAAGAAATTCGTTTACCGTATAGTCGTACGAGATTTCCAATCTTCTATTTGTATGTTAAACATTCATTTCAGAATGCTATCAATGTCGTTTGCTTAAAAGTAAACTTACGACAGTAAATCAGCTGTTTCTTTAAGAAGTTGAACGTTTATCGTGTATCCAGATAATAAAGTTACGAAATTTATACGAAAAGTGGAATTTCCATCAGTTTGGCAATCTGATATGTGTAATAACCAGCCTTCAGATCATCGAGGACAGGATTTCTGGAAGCACGCGAAATCGCGTGAGGAAAGAGGGCTCCTCCTCGATGCTCGTTGAAGAGTAACAACCAACCGGCTGGAATATTCAACAAAGTGGTTTCGATGCACGTTTTGTGTCTCGCGCGTGGTATCGCATGCGCGCGCATCTTCGCTCCATCCTTTTGAACAACTCTCGTTGAATTATCGACCGACGTTAAAAACAACGCTGCAACAGAGAGGGGCCGTGTACAATTTTCGCGTACGCATCCGTCATCCTTTGTCGTTCGATTAATCAAAATTTTCGTTGGTTAGCCAGGACTCGTTAACGGGCGACGTTGCTCACCCATTAAGATCAGCCTGGATACAAATCGATCTGTCGAGGGATAACAACGTACACGTGATTTAATCGTAGCTGTTTATCTCCAACAGCCGGTTACTACACAGTATAGGTTAGGTTACCACACTCTTCAGTTTAGGTATTTTTAATAGAAATCCTTGTGTTTTCTTGGCCATCGGTTCTTCGGCCTGACTTGTACGATTTCATTAATATTATTACTTTTGTTATTAGAAGACAGATTTCACAGAATGCGTGTAATACGAAAAGATATATTTCTAATCGAAATCTTCGTTTTCGAATAGCTGTTGATCCTCTGGGCCATCTTACACGATTGCGACTATCATCATTGATGACTATGTTGTATAATATACTTAAAAACTAGAATTACGAGTCTTTGAAGAAGAAGAAAAACAAGTCTTTATACATACACATAAGCTCGTCCCTAATTAAGGCCAGTGATCAACCCATTTCGCAATGTAATTCAGTTTCTAAGGGAATTAAAAGCCAGGAAGCACACGCACTGCAATATGAACTGACACTTTGACTTACTACCAATAATGTAACAGTGACACAGTGTAGCAGTCGCTGAACTATTGCTAGTTTTCTAGACCTTAATAACCAATAACGCTACCTAATTAACGGACTCCGTGGCGCAACGGTAGCGCGTCTGACTCCAAATCAGAAGGTTGCGTGTTCAAATCACGTCGGGGTCAATTCGTATTCGCTACCTATTTATAGCTAATCGGTAAATTGGTTGAAATGGAAAAGCTGTAGCGATATGTACCTTTAACCTAACAAAGGCGTGAAATTATGGGATAATATATCTTATGGGAGTAGAAATCGGCTGGAGAGAAGACAGGTGAAGGATGGACCAATTATTCATGACGGATGTTGTGATTAAAAAAAATGGCTCGCAAGAAAACCGGGTACCTTACTCCTGCTGGCCATATCAGGAACTTCAGACTCACTCGGCGACGATCATTGAATCCCGAGCAGCGGCACGGCTCATAAAAATGCATCGGATCTCCTCGAGAAAGTTTCACGAAAGTCAGCGTGGAAAAAGAGCGAGATTTCAGGATGATCGGCTGGCAAAAGTGTGTCACCAGTCGTCGAACGAAAATAATTGCCTTATCAGAGGCCGTGAAGGCGTACGTAGCCTCATCCACACTTGAGAATTCGCCTTGATACCAGTGTTCACCTTGATCCACTGCTCCCTATATATACATTATCTTGTCGAGACAAACAACACCTAAGATTTCTCATGATCGTGATAAAATCAATTGAATATTAACACCTCATATAAAACCTTAATGTTTGTGCATAGAATGATACAACGTTAGGTTCCCTCTTATGCAGTAATTCATAAGCAACAGTATTTATTTACTTATATAATCCAAGCGATTAGCATGTCAGATGCAGATCATAGACTTTTTTGCACCATCAGTTTTCTCAACATGTTGCATAGTTTGTGATCGATCCAAGACCCATTGCGGACGTTTAGTGTACACATGTTCCACCATGTCTATCGCTTGTGGCGCCTACATTGTTTTATACAGAGGCAATGTTGGGATGTACATTAGCACCTAAGACATTGGCACGATGAAAAAGCAACGTTTCTTCATTTTTCCACCTACGGACTTGCCTATGAAAATTCTGTAACTCTTTCAGTATCTGCATCGAGCTGTGATTCTTAATATGTGATGAACCTAAACCAGCAATGTTCAAAATGACCAGTTCATAATCTTCCCCATATAGAGAAATTTTATTAGGACATTCAAATAGTGTTTGGTAAAATACAGGCGCGTTAAACTTCATCTCATCTAACTATAACTGGTATAACTGGACGTGTCTCTGTCTGGTTTGTAGCTGGTGAAAATTGAAGATAAGTAGAGTCTCGTTAGAGCTTACAGCTTCTACCTACGTCGCAGACAGAGGCTAACTTTCTTTCAACTTTTTTCACCCTACGATTCACCTAACCCAAACAGCTTTTCTTCTGACAGAAGAGAAGTTTCTCCTCGACTGAATATGGCGATCAAACAGTTTCTTTTTCCCCGCTTTCCCCTTGTACGATAAACGTGACCCTGACCTCGACGCACCAGCCTATACCGGCACGCCAGTGATTAGTCTGGACATAAATTAATGCTGCACAATCTACCAGAAATTGTTCGCAAGCGTGGCAACGACACTTTTCCTTCCATCGTGCTTTCCAATCATAAAAATATGATGGTTGACGCTGGTAGCTGAAGCAATTCTATCATTACTCGCACTTTTTATTACGCTGTTTGTTCCTTAGACTCTGCAGTTAATCGCAGAATAGATTTATAGATCTGTTACTCTTGCTTTCGTGACTTTTATTAGCTTTGTTGAGATTGGTTATTGAAATCGTTTTAGGGTTAGTCGAGAGTTGTAAATTTATTGAGCACGGAGGGTACAACTATAGATTTATAGGTTCTCATCTGATAAATCTTCCACCTGCGCTTCTTCTCAACGTTTTAACGATATTCCAACAATCCTCCATGATTTAATCGCCCTTTCAAATTTTCAGTTAAAGCCAAAACGAAACGCGTCAAGTCTACACGTTAGATCGCCTATTTATAAATTAAATCATTGTCAGATAGTTTGTACTCAAGCTCTTGAAAAATTCCTTTCGGAATTCCAGATCTTTCCAAGGTTATTTCGAATACTGCAACCTTTAAAAATCCTTTAGCCTATTCCCAATAACACGATTTACGAGCCAACACTACCAAAATTCTCTGGAACACTTCCAAGAATATAATAAGACGCGAAAAGCATGTTTCGAGTCCACGTTAAGGCCTATTTCCAACAGACCGATGTAATAAGATAAAGAAAGCTTTTGAGGAATTTTTATGCAACAAAATTTTCTCACTTGGGCTTATAGAAACTACGAACAACGTTTGGAACGTGAAAAATTGAAGCGGTCTGTATATCTCGACAGAAATTACAAGAATTATATTAGAAGAAACTCTAACCTAAACTTAAGAGTTTTCTAACCTAACCTTAAGAGGTTTCTAACCTAACCTTAAGAGGTTTCTAACCTAACCTTAAGAGGTTTCTAACCTAACCTTAAGACCATTCTCGGGTAAGGTTAGGAACCAATGCTAGCAAACTTTTCTATAGCATTTTCAACTGTGATAGGATTTGAAAAGTAATCTGATTAGGTTATCCGAAAAGTGTAATTTAAATAACCAATATACACGGACAAAAACTAAAGAATACCACATATTAGAAGGAATTTCTAATTTCAGAAAGTGTTGTATATTGGAAAGGCGAGTCAGAAGTTCAAGGAGGGATATACTTTGGAATACCAACAGACAGTTGGCCATAATGATCGCGAGGAGGATTGATTCGGCGACTGACGCGATGAAAAATGTTGGAAAGCGACGCAACAATGTTTCTCTGGACCGAAGACGAAGTGGTGCGTTGAATGGTAGATGGCTGGACATAATTTTTGACCGGCTGCTGCCCGGTTTAAGAAAGTCATGCCTATTAGCCGCCATTAAGGCCACCCTGCGGAAAGTCGGTTCCCCGAGGGAAGGAAAGGCGACGTCGCTCTCCATTTTTACTTTCCTGCGCGAGCTGGAGGGAGAAAGTAACGTGAAACTGACGAATGACGCTTGGTTTCCCAGAACTTACTTCTCCATAAATACGTACTTGAAAAAAGCCAATTAACGATTGCATTCGTACGTCGTAGAACATTTTTATCTCAACATGCTGCACACTTCTATTAAATCCATTGAAAAAAGTTCTCATTTTCAAATTATAAACCATAATGTTTAAATAATGATACAAAACTCTCGAATTAACAAACTTGATAATATTACAAATTTTATTCCTACGAACGGTGATTATGTTCTAAAGATCTTTGACGTCTCGTTAGCCAAATTTTTTAATTACAATATCAATTTTACAAATTACAATTAAACGATACCAAACTTCCTTCTTTGTTACATTTTTTTCAGCCGATTGAAATAACAGTACGAATAACACGATCAAAGAATTTGTCTCGCGCGTGTCGATGTAAACGCGGCATAATATGTTGCAAAGAGCCTACCGCGACTGCCAGCACGAAACACACAGAAATTCGCGTGACAGCGAACGTACTAACAAATTAGCCAGTCTTTCTACGAGCATTCGCTCATAAAACGTAAAAAGTCGTTGGCCAGAGCCACACTCAACATTCCGACGGGAGGCTAAATTTCAAGTCGACCCAGCAACAACGAAAGTATGACCGCTGCACGAGAAGAAACGACGCGGTCCACCGAGGGGACCAGTTTTTCCACGGCGAGAACCGATCCACGCGTGATCTCGCCGGACCGCTTCTTGCGGATCGGCCCTCAGTCGGCGATCATCCGAAAGTCCCCGCCGGGGAACGTTGATCGCCGCTCTCGACGTGCTTACTTTCGATAAACGCGAGCGGCCGCGTCCCCTCGCGCCACCAATACTACGCTACCGGTCGAAAATTTCGGAGAAAACCATAATTGTTGGCCAGGTGGGTCGAACGGGGGACAGCGAGGCCTAAAAAGTAATCTGGATGCAAATGGAAACGGGGAACCAGAGGTTTTGTATCGAGGATGGTAGCGAGAGGACGTTCGAGAATGTTTGGTCTTCGTGGAAACGAGACTTTACGATAGATTCGTTAGATACGGCAATACGTTCGAATGCTTGAAAATTCTACGCTCGTTGTTACCTCTTTTGTTCGCCTAACCTTATGTAAATTCTTATATTTAAGGAAAATTGAGAAATTAATTAATCGTATAATGTAAGAATTGAGGTTAGGTTAATCGCATAATGTAAGAATTGGGGTTAATGAAGTTAGTTTTAGTAATTAATTTATTTAAAGTTAAAGGAAGTTCAAGTTAAAAGAAATAACGATAAATGTAGAATTCTACATGAAATTTCGAAACCGGTCATTTGACCGGCTCTGGTAAGGTTAGTGCTGACATCCGAGCGCTTTGTTATTCGAACGTAATATCTGCCAGTAACGAACGACTCTTTCCGCTTCGAAAACGTAGATAAATATTGTATCGGTGTTCGTACGCCGTGTTTTCTTTCCCTTATTCGGCTGAGTGAATTCCTATTAGAAGCATCTAGTACGAAACTCGAAACAAAACAAAAAAGTGAAACTTGATATCCACAGTACTATCGGTACATATCTACGTGTATCTCAGCGTTTAGACATTTTTATAGCTGTATGCATACGTATATGTATATGATAGAACTAATGTTCTAACCATGAAAATAAAATATAATTAAAAACCGTGCAAGATGTTGTAAGTGCAATGGAATTAGTAAAAATACACGATGTGGGAGAAGCTACAATCAGAGACATGAAAATACAAAAGAACGATATTGAAAATTATCGGAACCGCGTAGATTCCTCATATATCGACGACGGTAGAAGAAGCTCAAATATACCGATGTAACGAGATAGTTCCATTGCGATAATGACGATTTTATATATAAGTGGAAAGAGCGAACGAAAGTGGTAATGGCGAGGTGCCTTGTCGTGCCGAAGCATTCGTGGCATTCGAGAAACGGTTTCCATGGTTCGAGGTACAAAAAGAAAGGTAGAAAAAGAAGGTAACTTTGTGCAGTTACTTGCGTTGAAAAAGTTACGCGACTTGACAGTCAAAAAGGTACGCGGTCCATAAATATTTCAAGAATCTGTCGATCAATTTTAATCTGTATTTAAATAAATGAAATTTCATATGAGAAATATTGTGATTATTCCATCATTCGACGATTCCATTATACATTATATATATTAATTTTATCTGCCTGTTAATTCTGATAAGGGAAACTCTACTGTATATTACTATGATAATGAAATAAAAATTTAGGGCTCTCCGTTTGGAAATTACGTGATGGATAATTATTAAATCATTCAGAAGCCACATTGATCGACCGCATAGATGGAGCAGCGGAGAAATATACCTAATAATATTGCAGATACTATTTTTGAAGTTTACCTTGCAGTTTCCTACCATTTACGTTACCTTCTTGCGATAACTGTAACGCTAAATTTATATTAACAAGTAACGCGATCTTCTTCTTCGTAAATTAGTACTAGTAAAACATCCTAATCGAAAAATAATATTAAAGATCCAACAAACATCTACCCACGCGTTATACAACTAGTATTTCCTTTTCCACGCAATATCAGTATTTCATGGTTGGCACAAGAAACTTGTATAAAACGTCTCTCAATTTCGCCCGGTTTCTATGAAACGATACCAAGTTTCAGCTCGATTGAACAAGCTAAAAGCTGCTCTTAACAAGACCAACCAACGTCACAGAGGCCATCCCTGTTGTGTTTATACGCAGCCGCGCAGCTTCTTTTTTGTCCACCTGTTTTTTCTCGAGAAAGCGATAACACGAAAGCTAGTGTATAGGGTTGCTCGGGACAAACCAGCTTTTGCCGCTTTTTCCCCGGCCATGCGCAGCGTCGCTATACTATTAAGGATCGATTAGCCGAATGAGACAGGCTGTAGAAGCGATGCAAATTGGCGCAACGAAAGCTGTTTCAGACCAGATTTTCTTTCTCTGATTGCGAATTAATTTTATTGCGTATCACTCGCCGGATGAATAAAATTCAGTATACCGTTTTACTGATAAGCGTGTAATTAAGCTTTTTTGTCTGAAGATTTTTAATCGCTATCGTATCTTGGTAATTTGTTTCACGGCGTTGAAAAATATCAGACTTGGTTCTTTTTAATTCTATGCACAACTCCACATTCTGTATCTCTTTCAACAATTTTTTTTCTATTTTCTAGAGGCAACATTTTTTGGTCTTCTAGCAACCATATTCTTTGATTTTTTAGCGACAATATCGTAAAACTGTATTTCCATTTCGCCGTGTTTCTAGGTCGAAATCTATGCAAAAGTTTGAAATATTAGAAATCTTCGACCAACTTACACGCTTCAATAATTTCGACGTTATGGTGACTAACAATAAGGTTAAGCAAACAAAGATTGGCGGGAAATTTAAAAGTACCATGCGTTTTCCCATCTATAATGCAACTTTTATAATTTTTACTTTGAGAAAAAAGTTCTTACCTAATATTAATAAAACTATACATCTCGTTGTCACCATAACTTTGAAGAATTTCGTTGAACTTCTACAATTATGATACTTATGAAAATTCATATTTTTCTCAACATACCTTAACCTAAATGGAGATCAGAATGGGAATTTTAAGGTTATGTTCACTTCTGCTTATGTTACGATATTCGTACTACGTAAAAGAAAATGATCGTTGAAGAAAGAGATCGTTCGTATAGGTTAAGTCGAACAGAACATCTGAATCCAATGACGCGGCAACTTCCGGTTCGCCCGGGGAGAAACTCGTCCCAATTACAAAGCTGCAGGATTCACATTCGATTTCCCTACACCCAATGAATCGAGAAAATATGCAACGAGAATTTAAGGTCACTGCAGGGGAGCAGAAAAGAATATTATTCACGATCCAGAAAAAAAAAAGAAAAGGAAAGAAAAGAAAGAAAGATGGAGGAGAGAAACGAGTTAACGAGACGGCCATCCGGCCTGATCTCCTCTGAATTTTAATGAACGCCTCTCTGATTTAAATTCGGACACTTCTCTTTCAGCGGAACTGACGATGGACCCTAGGTCCAAAGCGTGGAAGAGAAATTCTGCTCAGGAGATAAAACCACACTCATATCACTCAAAAATTATTCTCAAATTGGTCGTAATGATCTTTTTTATGATTACGTGCCAGGATTGGATATTAACAAAATAAAATGAACTTCTCAGATTACAGGAAAATATTGCAATTACAAAAGTAAGTGTCTTTTATTATACTTGGATTCATAAATTTTTCATTGTAATTGAACATTTTCATAGGATAAGAATTATAATGAAATAATTTATTTTCAAAGATTCTAGGACTGATTTGCAAGCAATTTTATCTTCAAATAAATTTACTTGCTATTTTATTTGGAACAACTATTTGATATTGTTATTCGTTTGAAATAAAAAGCAAAGAACTCTGTTTCATGTTCCTAGGAGTTTCTAGGAAAGTATATTGGAGAAAAGTAAGCTTACAGATGAATACTTAATTCTTTGTAGGAGACGTTTCTCAGGGATGCTCTTTCCCACAGTTTCCAGAGCAAGAAGAAGCCTCCACAGGAAGCGATATGACCTCAGGCTAGAGGATTATGATCCCTAATCAGTAATTTCCCAAGTATTTAAATTTCTCCAAACATTACTGCAGAAGACAATTAAATTTGATGAAGCAATATTAGAATTCATAAGAGTTCATATCTCAGAATCATCATGTATCTATGATCTCATGCATCCAGGCTTGGAATATCATTGCTAGCTTCAAAAGAAACCAACTATGAGTGTGGTGTACCAAGCTTTTTATTACTTTTTAACCCTCTACGATGAAAATCCTGGTTGCTTGTCAAATAAAGGTCCATAGTTGGTTAGGTTCTTACATTTTGACCTAAAAATTGTGCAACAATTATTTTCTAATGAGCCGTTTACGTATAAGACATATTTCTATAAATAATTTATCTTATGATAAACTACTTTCTTAGCCGCCAAGTGACATAAAAGTCAGGAAGTCAAGAAAGATAAACTTACTATAGCTTTCTAGCGTGATCTTTGTGCAAACCTTAGCATGAGAAAACTTAGCCAGCCTGTAAGCCTTTAAATCTTATTTTAAATAATTGTATACCTACTTTTTAAGACACTGTTGCATAATGCGACTTTTACAAAACATTTCTATATTAATACACCATGTTAATGGCAACACGCGAGTGGATTGCAAAAGCTGAGAAGACAAAGCACTATAATTTTCTTCTATCTAACATTCTTATCAATCATTTTCGCTAGTGACGACCTTAAAAAACCGCTTAATTACTGTTCAAACGTCGCACAGGCAGATGCAATCTCGAGCAATAAATCTACTCGCGGCTGGTAATAGTTTCATCTTTATTGTATTTGCTCGTTGCATCGAATGAGAAGGGGCAACTCGGAGAAAAAATGTATGATAACCGACGTGGTGAATAGTAATCAGAGATACATTGTAATCCTCGCTGTGAGAGTTTCAATGTGGCTGCAGCAACTCGTACAATTGAAATAAATTGAAGACAAACACTGTAGTGTCGTGCATATAAGTATATATTAATTATATACATTATCAGTTACACAGGGTGATTGGTAACTGGTGGTACAAGCGGAAAGGGGGTGATTCTAAGCGAAAAAAGAAGTCGAAAATATAGAATACAAATTTTTCGTTCGAGGCTTTGTTTTCGAGAAAATCGACTTTGAAGTTTCGCTCGGTACGCGCGCGGTACGTCATAGCGGATCTCACTGTAGATCGTTGTTTCGATGGAAAAATTAAAAAAAAAAAAAATTTGTATTCTATATTTTCGACTTCTTTTTTCGCGTAGAATCACCCCCTTTCCGCTTGTACCACCAGTTACCAACCACCCTGTATAGTAGCTATATTTACTAATTATACAGGGTGTGACCGAATAACACGTACAAGCGGACACGAGGCGATTCCCTATCAGCAAAATAAGAACAAAATATGGAATAAATAAATTGCTCGTTTAAGTCTTAGTTTAAGAGAAAATCGAGTTTGGAAATTGATGAAAAAAGCGCTACAAATCGACCACCTGGTATACACGTAACAACGTTGTACAACTATACGAGTACACGGTATGTAAATTCTCAGACTAGCCTCTCGTTTTATTCTCCGGTGAAGGAAATTACACTTGTCGAGAGTTCCGTTTTAAGAATAGTCCATGCTCATTTGATGCTTATCCGAGCGATTACAAATTTGTAAAATAAAACGCTACCTAGTATGTAATTATAGACGATTAGAGAAGAGGCTTGACACAACACTGTCAAAACAATAGGGGACACAAGTGCATATAACGTGTAACGTTATCGTTTATCTCGAGACGTTCGACGTGAAATGAATAGCGGTGCGATTTTTATTTCACAAAGATAACGACGATATGGTATTGAACAATAGAGGAGCTCAACGTTGTTACAAACTTTCCATTCAGTGATAAACTATCGCTTGTTTTAATTGAAGTATCTTTAATGGGCATGTGAGAAAATAGAATTAAAGTCTCTTCAATTTGATATCGATAATTTATGTTCGAGAGGAACTCACAGATACACAAATGAGAAAGTATATAGAATATTTGAAGTAAAATACTTGTGATATTTATAGAATTTATGCTCAGAAACATGCGCAGTCTAGTAAAATACTGTCTAGTAAGATATTTATAAATTGTACTTGGGTTAGGTTATGTTCACGAAATAGGTTATATTCATAAAGATTCATAATCTCGACGTAGTTTTATAAATGGAATTCGAGACAAAAAAAAGACATTGGCAAGATAATAAATATTTCGAACGACATTATCTCATATGTGTCTTATATAACAAATACATACTTACTCCAGATACAAAATCACTATAAACAGAAGAAAAGAGATTAAGTGGTCGAAGGATCGAAGGATAGTCTTTTTGTGAGGTTATGTAGAAGGATAGGAAAGAAGAGGACTGTTAAAACGAACTTTGGTATGCCTATAGCTAAGAAATGTAATCCTAACGTGGAAAGTATTGAACCAGTCAACAGCGTATCCTTTCTAGGCGACTAGACTCCGTCAAGACGATCTGACCAAAAAAAAAGCTGAACTCTTGCGGCTTGCGTTTTACAGTTACACAATCGCCAACTATTTTCAACCCGGCTTCCTTCTCAGTATTGCGATTCGGTTCACCTAATTTCCACCTCTTCCTTTATTGACAATATTTAGTCTGAGTTGTTCGTTTCCGCTTCTCTGATACTTTCGATATCTTCAATTCTTCAATATTAAATCAATATGTAGATATTCCTAGTTCTCTAAATTTCCCCTTAGAGTAACAGTCCTTTTGTGTGATTGGAAGTGTCGGAATTTTGTTTTCAATTTTGAGAATGATTCCCCCTTTCCAAAATTCTCTATATTCATGTATATCTAAACTCCCTAGAATCTATATTTTGAAATCAAATAAATACATTTGTTATTTAATGGGTCAACGCAACATTGCTAGAATATATAGGCATATATACAATTATACAAATCTCGCTTTTTTTCTTTTTTTCACAAAAATATCCACTAGAATTTACTTCTTGCTAGTTGTATCTTCTTACAGTGCAAGGATAATTATTGGCAATCTGATTTTTACCACACCAATGAGAAGCTAGCTGCGATAGCATTTTAACTATGGCGGAGATTTTGAGGAACTTAGTGATACAATATTGGAAAGGGGGAATCTCCTTTAAAATTCAAAAGGAAATACGAAATCGCTTTTTAACGAACTTTTTTATTTCATATTACAATTTGTATCTTTCCAAATCAAAGTTCTATTTATTCTAATGCAGAGTTATGAAAATTTTCCCTAGGCTCATCCGCATTCCTCCCTAGACGCGTCAAACTTTTTCCAACGCCTCAGACTATTGTACGTGATATTATTTCTCTATCGAATCACGTCCAATACCGACCAACAAGCAACTCTATCCAACTCGAAGCTGCCTGGAACGTGTTCCATTAACCGGCTCAATTTTTCTACATTTCTTACATGGATTTTCAATCAAGGACGAGAGAATCGCGTATCCAAGATCCTCTGCAACGATCATCGGCCCTAGAATCACCGATACACATAATAAAAGTGCGATATGCTTGGATAAGGATCGATGATCGATGCGTCTATCTATGGATCATCGATCGATCCGCTCCTCTATCTAGTTTTATAGATGTTTCTCTATCCCCCTCGACCAATGTCGAGTTCGTGACTTTGTAAGAGCCACGATCTTTGCTAGTTCTAGGTTCTTCAAACTGTTCATCAGGAACTGATCTCTTTGATTTCTTCGCTTTAGCTTCTTTAACCTCTTCAGCCTTGAATACTATTTGTTTATAATACTATTGTTTATAATATATATATATTTCCTATTTACCTCTTATTCTTCGTACATGATCTATAATACATAACTGTGCACTCCAGTTGCTAGCAACAAAATACTCTATACAGTATAAAATCGCTAAATTTGGTATCCCCTGTTCTTCTTTTATTCTCCACGCAACTTATAACAAAACGAATATCCGTGTATTTATGGGAGATTTAAGTATAGAAAAATATATGAGTTGCACGCAATACAGGAAAATACATCTGAAATATTCATTGCAATATTTAGAATGTGAAAGATATATGTCTCTGTATTTAGGTTTCATGTGTATAAACATATGCAGGCGACCTACAATGTATAATTGTACACGTGTTATCTACTCGAAGTAACATCGCCAGCTACAAACATCGCTCGAGAGGATGGCAAACGATCTGTATGGAGGCAGAGAGATCGACTTGTGCATTTATATGTATAGCTATCGCTGCATCAGCGTCTCAGGGCGAATAACGGTGCATCCTACACGTCTGCTTTGCGTCGCATGCAAAATGCACTCATGTGACGACCGATACCCGCGACCTTGACAAAATCGAGGAAAACCGAGCCTAAAACCGCTATCTCTTTCTTTCTCTTTCACTCGACATCGGTATGTCTCGTACAATGCTGCTACACGCATGCGCGAACATGGAGTCGCGTGAATTGTACACCTTCTCTCTCTCTCTTCGTTCTTACGTAAACGGTTCAGAAACAAACGTATTACTTAATCGTGCGTTTCTACATAAATCGTGGTTGCCAACCTAAGATTCGTAGAGTCGTACTTTCGAACGAATTCTGTATACAGGAAGAAGATTTTTGAGGTTATACAAGGTTTGTTTCGATAGATTAGGTATTCAGATATTTAGATTAGATAAATTTCGCTGATTAGTATTACTAACCGATTTATGTTATTATGTACAAAGAACAATTTTCCAATTGTAATTTGTTTTCAATTTGTAACGTCACGATATTCGCATTCTACGATTGTATATGCGATAATTATCGAGGATTTCGTTTTAAAATTGGAAATGGAAGTGATTTTGGCATTATAAGAACAACCGTTTCGTAGATAGGTTCGAAAAAGTAGTAGGTTTTAGAGTTCTAGATAAACTGATAAATACATGGCGACGATAATTATTCACGAAGCTAGGAGTGACAATTTTCTGCAAATAACTTCATCTATTAAATCCTTTCACATTTTGTATTTTTATATTTCCTGTGTTTCCAATAATTTAACGGATACAACAGAAATAGACGACGTGTATTATTGATATATGTGTTAGGTCGTCACGCATGAAACTGAGACTAAACTGTACCCCGATGTACCGCAAGACTCATAGTTTATTCCCGTTCATGTTCAAGGATTTTCTCTTTCCACTTTTACGTTTCGTTCGACAACGATGAATAACAGAGCGTAAGTACTTTCACGATATTTCGTTTTTTTTTTTTCTTTTTTAATGTTCGGCGATTTATTTCCAAACAAAATGGCGTACGTATGTAAGACGTAAAAGAAACGAAAAATCGTGAAACATGATACTGACCTGTTCCCTCGAATGGAACGCGTCATAAAAATCCCATGTCTCTTATTACGACCAGTTTTACCAAACATGGGTCCTTCGTTCGCGTAATAAAGCGACGAGTGACTTTCTTTGACCCTCCAGATCGCACCGGAAGTAATTGCTAATCGGAAGCTTCCAGATGTGACTTTGAAAGTTCAAAATTCTTCTATTCTTTAAACTTTAATCGATTGTAATTTCTCAAATACTCAGTCCCAATTTCGTCTCTGTTCTAATAACTGAATATACGCAAAATTCATAATTCCTCACTTTATCAATTCTACTTTTTGTAATGAAGTACAGTGGAGGACAAAAGAAAGTTCGAAAGATAATTCCCTAGTTCCCTAAATATTAACTTAAAATCTTATTGGAAATATTCGAAAGATTCAGAACTTTCTATTCATATACAATTGTAATTTAAATTATTTTACGTGATTCTCGTTTCATTAGCTTCTATTTTGACTATAGTAGTGCCACGGCTATTTAAGGAAGATATAAATATTCCGATATAAAAATTACAAGGGAAGGAATCTCGAACTGTTATTGATGTACAGGAAGGCACAGAAATTATTCGTACGAAGAACAGAATCACGGAAAAGAAGTTTCACTGACTGAAATCGCCTACGTAATACATTGTTTGCCAACTGTAACGTGTATTTCGTCGCGGTCTACGTGAGCCTGAACCCTGTGCAGTTACTGTTTCCCGTTTCATCCTCTTCGTCGCGCCATTTTCTTTTTCTCGCGTCTGCCTGGAGAACCGATAATCGGAAATCATGCAAATTCCACGACACACTCGCTGAATCTACAGGCAATAACAGTACCTCTTACATACCGAGCGATTATTACCTCCTACTGTAGCAATTTTTCGCCTTCTATATACAGGGTGGCCCGATAACTGTGATGCAATCGACAATTGGGTGATTCCATGCGAAGGAAGCTTATGCTACCATTTTGCAATGACGATCTTGTTCTTGCTACGATTTTCAAAATTTGTCCAATAAACAAATTAGATGTATGTTAACCAACTTTGGCTAATTAGGTTTCCCATTAAGCTCAAAGTACAAATTGTTCACAAAAATAGTTGAAACCAAATATCAAGCTATCCTTCGGTCTTATCCGAGTCGTACAAAAGTTTAAGCATCTTTCTTTGATAATTAAGGCCTCGAAAGGACTATCTTCAAAGAAGAAATTATTTCCACGAAGGAAAATTACGACCAGAGAAATATTCAATGTAATTTCAGAGTAAATCGTTAGCCAACCTAATAGGTTATCAATCATGCCGGTCATTAATGTATAATTAACGACACAGATAATGTTTCGCGTTTGATCTCCAATTACTAATTTAATTACCGTGTTTCCATAAGTAAATCGGAATTTAAATTGAATCGAGCCATTTAACAGCACCTCGTCGAAATTTTTCAGTTTTTTCCATCCATATAAGATCAAGGTCTCTCATTGTCGGAGAAAACAGACGTTTGCAAAGTATTCAAGGCTTTCAGTATATATACATATATGACGATTATAATTTCTTGCGGAACTTTCCTTTCCTTAACCCGTTTCCTGTTTTCGGGTTTCTCAATTTCCTATGCCAGGCCGTTCATTATTTCGCGGATAATTGATAAACCAGTTTTTGAATGAACATAGCTATCAAACAATCGCGTAGTGGCAAGCGAACACCTTTTAGCCAAGAAATAGTATTTTTTCTTTTTTTTTTTTTTTTTTTTAATCACTCACGACTTTCTCTCGCGTATCAGTCTATGATTATGAAGCGAAACCAGTAATTTCAGGAGTCGATGACCTTGGCACACGCAGCCCTTATCTAAACATAGACCGTGGATTAGTCATTACACTTGTGGTCTGCCACCTGTTCGTGCTGATCTTTCTCATTTTTCAAGGACGCTTTTATTTCACATCAAAGAGTAAGGTGTACGCATGTTGTACCGATTTTTAATTTTTTTTAATTAAAAAAAAAACTTTTACTGAGAATTAGTTTCAACTAAATTGATGACTTCAATTTTTTATTAGGCATTAATTCCAAATATATCTTCGTTGCAAAACACTATTCTTTAAATATCCATTTGAATCAGCAGATATTCCAGTCCATAGAACAACCTCTAAACCGCGGATTTTTGCACATTTCTGTGAAATTTGAAGCTTTGGAAGTACTCAAAAAATGCACATGATATACAAAAGTATAATAATATGTAATAATGTAGTATATAATAATAATAACGACAACAACAATATACAGGGTGGTTGGTAACTGGTGGTACAAGCGGAAAGGGGGTGATTCTACGCGAAAAAAGAAGTCGAAAATATAGAATAAAAATTTTTCGTTCGAGGCTTTGTTTTCGAGAAAATCGACTTTGAATATTCGCTCGGTACGCGGCCACTTTATCACGTCTCGTTATAACCGATCTCACTGTAGATCGTTGTCTCGATGGAAGAATTAAAAAAAAAAATTTTTTATTCTATATTTTCGACTTCTTTTTTCGCGTAGAATCACCCCCTTTCCGCTTGTACCACCACCCAGTTACCAACCACCCTGTATAATAATAAAATACACAAAATACGATAGTCATTATAACCTCTAATAAAAGATGAAACAAATTTATGTTTAAATTCTGTTTCTTTAATTGTATTGGCAAAAATATAAATTGTGAAGAAATACAAAGCATAAATTTGCACAAGAATTGCATAAAAATCCACAGGATAAATTTACATAAAAATTGCATAAAAATCCACAGCCTACAAAACATATTAATTTAAAATATCCCCATTTATCATGGCCGCCGTACACAATCTGAGGTACACAGTACACAGGTGGTTCGTCAACGATCATACACACAGGACAAAGTAAATTGGCTTCCAATGGGCAGAAAAAGGTGAAAGATAAGCGTATGCAAGCAGTCATTGTACACTGCCTGATTACGGCATCGATACGAGGTGCAACGCGGCCCAGATTTTCAAATCAAGGCCAGGATATTTGCTCGCATACACATGCACGTACGCATACACGCCTGAGAAGCAAAAACTCGACCGACGGCGAAAGTGTCCGTGCATCTGCAATACCCTACGTGTTGCAAGACCAATAGAAGCAAGAAACAATATAAAAAGATGAATGAACGTGATGAAAACATACAATTCGATATGCACGTACAGCCTAAACTAGATAAGATAGCGGCTCAAAGTTACACTAACTGATAGCCAACTGATATCAACTTTGTTGGTATGCTTATTCAATTATGAAATTAGCGATGTCATCCATCTCCTTGCATAACGTATTTAATATCTAACAATTACGCCATTAACGACCTAATTAATTATCAAGGAAAGTTATTCGAGCGTTATAGAGATTCGTTCAGAGAGAGATATATATATTCGGAATTGTAGCAAGATTCGCAAATTTTAATCGTAAACAGGAAACAGCCGACAAAGCTATGAACATATCTTGGTGAGATAAAATATTATTAAGGTTAATCTACGGTTAAAATAATCAGTCGATTACAAAAGTACGTATAGGGATTAACTCGCTAACGGCCGGGCAATGGTTTATCATTTATGTCACGAATATGTCCATTTCTTTAGATTTCATAAAATCATAGAATCTATATAGAAGAAATGCTAATGAAAAAAAATGTAAGCTGATCCTTGGAATTCCCTTTCGTACCTATAATGTTGAAAAAACAGAATTAGATAACCTAAACTGATTGAATAACGTTGCAACTATATGTTGCGTTAACGCAACCTACACTCTTAATGTTTTAAACATTTAATTCTTAATGTGAAAGTGATGTTCGAAACTGACCATAATATTAAAGCATTCGTAACCACGATTTCTACATTTAATATTAAAAGAAATTGGAAAGCGTCTTTTTTTACTTTTATCTGCTTAAAAAATGACTAGAACGCTAGAAAGGAAATAATAACGCTAATAAATGTATCGAGAATTTACTTCTCTTCGATATACATATGAATGTATTGACTTCGTGTTGGACGTGTTACGATGCGTTCGAAATACAAAATTCAACATGGCGGACAGGTAAACGCGCCTAGGGCCATTCGACTATTTTATTCCGGTCGTCGGGCAGATGGTCGGTTATAAACTTTGCCGGCTAACGGATTATCCAGCAGCAATGGAAAAAATAATTTTTACACGTAACATGGGCGTGTCACGGAATGAACGTGACAACTGCTTGTGTTCGATCGAATTCTAAGAAAATGAGATGAGAAAAGAAAACAATGTAAAGAGGAGAAGACTGTGTTTAGAGAAAGACAGACAATATTCGTGGTAGAGAGGTCATAAACAGACTGTTTACATACGTTCGAAATTATTTACGTTCAGTCACACTCTCGAAATGTATACGTTGTATCTTGATACGCTTTGTCTCCGATTATTTTATATCGTTATCGAAAATTTTTGTAACCTTTAAAACACGTTTCTGTTATCTTGTAATGATTACATGTGAGTCATATAAACTCTCAAGTTATAGTGTAAATTGTTACCAATTATTGGTATTATAATTTATTGTTTATATATGTTAGACTAAAGGAAATAAATAAATAATATTAAGTTTAGTTCTATATGTCGAATTTTATGTTGTATTAATTAAAGAATAGTCAAAATTTGTAGTTTTATTTATTTGATAGCATTTTCATGTAATCTATGGATCTTATTCCGCTAGTTTGAAGTTTAAAAATTTCTTTTCACGAACCTACGACAAATTCGTTTCGTCGTATCGATTAAATTTGTCGAATAAATAATTGAGAAAATAATCTCCACCCGAGATTTAAGAATACACGTCATTTAAAAATACAAATGGAATCTTTCTCCTTTTATTTTACGAATAAACACATTGCGAAACGTTTCATTTCTTTTACTCCTGGTTTTACGTAACAAACACACGGCTGTCAAAAGACCACCTGTGATTGATTCTTGTACAAACACGGGATTCGTGACGTTTATAGCATCGGGAAACCAGAAATACTAAAAGGGAAACCTCAAACACGAGCTAAGCCGTGCAAACAGCCGACGGCCGACGCTCTCTATTTAACTGCCGGCTCTTTCAACAAAATTTGCCAACATTTACCTACTGTTTGAACTAGGTATGTGCTTCTTCTTTTCCATTACTATTTCGGCGAAAAATCGCTAACGTACTCTGATCTAGCTTTCTTTCATTTCTATTCTTTAATTCAGTTTTATCTAACATGGAATGTTAATTGAAATTATTAGCCGAATTGTCATTGAGCGTGTTACTAACATAACCTAACCTTGCTTCTTTTCTTTTCGTTAATACGATTTTATAATATGGCGTATTATTTGCAGTATACAAATTGCAGGTATTACCAGGAATTGTTATTGGATTTTACACAATAACGCGTGATACGTATACGTGGCAAATTTGTACGAGTGTTTAGTTATCGCGAGATTTACGAAATCTCGAAAACGAATCGAGAGCAGGTAAACGATTCGAAACATATTTTCCCGGCAACGCGACGTATTTATCATGGAAAATAAATCAAAACAGTCAACTTTTTATCGCAGATTTAAAACAAAAAGAATTTTTAAAAACCTCAAGGCAAACGCGGCAAAGTTTATAGTCGCACGACAACAAATTTTAGAAAAACGAAGAATAAAACTCAGATGACTAATTGTCGACGAGAAATCATAAATTTCATCGATAAAAACGATATTATTGATGGTCTCATGGTAAAAAATTACAGGGAACATAAATTATCGGATCGTATAAGAAACAATTTTTACATCGTAATGGATGACTTTGTAGCGTCGCCATATTTGCATTGTGTAACTGCGTTATGCGATATTTATCGAGAAATCTCGAGATCGTAGCTCAAACTTTTTCAGTGACAATTTTATCAGAACGATAAGGATCCTACGAAATCGTGAAGCAATTAGTAGTTGCGATGTTTGCTGAAGAAATGAATTGTCTACGTTTTACAAGGGCTGATAAGACGGGAAAATGTTTGAAAAATTGCCTCCAGTACCGAACAGAAAATGATATCTCACTATCACACGCTGTGTTATTACCCGAGAAAATTATTTAACACTCAACGTTAAATATTTTTCGATCAAACGCAAAAATACTCTAATTTTAAAAATTATAATCTAAAAAATATAAATATAACAATATGACAATTTTACATTAAAGCAATCGCGATATTTTTATTAATTTTTTGTCAATTTTGTATTACTATGATCGATTGGAACCTTCTTGTCAGGGGTTAAAATTTGTTAAAAGAACAAAATATGGCGTTATAGAATTACATCGTGGCTATTAAAACGAAACATCGCAAAAGTGACTGTTATGATAACTTATATGACTCCCAACGTTTCTTGCATTTCACACAAGAACCTCAACTTAATTGGTAACCTATTTTCTATTACAATTTCTATTATCATTTGACAACTCACGAGGGACTGCTAAAATATGAATTTATAAATTTCAATATTTATTACTTACTGCTTCTAAAGGGAACTGGTGCAATATACAAAATATGAATATATTAAAAATATGAATTTGCATAAAAATACGCAGTCTACTTATGGTATACAAACGATAATGTTCGATATTCTAACTTCAAAATTTTTAAATAATTCTTACATACGAAAAGAGAAGCAACTTATTCTTCATAACATTTGAATTGGCGAAATAAGAAAGAAATGGCGGGAAATAATCGACTCACCGGATGATTAATTTCTTGTTGTCATTCCTACAGCCATTGAACGTGACCTTCTGCACTAGTTTCTAAGACGCACTTTTCCGGTCACGAATCTCACGAATTCAATTTTCTTTCTCTCACTAACACTTTTGACGGTTGACAGAAAGACTCGAGAACGTTTATGCCGGTCCCCGACGAACAATCACATTCCCGATTTACGACAACAATTTATTGTTATTTAGAAACCCGATCGAATGGAACGTTTCGAATGTCCTTCTCGAGATGTAAAAATTGTAGCAACGATAACAATAAGTAGATGAAAGCACGATGAAGGGTACACGCGCCGGAGGGAGAGGTTTAACAGTCCAAACTCAACGATCGACGGACTACGACTGATCGAGAACTAACGGCTTTCGCGCGGGTAGCTTCGGCAATTTTCGCGCCCCATCGTCGAGCCTCTCCGACTTTCGTTCGGGCGCCCTCGCATGCTACTCGGCCCGTGTCGCCGACACTCCAAATATAATAAAAGAAATTCGAGATTTTTTGCAAATTCGAGAAAGTAAAATTTTCTGCGATTATCTTAAAATTTAAGATTGCTACATTAGATATAAACGAATGATTGTTTCTTATTGCCAAGGAGTATTTCAAAAATTAGATTAGGTGTTGTCGTAATAATCATATATATTATCTATATTATTATTTCATTAATGTAATACGATAAAGCTTGTTTTAAGTAGCAATATCAGTTAAATATACACTTTAATTAATTTATAAATTTTATTGACATCCATGTACTGTCGCTACAAGTGTCTAAAGTGTCTAAAGATACTTGTATATGGTAGTGTAAATAAGGGACTTCAGAATCGACATTAGAATACATTAGAATAATTCCAGTGGTATATTTCTTGGTTATGTGACTTGTCTTTTTTCCCGTTCGGTGACCGGCTTTCTATGTATACAGTTTCGCGTTCTCCACAGATCGAGAGATTCTCAATTAGAATTACGGTACTGCAGATTCCGTAAATGAATGAATTTAATTCAGAAATACAGTATGAAATAATTCTTACGTGAATCTAGTGAATTGAGATTTTCAATGTGGGAATTACATTTTAATTACTCGCATTCTTCGTTGTTATAAATACAATGAATTCCTAATAAGAAATGGCTAATTGAACTCGACTGCGCGATCACATTGACAAAAGACTTTCTCTCGATTTTAACGTAGTAAATATTCTATGGTGAACAGAAATGCAATCGGCTAGCTGGAACTAGGTTTTATGAACAGCTCGTAAAATCCTCGATGTATTTTTTGTTAATGAAATTGGTTGTTCGTTATGAAACAAGCAAAATTAACTCGTGTAAATGCTAATCCAAATTAAAATATCTTAAAATTTTTTAACATTAAGGTAAACCTCGACACATGACTTAAGGATTTTTCTGTGTATTAAAATAAATGAAAACTCACTATTCATGATTATGATTTGTATACTTAACTTGAACAAATTTTTGGAAATTAAATAAATTTGAAAGATAATTTAAGGAATTCCATTATACGTATTTACAATAAAAAAAATTGCATATTTGCACATATATAGCGATTACAGCAAATTTAGTGCTGGACAAAATCAATTTGTGGTACCATAACCTATATAGATGTTTATGTCTACAAGAAAAGACGTAGAATTTTTACACAACTTGTGATTACTACGAACTATTATACGCAAATCAGTTGGGGTAAGATAAGATTTGTGATTTAACTCACCGAAATATTTTAAAGATACGTCGCAATTTCAAGCCCATCCTTGTTGAATTTCTCGACAGACACATGAACGGCACTATTCACGAACGTGTTTGAAAATATACTGAGGGTGCGTATGAGGGTTACGCATGATGCACAACGACCGTTGGCAACGGTCGCGTGCTAAAACACCGGTGGCAGCTGCTATACTGCCGGCTCTGAACACTACACCTTGGTTACGACCCGCCATTTGATTCTTTTCTTTGCCGTCGAGAGGCGAAAAAGCAGTATTCAATCGAGAAAAATGGGAAAAGGACGGACAAACTATGTATTTACTTACATAAGGCAAACAATCGAAGCAACGGATTGTTCGTTGCGGTTGCGCATGTCTGGCACGCGCTTCTGCGCATGTGGTTTCCTACGACTGGTGGAGCCACATATACTATTACCGTATTCATTGCTAATAGTACATACTTATGATTTTGTTCTATTTTATTTTACAATACAAACAATTAAAATAACTATAATAACATTTTAGTATGAAAAATAATAAAAATATATTTTATAATGCATAATATACATCATACATTGCAATGTAAATATTACAAGGAAAGAGAAGAATAATAATAGTGAATAAAAATGCCACTAAAGCAGTATAGAAATAGTGGTATAAGTGGTATAAGTTTAGTCCGATATTAGAAAATAGAAATAGTATTTTGAGATTAGTTTGAAGATTTAAATTTTAATTGAAATAGTTTTGGAATAATTGAAATGATTAAAATTTTTGTCAAATAACAAAAATATACGTTGTTAGCGTATTCTACACCTTAATGAAAAAAAAGTAATAAAATAGAAATTCTACTACAGGAATATAGTGCAGTAAACAGTAATATGTACAATGATAGTAATAATAATAATATAAATGGTGTTTTTCGTAATTGGGTCAAGTTTTAAAACAACAAAAAATAAACCAATATTTTATTAGGCAAATAAAATGTGATTGTCCTGAAAGTGGAAGCGCGTCAATAAACATTGAAAAACAAAGTATCCATGAATCGAATTATTCCAGTAAAATTATATTAAGAAAAGTTTTTGTTTCCAGGAAATTCCACAGGAAAGACGATTGCACAAGCAACGATTTGAGGAATGCCAGATCGAAATATAAAAATCGACATAAAACACAGGAACAGCTGTTCGCGAGTTTTATGGATCGTTTCTTGCGTCCGTCATGATTCGAGAAACGCGATGAGAGAGGAAAGGATTTGGTTTGTTAAACTGTCCGGAGAATCTTGGAAAGTTCGAGCATCATCAGGGAGAATTTATTCCGATACATTCAATTTAATACCCGATTTAAATCATCGGGATATATTCAACTGTCTTTCGCTAATTAATGTAAATATTGTAATTTAAAGAATATACATATATATATTTTTATTTTTTATTTTATGTATATAAATAGATACGGATTAATTCGTAAATAAAATAACTCTCCATAAAAAGAACGCAATGAAAACAGAGTAAATCGTAAAAAGTGAAGAAAGAGCCCCTGTGATGTATGCAACACGACCTGCGCAACTGTGAGCATGATTGCAGCGCCACGGAGGCATGCACGCTTCACGTCGCTCGCATAATGAATAAAATTCATTCCTACCTTAATTATAGTCAACACATGTACATACGAGTTTGCTTTCTCAATCCTGATCCCACGAGAATTCCCGGAATATTAATATTTTATGTTTAAGGGAGAAGTTGTTACCTGCAACAGAAAGAATTTTAAATAAATTACAACATTATACTCCACTGTCTTTTCAGTTCCTAAAAACGTGCTTCTAAAGTCTTTTTTTTTAGAACAAAAACTTGTTATTTGTAACAGAAAAAACTGCAAATACATAATTGCAAGATTGTAATGTATTACATCTTTAATTCCTACAAGACTAATTTCAAAAGCTTTTTTTTAGAAACAAAAACATTCATGTATTCTATGAACATAATTAACCAAAAATGTCAATATGTAGTAGTATTTGCTTTCTGTGTTGTCCACTTTTGTACACTATGATCTTAAAGTTAGGATAACATTTGGTGATGCTTATATTTATTTAGGACATTTGATAGTAGCAGTGGTAGCAGTAATAGTGGCAGTTTGGTGGTAGCAGTATACACCTTAACAGTTAACCAAAATATTCAATGAAGCATTGGTTTATATTTTCTCATCAACTAATGATTTCATCAATTAATCAATGAAATCCTAACGAAAAGATAAGGTAAAAGAGTCAGATCCGTTTTCACCGCTCACGTTAACGGGGACGACCAGATATTATCGGTTCGCACACGTCTTCCGATGGAGCGCGATTTACAAGGCAAAAGTTAGAAAGCATGGCTCCGTCCGCGCTTCCGAAACGCCGAGAGATCTCCCCGGATAAGCGTGCATTCGAGCATATACCGGCGCATTTTCGTCAGCTCTCGATTTCACGCGAATCTCATAGTAACATCCTCGAACTCTAACCATCTTGTTACCGTCAATTTATTGCTCAATTTACTTTCAAACGAACTTCCAGCTATGCAAATATTCACTATACGTACATTGTAATTCCGTGGTTAACGCATTATACCGCCATGTAATTATGGCTGCTAAGACAGATTTATTGGCTCCTAGAGGCTACTGTCTCTGACACTGACGTAGATCATGAAAATATCTTTACGATGTGATTTATATCAATTGGTATGCGTGTATGAGATGTGATCATTTAAATAGAGAAGAGACATATGTAGAAATTGGGAAAGCAAAGAACGAGGTTATGTACACAGCCATATGACAGCTACTCGATCAATTTCAGTTAGTATTAGTTTCTGAATTTCGTAACACAAATTTGGGCATTATTAGCGTTCAATTTCTAAGAAACGAACGTGTGATTTACTTTTATTTATCGTATTCATTCATTGCATATCTGCTTGGATCCAACAATCAGCAAGAAACTTCTTTGTCCTGTCATTACTTTTTTTTCTTCTCTTCTTTAACCTCAATTTTAGAATTCTCCATTTCTCTCAATTTAAAAGGATGTATGTATATTTTAAAAATAACTGAACTGTCCCCCAAATCTAACCTAACCTAATCTAACTTAACCTTTTTCTTTTTAAATTCACCGTCCAACCTTCTCCTACCCTAACTAAACCTAGTTGATCTAACCTAAACTGAACTGATCTATTTAATATAGCTTGATGTAACCTAGCCTAACCTACTTTGTCAATTTGATTTAAATTAAACCAACTTAATCTAACCTGATGTAATCTAAGTTAATATAGACTAAACTAACCTAACACAATCTAATCTAAACTAAGTTAACCTAAACGAATCTAAGGTAAGTTAACCTAACTTCAAATAGCAGAAAAACCAACGTTCTAAATGCTACAAAAGCGTCATAAACAGTTAGCTTTTAATGAAGAACGAAGAACACTATGTTTTTACATGGTTCCAGGAAAAATGCGGCAGTGAAAGGATAGCGTAGAGCCAGAGTGACGACTAGGCGAGGCAAATGCGTGCATGTAAATTGTTCGCGGGTACTTTCTACGAATTCATTGTTATTTTCAGAGGCGTCGAGCCTGCGTGTGAGATCCGCAGAAGCACGAGATAACGGTGTGTAACGAGGACATTCTCGAAAGGACTCGGAATGCAATCTCAACACCAGCCGACAAATTGTCTGAGAACAGTGTCGTTCTCAGAGCTGGGCCAGAGAGCCTGCCATCAGCTGTAATTAATCGTAATTACCGGTAATTAGCCGGATCCCTAACTCTTGCGTAATCAGTGATCCCACTGTTTTACTATGCAAAACTTTGGAAATGCATGGATGGAGGAACAAAGAATCGCGTCACTTTCAAAAATAGGATATTCAGTGTTCTGATGATTATAACAGAGGTCCTGAGAGTACTGAGAATTGCAACTATGGCATAGAACTTTAATATTTATAGTGGTATCACGTTGTGGATGATTGACATGAATCTTTTTTGGGAACCAAGTTTGATAATTCTAAATATTGGAAGAATTAACTGTATTAAGGTTTCAAGATTCTACTTGCATATATAGAAATTTTTAAAAATTCATTGTTATATAACAAGTAATTTTAGACACTTTTACTTCTTTTCTAATTTCGTACAGTTTCAATATCATTAATTTCATTTGTGAAAAAAGAAGAAAAGATCTTGTTCAATTTCCAGTAATAAACTATTGAATTTTCTAAAATCTTCTTCTTTACACACCTGAAAATCTATAACAGAAGAATCTATTAATAGAAAGAAATAAAAGAAATAATAAAATTAGTAAACCAAGGACCCAAAACAGTTCCAAAATGGTAAAGAAACTCTTCAAAGCAACTCTTCATTATAGTACTTAATAACTGATACAAATTCCTATACATGCACATAGTGATCATGTTCTATTTTTCTAATTGTATTCATAAAGATACAATTTGCATAAATATCCACCTATCCACAAGTAAATTAGGCTATCCGCTCTATAAATAGAGGTTTACCATTTATTAAGTGAATAATAGATACTGATAAGATGTTCCATCCACTGATACATCCAACCAAAGTACGTACTTGCTATATCTTCTCCCCCAGCAACAAAGTAAGTAGCTGATTCCAAGTTTCACTACATTAAACCCATCATATTAACCCATGCATCATGCTAACTCATCACCTGTTGCTGGCAAATTGTGGTGGAACCACGACAGCTTGGATACGACCGGTTGCCAAGAGAAATATGCACAAGAGGAAAAAGCGTCCGATTTAAAATGATAGCCGTGTCGTGGCGAGATCTGAATTCCCCCCGTGGATGATCGGCCGTTTAACATTGAAGACACGCATCCTTTTGGCACGGGGATGCATCGACGAGGATGCCCCGCCTAGTTGCAGAGAAACGATCGTGTACAAGCATAGACGCGTTTCCAATCGTTCAGTTATTCCATCCGCGGCACCATCGCGTTTCCGTTCTGACGGGAAGTGATATGAATTCATCGGGGTTCCATCGATCCACCGCTTGGCGGGGGCATTTCAATCGTTCGGCTGCTGCAGGCGTGAGACATTAGTTAGCCAGTGAGGAACCATGAGAGGACCACATGATAAATCTCATTTTTGGCGTGTTTGAAAAGAGAAGAAGATAATCAGCTTTTTTGACACAGTTAAGAAGAAGAAGTTAAGAAGAGAGCCAGTTAGATTCAGAAATACAAAAAAATAGGCGATTATTCCATGTGACATATCCATTTTCTTCAAAAAGGAGAAGAAGACCAGTTAGGTTCAACGAGCGTTAGCCTATCAGTATTATTGTCAATGCTTCAGCTTCTTAAACACTATATTGACAATATACATTGGTCGTCTGAACGATCTTTCAAAGTTATAAAAGATATGTATAATGTATCTTTATCAAGAAAGGCAAAATAAGTAACTGAAATGGATCCTAGTAAATAGCTAAAATAAGTAAAATTACTGAAACGCAAGATTACTACCTTGACAATTAAATTAACTCTACTGTATCAAAAATTGCTATCTGAATATGCTATCTGCTTCGCCTAGTATCAAGAATTAAATCCACCTTCCTTAATACCCTGTTTTAAAAGACCATACTTGTTTTACATATACATAATTAGCGAAGCTCGGTGTAATAATTTAAGGAAACCAGCAACAGTGTGCGAACTTCTAGCGAATGAATTATCATAATTGTCAAGAGTTGCCATAGCAGTAATCGCATTAAGTGCATGTTCCCTGGCATGAAATCTTGGGCCACATTAATAATTCAAAGAAAGTGGCTATGGCGTACAAGCTCCTAGTGAATGAAGCCAAACGGCAGAGCAGTTTCAGTAGGCACGTATCCTTGGTGGTGTCCCTCATTATCATGGAACAACATTCCACGTAACAGCGGCCGACGACATAATTTCCATTCTGAATCGAGGCTCGTTCAAAGCGACCGGCCATCGACTGGCATAGAAAGTGCTTAGGTAACCTTAACACCGTGCTTATCGGACGGCATGCCAACAAGAAAAGCAGTCCAACCCGTGATTTTTGCCGGACCAGATCCCGTGAAAATCGAAACTCGACCAGTTTCTCTTGCCCATTTCAACATTGGCGTTCCCCTGATCTCTTTCCTCTTTTCTCTTGGATTATTCATCAGCCCACCTTAACAAGATCATTCCAGCAGCTCTACTTGTTCTTTCAATGTGGTTTCTGCTTGGGATGCTTGGCCAGCTTGAATTTAAATATTTTCAGATTATTATTGGACTTTCTCTTTATCGGCCAAGTTTTATACTTATTCTTCTATGGTCAATTAAGTTTCGGTCCAGCATTGATTCTTTAGAAATTTTGCAGACTTTATTATGTTCACAGACCTGGAGATTCTTCAGTTTTCACTTTTACGAGTATATTTAAAGACTTCTGCTTTATTGATTTTTCCATCTGCTGCTTCTTGCAACCTCAATTCCACCGATTCTTAGTTTACTTTTATGTATCGTTGTACTTCACAACTCCTTCTATTCGTCGACATTCTTCAGCTCAGATTTTTCCCTTTGCTTAATAAAACTGTCTCAAGTAACAGTTAGAAAAATACAAGAACAAAAATTAGCCAATTCTCCTGACAAGTCTTTTCTAAGAAAAATAGTTCTGGTCTCCTCTAGGGCCTAGGAAATCTAGTATCCCTTAGGTAACTCGATGCTCAAATTGAAAAATTAAAACAGTAAAGAATTATAATAATATTCCCTAAATACATACCACCTTAACATACTTGATCCAATCTCTGAGCCTTACAATTACCAATGATCAAGATCACTGCTTCATCCAGGTCTTTCCACAATTGATCCCAGAGTGGTTTCCTGTGGATCAAGAACGGTGCTTGTCGAAGGTCGTCCATGTGCAGTTAGATGGAGGTCCTCTTTCACTCAAGATCCCTCCAGGCAGATCCATTGTTGTGGTTCGCTGAGATGCCGCTGGTCCCAAAAGCCAGATTCTCACAATCCCCGGTTTCTCCCTAATGGGAAGCATTCTCTCCCTCCTTCCTCCACCTTCGTACGCAACAGAACTGGAAGATTAATGCGCGATTGTCCGGCTGGCAAACTAATTCCGGCCCCCGGTATACGCTGGACTTAGATTAACGTTCCTTTCCACGGGTGAACCGCTATTTCCAATCGATTATGTTTAATCCACAGCATCGTTTCCAGTGTTTTACACGCGTACACCATTCCTCTTGGCAAGTAATTACTTTTACCGGAGCTTGTATTCACCATCCTCGACGTTTCGGACACGTCTTCTTACTTCTTGCTTCTTGGCTGACTGTGTTTACATCTGTGCTTGTGATTTCAGAATTTATTGCTACCAGCAATATTCCTAAATAGTTGCAGTTACATCGACCTCTTTCAATTTATCGTTTCGCCTCTTTTAATCTGAGGCGTTATTACTGTGCATCTGGTTTTCTAGGGGACCCTAGATTTCCTAGGGGACCCTAGAATTCCTAGGGAACACTAGAGACAGGAAATTTGTTTTGTTCACAAAAAAGTGGCGTGACTGATTTCTGGATTGACCTGGTTTTCAATGATTTTGTTGGAATAAATGGTAATGGTAATTAATTTAATTGACCCTTTATTAACGTATTAAGAAATATCCTATTTCACTGTTGGCTACGGGATATTCACCAAATGTTAACATGCATTATTTTCTAACTTGCGATTTCCTAACTACTCGGCTTTCCAATTTCCTAAATCCACCGTGCATCATTTCCACACCGCATTTTTATCCGTATTGCAATATAACGGCCATTCTTTCAAAACCTGCCAATATTCCTTATACCGAATATATTGCAAAAAAGAAAATAATTTATTCCTTTCTTAAGCTAAACTTTCCAAGACGCTAAATTTGCATGCTATGAATTAAACAAATATCTAAACAAAATTGTTTCTCGGATAAGTTGTCAAATTTTTAACATATTTTTAAATTTTAACGTTTATAAAATCAATTACATAGAAATATCGTATCCCTCCTATTCTCTTTTCTAAAAAATATATTTCATCTCATTCTGAATGAAACTAACTTCCAAAATACTAGATTTAAATATTAAAAAAAGATCAACAATCTTAGAACAAAACCATTGGAAAATTAAGCTATGAAATGTATTACATGGTAGACAACAGATTGTCCCATTTCATGAGTCACCAGATGGCCTTTTACCAGCAAAAGAGGATGGGCGGCGAAGAAGAGCCGATACCGCTTTATACCGGCGATCTCTAGAGTAATTAAGCACGCTGACACGATTCCAGTTGTACTTCCAGCTAGGAAAAACCAAGACGAAGGAAACGATACCAGATAAGGCACAATCGCGACGTCCATACTCTGACTCATGTAACCTTCTTGCATGGCTATTGAAAGGGGACGAGTACGACGAACTAGATAAATGGTAAAAGGTAAGATCATCAGTCGTTAGAACTTCAGTGTGATACATATAGAAGTACGAGATTCTATTGATTTACAGCCTTAGACGTTATTCTGTGCAAGTGTCGTCAGGTTTCAGTAGTTTCAAAAGGTTTATGCAAGTCTGTTGAGGAAGATCAAGGAGAAACATTGTTTCAGATCTTTGTTCTTATGGTACAATTGCAGAACCTACAGTTATATCGATTAAAACCAGCTGAATTATGTTTGCATAGGGGCCAATTAATGATTCTTTAGATAATTAGGTGATTATTTGGGGAATCGATTAACGTGGATAGCTATGAAATTGGGCAAGCTATGGAAAGTGATTAATTAAGGGGTATTAAGATAAAAAATCTAATGCGCAGATTGGATATTACAGATTATTTATAATTATCACGTACAAGCAAGAAGTCTGTTTAAGGAAGAAGATCTTTGATATAGAAGCACGTGGTGATTTCACACTGAATATTTATTGTAGATAGAATTGCAGTGTACTAAAGATTGGATACTCTTCAGAAATTCCTTTGCATATCATGTGATATATAAACTCATAGCCTGCTACTTTCATACCGTTCCAGATATAAATTTTATTAATATTATTCACCTGACCAATGGTAGCTTTCTCCTGCAAAGTAGTAGAATATCCTGATAAAATTTCTTAACATAATGAGATCAAAACTAGCCAATAATAAGATCTTGTATCTCTTTTTTTAAATATAAAATCATTATTATCATTAACATTACTCTCAATGAACTGTAACTGAGAATGCAACTTTTCACTTTTATGGAAATGAAGAAATACACATCCAATATTGTAAAATATTTTTCTATTCCTATCATTGAAACAAATGTAGAAGAATTATTGATTACAGAATGTACAATAACCTTGTAGCTTTTTAACTTCAACAAGCTAATGCTTGACTATTAAAGCAATCAATTTTTATATCTCCTTTCCAATCAAGTTATTTCTTAATAATACCATTCTCAATGGATCTCAATTAAAAATGCACCTTTTCACTTTTATACAAACAGAGGAGCACATAAAACATTTTTAAATATTCATCTATGTTTGTTGGCTTGAACAAATGAAGAAGAGCCAGTGAAACGAAACAAGGATGATCATTTAACGCCGGAGGATCATTAAGAACACACGTCCTTCGAACGGGAACACTTTGTTCCAGCTTGGGAACACGGTTGGCATCGAAGATAAAAACCGGCTAATAACTTACGCAACGTTAATATCGCAATTATGATTCGCACCGTTGCTCTTGTCTTTTCCTTCCATCTCTAACGGTAGCAACCACTAATCACCGTATTCAAATCCGGCTTTTGCGGCCGTTTACACACTCACATGTGGCCAGTGTGCATGTAAAATCGTCAGCATTAAATTCAGGAAAGCATCTTCCAATAATCTTATGATAATAATGCACATTATGGCACAGGGTGGTGCTTCATACTCTCTTGGAACTTGAATAATTGCCTGGTACATATCAGTAGCTTTTCCTGACTCGTCTAATTAAATTATAAATTTAATTTATTAGGAGCTTTAGGTGTTTTCTTCAAGGAAATCTGAAATGTTGGAATGAACTGTAAATTTGAAAAGAATTCTGATGAAGCAGTAGTCATAATCATATTGGACTTGATATTTAATATGAACTCTAATTTTTCTCAAGATGCTTTGATAGTAGAAGAATTGCTGTAGTCCAATCTCCAAGGATCTAATTTGTAAGAACTATACTTCATCTATGAATATTAATCTTTCTCAGATGTGGGAAGAAATAATGACCCCAGTCCGATATTATGTTGGATCTAAGGCTTCAAGAATCTTCTAATTTGTAAAATCTGTAACCTTACATAATATTCCACCTATGAATATTAATCTTTAATTAAGTGAGTACAGAGGTATGTACATACTTTGATCCCAGAAAGATTGCAGTATCCCAAAATTATATTAAATCTGATACTCTAAGAATCTTCTAATTTATAATATCTATGATCTTATACAATATTCTATCTATGAACATTAATTTCTCATCAAGTGAATGAAGTAAGTAGCCAGATATTCTGGTCCTAGGAAGATTGCTATAAATATTCTAGTATTATATTGAATCTGATGTTTTAAGTATCTTCTAATCTTGTAACATTTCACTAATAATGAAATCTACTCTGAAGCAAAAAAAGAAATACTCTTCTAAGCAAAGAGGTAATCTGATCTCAATATTATATTGAACCTGATACTCTACATATCTGCTACTATTCAATAACAATAAAATCTATTTCAAGCAAAGTCTTCCCAAGTCTTCAGTTAGTTGGCACAAGACCAATCACTATAACTGAAGTGTAAAACAGAAATGACAATGTGTGTAGTAAATAATCCATCGATTGGTAACAGTACTTGGGAAGAGAATAAAAATGAGGCTGTTGCAACAGCACAACTAATCTCCTAAAAGGGAATCGTTTCTCATTAAAAGGAAACACTGCCTCCCACATATATAACGTTGCACGTTACACGTGACTGCGTTCCACGGACACGCAGGGCGCAACATCCTGAGGGCGATCGGGGATCATTCCATCAGTGCACGCGTAGGAAGTTATT
The DNA here is from genome assembly GCF_011952255.1 of Bombus vosnesenskii. Classification (NCBI taxonomy): domain Eukaryota; kingdom Metazoa; phylum Arthropoda; class Insecta; order Hymenoptera; family Apidae; genus Bombus; species Bombus vosnesenskii. Next base: position 2,132,532 of record NW_022884343.1, read on the forward strand.
CCACTTGTCCAACAGTATCGAACGATACCTACTTTTACCTCCGGTCGACCTTCGCATTACGACTTACTTTTCTCGAGCTCCACCGGCCAGAGATCTCAACGAAAACATTCGACTATCATGCAAGTTCCTCGGAGTATCTGGTTATCCAAAAATATTGGAAATATTTAAATTCTTGCAAGTATTTTAATGCATCAATGAATCTGAAGATGTATGTAGCTGACACTATTGGAAAGTGTGAAAGAGAAATATCTGAATATGTATGATAGTCGTGTACGTACGTTTATAATTACTCAAGTTCTGCACGAATGATCATCTAGAACGTCTCATCTAAAAATATTGGAGTATTTGAAATGAAAGTTTTCTAAAATAGCTGAACCGTTCAGGCTGTTCACAATACTCAAAATACTTGAGTAGTTGGCTATCTGGATTTTAGAACATAACAGAAAACCTATGATCATTAAATGCTTCCTAAAGTATTTGAGACTATTATGAAGTATTTGAACTACCCAAATTTTCTATAATATTTAAAGTATATCTGTAAAACTGAAGTATCTGACTAGTTATACTGTATATGTCTTAGTATCTGAGAACACTGAACACTTTCTAGAGTGCCTGAAGGTGCTTCAAAGTAAATATCTGAATTACTCACAATTAATCTGACTACCAATAATACCTGACTGTCTAATTTACGCTTAGACTAAGTTAAATACTAGAAAGTGTTTAAGGTACCTAAAAAATACTTAAAAACTAAACCATCCAGAATGTCTAAAACATTCTTTTAAAAGTTCTTTTCAATTCAACGTCAAAATGCCCAAGATACTCAACATGAAATCATTGAAAGCACCTAATCCATCATGCGCACCTGTTGAAATAACAAGTATAGATTCTGAAGGATCACTCAATCTTACAGACCCCTGGCCACTTTTACCTATGACAAATCAGATTGGACATAGTGTACGGTCAAATCAAACAGGAAAAGGTGACTCACCTGTTCTTACGCGGCAGTGTCGTAATAGCCATGTTCAAGGACCCCTCGTACCGATGATTGTCCTCCTTCGATCGCCTAGGCAACTCCGTGCAGACACCCTGCGTGAAGCTGTAGGTCCTCCGCTTTTTCAGGCACAACATCTTTGCTTCCTTCTCTCTCACACACTTGGACCCTCTGTTCTCCTCACTCTGTTACCTCATAACTCACCACCAACACACACTCTGTCCATCCTCATGTCCTCTGGCACTTGGTCACTCTGCAGTACATCAACCTGAACAGAATCACAATTCCCTTTGTCAGATATCAGCCGATCAATTTAATCACAATATATTTATCATCGATTTCAATCAGTCAAAATAGAATTGAAATAATAATTCTTGGAATTACTTTTCTCTATATTGGGTATTATTTGATTGACTAAGAGTCAGATAATGTGGAAACGAAATTTATGCAGTCTTTGGGTATGAGTGCTGGTTTAAGCGAGACTTTTCATTGAACTGGAGGAGAAGGCAAGGCCGGATGCGACTTGGAACCGAGCGGAACCGCGACTGCGAGCCGATTGTCAGAGGCGACGAGAGAGAGACGTCAGACTCGTGGCGAAGTTATAACTGTACTGAAGGCTGCGTTCAGAATCTTTCCTCAGGCGCAAGTGCGCCCGGTGATAATGACCCCCACGAAAATTACGGGGGCTCCGGCTGCCGGTCACGATCCCGCATAAGTTTCGTTAGATGCCGTTTTTTAATTGCGTACTGCCCGACTTCCACTTGTTCTACCTGCATTTTTATATTTTCATTGTTTCCTTCTGTATGTCTAGCATCGAACGTTTGAATATTTTCACAAGTGGATATTTTTTTAAATTAATTTCACAATCCTTGTATAGTAATGTCTTTGTTCTATAAGTATCTTTATATTTTTCCTATTTTTTTCCTTTCTTCTTTACATCCAGTACTAAAGGTCCAATTCTTTCCACACTTTCTTATTATTAGAGTCCTTATACGGTAGCATATTATCAAAGTGTCTGCTTGCTTTCCACTTGTCCTACCAATGTCTGTATATTTTTAGTTACTTTTCCGGGATCTAATGTTAAAAGTCCGCTTGACAGAGATGAATATTCCTTTCCTATTATTAGGGCCTCTGCATTTATGGAACACTTTGTTGTCCTCCTTTGTTGTTTCTAAATTGAGTTAGTCAATTTAAGCAAATTGGAAAAATGTTTTACAATTGACGAGTTTATTATTTCTTGAAGAAAATATCTTCTGACTTGAAAGAAGCTTAAGACCAAACAATTTGACTTAATTGGCGATTTGACAATGATTAAAACCAAAAGATCAAACTCAGAAGATCTACAAAACCCTACATCATCCTTTCCCAGATTAAAACAATCGCCAGACATTAGAAATCCTATTCTAAAAATTCCAAAGTGAAACGAAAAAACCAAGACCGTTCTCTCTGACATCTAGAAATTCCTGTATTGTTTTCTAGAATTTTCTGGACTTGTTTGTAACGTTGAAGATATAAGTAACTAGCGTTCGAACGGTCAGCGAGTAAGAACGCTTTTGAATGTGTTGTATCTGCATTGGATGCCGAGAATCGGCGGGAGACTCCTTTCGAATTCCCCATAGAACACCTGATGGTGTCGTACGTGGCGCCAAATCGGCGTCACGGTTGCGATTCTCGAATCGAAAATCAACCAAGCCGAGAATCACCAGCCGATTCGAATTTTCAAATAGAAACAACGAGACAGGAATAACAAAAGCGCTTTGCCAACGCGCTCATGTAATCGCCGCTTTCGAGTTCTGACCACTTTTTCACCTGGAATCCACGATGGGAAAAGGTGTTGCTCCCAGAATTGTGTAACGCAGCGTCAATAAAAATTAATTATGCGCTTCATACACGCCTCTTTCTCTAAATCCTACTCGTTCATGCTGCTCAGTTATAATTACGCATTTACATGTTTCTTTATTTTCTTATTTTTGCCTTTAGCTTGGTGATCTTGGCTATTCAACATAGCACTACTAGGCTTGCTTTCTCTCTCTTCCAGAATTCCTGAAACACTGAATAAATACATATTTATATGCAAATTCTTCACTTTAAGATTAGGTTGATAGCCGTACGAAATATCTTCAATTATTATTATTATTATTGTTGTCACTATGTGCACATTATATTGTGATATAGCTTATTTTGTTTCATATTTTATGCTTATATGCGTCTAGGTGTAGATGTTCAGTTCTCCAAATAAAATATTCACTGAATATTCCTTTCTAAGTATCTATGAACTCTAAATACTATGATGTTGTCTAGCTAGGTTTTATAAATATATTAACCGAATATATTACAGATATTTGTAATATAATCCAAATTTCATGTTTCTAGTTATAGGTTAACTTATGCAGAAGAGTCTAACGAAAGCAGGAGCTACCGACGCGACACTAGCGCCACCATTGTCAATTACTCGGGGGTCCCCCAATTTCACATATCTAAGGCTATTCTTTTCATACATGTTTCTGCAACGATTCCAAACAATACATTAAAAACTATAGACGAGGAAGGTACTAGTCATTTTTCGGTCTCTTCGTAGAGAAATACTGATCAAATTACATTTTCATCCCCTGTGCCTATGTCCACCGACGTATAACACACGGGACCAACATGAAAAATTAACAGAAAAAAGCCAACGAACTAGAGAAGAAACGCAGGAATTACTGTCATAGCAAATTACAATGATAAATAGAACATAATAAAGGTATATTACACGCGATACATAGTTTCTTCCTGTGAGCAAAAACCAACTAACTCGATGCATAATAAGGATGATTAAATCATTGAGGACGCCATCACGTCAAGAAATTAATTCTTCATTTCATTCTTTTGGCTCGCGTATCTGAGCACGAAATTGAAATTATCACGTATACACGCGATTTTTCTCGGCAACCTCTTTACGATCTAACTCCATTATCAACTGGCCGTCCTGATTAATATCAAGCTGAGCTGAGAGGAGCACGATCGCCGCTAACGACCAATTATCATAGAACGATTCTCAGACAAGCTAGATTCATTGGCTATAACGTCGATGATTCAAGCCAGGCTCTTCCCCATGAATTATTCATTCGACGTCTAACGGATAGACTTGGCAGTAGAATTCACGCGGAATGCACTTCCCTTCCTTTCGATTCGATCCATGGCACAGGTGTATTAGTATCGCTTTTAATTCTTCTTTCTCTGTTTTCCATGTTTGCCGTTTCTCTTTTTCTTATTATTGGCAAGTCTGTGATAAGAAAATTGCTAAGTGTTGAACAACCAATACTCTTTGGCAGCTGCCATATTTTATTTTGTCTCGGATAGTTAATTGATAGTTTATAGGTTAGGAATGTTCGGATGCGTTATAGTGACATAGCATCCAGTGGTATCTATTTCGATCCAATTCCTGACACAAGTGTAGATCTTCTTCCTTTATTTTCCATCTTTCTTGTCGTTGGTGTTGTTCTGGGATAAACAAATTTCTGAGTGTTAACCAATCGATTCCCTCAGACAGCTGTCATATTTTATTTTGTCTGGGATGTGAACAAATTGATGGTTTATAGATTATGATGATTAGAACGCGTTCTAGTGACTTTGATTTAGTAACTATAATATTTCAATTTGTAATATTCCTGTAAAGAAGCCTTGGCTTCACAACATTTAGTTGAGAGAGGTTACATTTATACTATGGAATTTTGTAATTCCAATTATGCATAAATTAATTAATCGTTACTTTCAATTCGCAATAAAGATCATGTTCTATCTTCTAAATATCATAATGCATATGTATTTTATTCTTAATATTCCGGTTAAGTGATTTTTCTTTTTACTTGAGGTTAGAAAGAGTTGTCAGAGTCCATAAAATATCAGATAAAGAATTGAATAGACATATGTTTTATCTCCTAATATCATAACATATACTTTATTCTCGATATTATATATGCTTACTCAAAGATAAAGAACTTTTACAATTGTTCTGTACATCTTCCTTTCAAGTAATTAAACTCTACCTTAATTTCCAACGACTATGACTACAATGGCTACCAATATAATCTGAAAAACCCGATTATAACTAATTAAACCAATCTATCTAATAACCTCTCGTGACTACCAGCATTAAATATAGGTCAAAACGTCAAGGCTGATTTACCATAAGATCAACTATTGTATCATTTAATTAATTATCGAAAATTAAAAGCGAAATATCCTTGTTACCGTTAACTTCCTGCCTTCGTGACTAATTCGAAAAACTTCCTAGTTGGTAACGTTATATCATGAAGTTCCTTTCAGATCGAAAGTTATTATGGACGATATCCAACAACTCCAACATTCATTAACTCCTCCATGAGTTCTTATAATGCTCCGTAAGGCTCTTATTACTAATTCTTGCATGATTGCCTGACGATTTACAGATAGCCAGTACTGCCAACCGTCGTTCCACGAGACTCGGCGAAAAAAAAACTTCGATTTGAGAGACTCTGATATATGGTGCACATCAGAGATATACGGTAATGCGTAGTATAGCCCGAGGAGCCGGCTCTGCCAGCAGTAAGTGCAGTTATGTTGCACTGACCGCTAGGATGTACCAGCCGGTCCAGAGACTGGTACATCTTGTTGCCATGCAACGTGACGTTTCTGAAATAAAAAGTGCCCCAGCTGGGGGAGAAACGTGAATGTAGATTTACCAAAAAAAGCCACAAGATTCACTGCTGATGCTTCAAAATATTCTGTTGTATAATGGATACTGATCGCTTGGGAAGGTCTGGCCTCCTTCTTTGAGTTAGATGGTAGCGTAGCAACTAGAGGATAGTTCTCTTGATACTATAGTTTCATCCAATAAAGTTTCCAGGCACTCGTGTGTTTCCAAATGTTCAGATTGTCAATAGTTCGATTCTCAATCCTTAATTTGCCTATTGAAAAGACATGAAAGTTAAAAGAAGCTGAAGAAGAAGAAACCAAGCAAGACCATAAATCATTGATGTTTCCATCAAGTGAATTTTCTGTATTCACTGAAATTACTAAGAAAGAGTAGAACCTTGGATTTTTAATGTACAATTAATAATAATCCAATGTTTAATCTTTAATCTCTTTTTACCGAGAAATCCTAACCTATTTTCCTTTTTAAAAATAGCCATCCTAACGTAGGAAGAGTATCCCAACTTTTTCTTGTAGAGTATCAAATTTAAGAAAACTCAAGAAATCCAAACATATCAGAACCACGAATCGTTCTCAATTTTAGGTTATGAACTTTTCAGATACTCGTGGGTCTCCATCAGAGTAAAAGTGAGCAGTGCAGGACTAACATTGGTAACACATCCGTACGAAGGGTTTATGAAAGACATTTTCCACGTGATAGTCTCAGTGGCATTGCGAAATTCGCCCATGGCAGAGATAACAGTCGCGGGAACCTCTGCCTTGGGGCTCGCCATAGGAGTCACGCTAATATTTCTACGTCGCGGAGCGCATCCTCATAGCCGATGAATAAACAGATAAACACCGTGAGCTAGTCACGAAAGCGAATTGCGTTTCATTAGCATGAAAGTGAGACGCGGATGCGCTGGCATACTATGATAATCATCAAGATCGAACAATTATGCAAATATCAGCGGAAAAACATTGAATAGCTGCGTTGACAGATCAAGCGTACATTCTTCCATAATCTTCCAGACATGTTCCTTACACGATCCTTTTATACGTATGTACTACGTGCAAACATAATATACGAGGAAGTTATGAATCGTCTCATGTCCTTGGTTTCCTAGAAGAGTGACATAATTGAAAAATAGTCAGTTATGAGATACAATAGATTCGTGGGCCCTATCGCCTACTAATTTACTAAATAATAACATTAGCGTATGGACAGGTTACAAATCGCAAGTTGTAAATTAGAAGTTATAAACTCGCCTTCTAGAGTTTTCAAATTTTTAGTCAAATAGAATAATTAAATGACTCAACATTGTAAAACCGTGAAAGATAAATGTTTGTGGCTTGCAATTTATAACTTACAATTTGTAAAGCAAATAGAATAATTAAATAGTTTACAATTTGTACAATTCACTTTCTAGAATTTCATATGATTTATTACAAAAATTATTATCGCTGTTTAAAGTGATGATCGAAGGACTTAAGATACCATTTATTTTATAGAAGAATATAAAATTAGATTATGATTCGAGCATCGTACCAAAACACTTTTCTCATAGAGTATTGTCTCAGTGTTAATTAGGACGACGAACGAGTCCCGTTAGGAAAATTTACTACTATTTTCGACGCTGTACGATACATTCGGCCACCAAGAACCATGAACCGGTCTCGCCTTCGCTTTGAGACTGAATAAGAAAAACGTAACATACACTGTTAGTTGCTATTAAATCCATGCCAGCTGAAAATCTACATTGACTGACGAAAGTATTTGAATTATTAATATATTATATGTATTATACAAAACCTTTTGAAATTCCATTAACATTATAATGAAATCCGACTATCATGAGTATACTGGTCAAATTTGAAACCTATGTGAATCTACTTTAAAATTGTTAATTTATATAGGAATATATAAGCAAATAAAATATTGTGAAAAAAGAATAGTATGCTTATGAGCCAGAGTTAATATAAAGCTTTCATAACTAAAATACAATAATTACATACTTACATTAATTGTGCAATACAATTTTTCAAATGTTTCGGTATAATAATAATAAAGCATGAAAATAATTCATATAATACATATAAATTTTCTACAATTATTCAAATTCTTTCATCATTCACTGTAGATTCCTCATCACGTGGTATTACCATCCTATCTAGCTCCTCATCAACATGGAAACTCATCAAACTACAATAGAACAACAGAAAGCGTCGTTCATTAATCACCAATACGTATGTACATGAGTAATTCTCCAAATAAATACAATACTTTACCAAACACAAAATTTATGTATACGTATGCACGTGCCAATTATAAATTCACAATGAAAAAAATAGAAAAGAAATTCCTCGATAAATTCAAAATTAATTGCATCGAATATTCCATTGTGTTACGAGGATTCCATGAACTTTTACAAAGAAACTCGCGAGCGTTTCGCAACCGATTACATGATACATAAGGAGAAACACACGTGGAAATGGAAGTTTGAAAATACTTAGAAAGCGTGGCTTGAACGATACGCATTCTCCGTCCAAACACAATGCTCCGTCGGACATACGTTGTAATATAGAGCTGACATTCCTATTACCTTGCGCCGCATGCAACGTGCTACATTCTCCGGCTGCGGCAACGATAAACTGCATCTCCTTTCAGACGTTCCTTCCGCACACGTTCCGCGCTACGGCAATAATGAAAATCCACTTCGTGACCTGGTTTCGAATTATCGATGTACTCGGATAATATCTTAGCTGTACGAGAAAACGAATCTCCGAATTAACTTTAGCTACCATTTCGATATTCGTATATGGTTAGTTCTATTTTCTAAGTTCAAGTACACTCGACTCCGTTCTCATGAATCTTCACACTCGATTTTCAATCAAACAAGTCTCAAACGAGAAGATTTTATCGCGTCATTTACTGCATCTGTTATCGAATCCTTTGTTTCTCATTATCCACTCCTATTTATTTCATTCTTTGTCATCCTCCTCTGCCATGTTTTGTAACCCTCATTTCCCAAAGAAATAAATTTTACATAAAAAATCCTAATAGCTTCTTAAATCGCATAAACCAATGGCTCCTAAGTGTGGCCTAAGAAATCTTTACACAAGCAAATTATTATTTTATTATTCGAATAAAAAATATTTGATAGCAGCATGTGTATTTATTTATATGTAGTAAATATCTTCTCTCCAAGTTTCAACAAGTTTTTATTCAAGAAAATTCTAAATTTTGCAATAATTACTCGCATGTAATATTACTTTTATGTAAATAAGACAATGATCATTTTTATGGCTTACCCCAACGAGGTACACCGATGTTGGTTTCAATAGATAACCTTCCAACGAAATGTTCCTTCACGTTACCAGCATCATTTTCCCAAGTGCTTGTGGTTTCTTTTTTATTATTCACTGCACATCACCACAAGATTCACAACAGAAATGTCACTTTATATCGTCAAAACATTTCGTCTCGTTAATTAATGGCCGTATCGCGTTATAAGCCGGCGATAAATCGAACTGTCTCGAACACCATTAGTTGATCAACTGGTCATCTCGACTTTACGATAATAATCAATATCGAATTCCTAACTGTCAATCATAATTAATGTTTTAAAAAGTTATAAAAATCTTGAAATGAAAATATTATCGCATATATACAGAATGAAATATTATTGATGTATATATTTCTTTAGAAAAGTTTCGTAATAAATCATTGTCGGACAGTTTCACTAAGAAGAAGAAGAAGTATATAAATGGTTTGTACGATATAATGCGATTCTGACGACACTGATCAATTTCGATTTCGAGATATAAAAAATAAAATCGACATATTTTGGAAATAATTTAGGAGATTTCAATATTTTAGTAATTTAATGCTTAATATTTAAATAATACTTAAAGTTAAATAACGATTTTAAATGAAAAATAAACAAATTATATTTACGAATATTTATCGATTTCGAAATTTCAATAAAAACTAAAATGTCTAACTAATCTAATTGAGATAAAATTCAAATTGCTTGGAAATAATGAAAGTTTAAAAAATGTTAGGGTTAGGATCTTCTAGGATTAGTTACCGGATTACGAAGCGGTTTGAGGAAAAGTCCCGCGACGATGTTTATCCGGTCGACGATTAAAGCGCACTGAGAATATACAGACTGTCGCGGGCAGTGCAGACTAGCTCGAGTGCTTGACCGCTTGCTTAGTACTTTGGAAAAAAATTTGAACACGTATTAGTAATGTACAATGCCGGCTGTATGTGCATTTTACCTTTTCATTGAAATGAAACAATCGCATTGCATGCTTTTAGATAAATACACAAAAATGAAGAAAGTAAAGTTCAATAATTGCAATTTTGTTCCGATAAATCGATTACTTTTGAACACCTACTGCGGTAGTCAAAGCATTAATTAAAAATTAAGATACTTTCGATTAAAAAATTTCTGAACATCCTATATCACATCGAATTAAAATACATTTTTGAATATTCCACGTATATCAAAAAATTCGCACACATTTTTTCAAAAGGTTCGGAAAAATTTTTGAAAATGTTGCATACGAGATATCTCGATAGTTACATGATCGTAATTATGTAATTATATGTTTTCTAAAAGCTTTCGGAAAAATGGAAAGGTAATAAATAAGGATGGGGCCTTTTCATTTATGAATGTGTATATATTATCGCAAATACAGTCGATATAAAACATCCTCGTGTTTCCGCGCGATAATAATCCATACAGAGACGTACAAACGTATGTTACCTTATCGTAGTAAGATCGTGTATAAAAAAACGGATTATTAGGATCAACTTACTCCTATTGCCGCAAGAGGCGTCGATTCTCCCCTCGTGAGATTTGGCGGACTTTACTTTTTGATTACTATCCCCGAGGTCGTCGGATTCATCCGCACAAAGGAAACGTGCTCGTTAGCGCGTAGAGATCTTATCGGCTGCAAACGATCTTACGTAAAACGTTCGTGCACCTAATTCGAGAAGATCCTACAAAAGCTCTGCTGTCGGGGATACTTAATACGTTGACTGCTACGTGAATTTCCTATATTCTGTCCTGAGAATAATAGTAAATTGCAACATACTACACCATAACATTGAATTTTTGCAAAATATTATATTGCATTTGTGCACTCTTCTTCTGACAATGTTATCTAAATCATTCACAATGTTGAAAATGTGTCGATCCATAAAATTTATTTTATCTTAGTCGCTCTAGAAAATTTAGTAACGTGTGTTACTGATAATCCCCGTGTCAGTCAACGCGTTAAAGTACCACGCGAGTCTCTCACACTGAGAATCGAGTAAGTACGCTGGCTCAGATAAAACTGATACAGATGCATTACCTTTTATTAATTGATTGATTCTATTAGGTTGGCAACTAAATGATTGCGGATTTTGTCATTACCACCTAATGACAAAATCCGCAATCATTTAGTTGCCAACCCAATAGTTATCCCCATATTGTGGTTCCTGCGCAAAAATAATTGATTTTTTTATACTGAACTTTATCTGTTTCTAGGTCTTCGCCTCCATCACGTGAAGCTCAAGAAACTAAGGGACCTTCCTTCCTCTTGTTTCTCGGTTACCTTATTCAAGATAGTCAGAGGAATTTCTGTCTTGGCTACTATTTATTTTTATTTAAGGAATTTAATTAAATAATATAAATGGAAGATCACTTATTAATCAACTTCCAATACTACACAGGTCAACTAACCTATAAGGTAATACACTATTGTAGGTTTTAATAGTTTATACTGATCTGTAGATTAAGAATTTTCTGATCATCTTGAACAGTGTAGCTTTATTTTCTAATAGCTGTGCAATCTTAATGCCCTGATACTTTGATTTTCTCAGTCCTCTAGCACATAATTCATGTCTTGAAGCCAACACACGATGGATATAATACGGATTCAGCATAAAAAAATACACGATACGTGTATTTTTATTCAGGAACCGAAAACCTTATTGTTCAATATTAATACAAAAAGAGGCTAAGTAACATTACTTAGGCGATTTCCGTAAGCTCCTATTTGGCTTCGTTGAGGGATACCAAAGCACGGTCGGCAAGGATTTCCAATCGCTCGTAACCAATTCTAACATCGTCCCTTCATTTTTTTTTCTTTTTTTTTTTAACATTCTTCTCGTAATAAAACATTACAGACGCGTGTGGTACTAGTCAGCTACGCGAAATTACAATGAGCAAATTTGTTCCTCGAACTCGTTTCAATTATAGCAAGATTGACTAAAGGAAGTGTCTGTAGAAAAGGCTCTCGTACAAAAAAGATGGAAAAATATCTGTCAATCAAACAGTATGCAATTTTGCTCTAATTCAAACGAGTTCTATTCCGGATATGTTGTTCGACTTATCAAATTGCTGAACATTTTCAAACATACCCTGTATCTCGAAGATCGTGCAATCCAAAGTTTAGCTAGAGACCACTATAGAAATTGGAACTACGATTTGTACGATCTTGGAGATACTACACAAGAGAAAAACGAAATTTGTTTTACCTGAGACACTTAGTGAGTCCAAAACAGTAATAGAAAAATCTCCGCCGTTGAGATTGTTAATCAAACGTGTCATGAATTTTATTCGTTTTTATGCACGCTTATTAACAATTTCCTCTTTTATGCCCCCCCTTCCCCCAGTCGAATCGAATTACATATCTCTTATAACTTAACAAGGTTAACACGAAAGCTTTGCTTAGCAAAATATAAAAATCAATCTTACTGAACACAAAGATTCCATACATAATATTTGGTGCTTATCGTACCCTACTACCGGGTCAAAATATAAAAATTCCCCCCTCCCCTGTACGAGCTACAAAATGTTCTGCAAAGAAAATTCTCGATCCAGGATTTTGGACATTGAATCATAACAAAAATATCATAACAAGCAGTTCTCTCTCATGTTTCTTTCACTCTCATTCTCTCTCCCATTTGTGCTGATTTTCAGCGTTAATTACGCACACACGACGTGTTTTAATATCTACCACTTATCAGATACAAACTCGCGCTTAATACAGAATAAAATAGTTTGCTAATCACCATCATAAAAATGTGGGTGTCTCTTTTCATTCGGGGTGACTCGGTTACAGAAACTCAATGTACGATGAATACGATCGAACACTAATCTACGGTGCGTATGATACCCAAATAATAATACCGTGCAAATATTATCTTTGGAATCGAATATCGTTTCTAGCAGTAAAACATCTTTTTGCCCTTTTTATACTTTCTTATGTTTTGAAGATTGAAAAGTAATGAAAAAAATTAAAGAATCGTTTGATTTGTAGGTTAGATCTCGTAAGATAACATTTAATGATATCAAATGATAGATCTGTATAAAATATACGATTCTTTATGCGTAATCTTTTCAAATAACAGAAAAGATATAACTAACGAAAGATTTTTATAGAAAGAATTAGAAGAAATTTATAAAATTTTTGATCGGTGCAACACGCGGTATAAGGATTAATTTACTGCTTAGTCATAGATTTCGTAATACTTTCTCTTAATATTTGCTTAACTGAAGATGCAAAATTGCATATGCACGCATATATGTATTCAGTTATGCTTCTATTACGTACGATTTGTCCGATCACAAAAACCTGATCAGAGCGATACATTTATTGTGCAAATTATCACATTACGTTCATATTAGACGAAGAAGAGGAAGAAACGCTATTTATCTCTCTCTCGCTAACGAATTAAATAAAAAAAGCTATTACTCCGTACAGGTTGACCCACCAGAAAGAAAATACTTAATTTGGAAGATATCATAATGTCCAAAGCAAATATAATTATTTCGCGTAGAATTTTAATAAGTATTCAAAGGGACAGTTCTCTAGATTTAATATCCTAACCTATAACAACTCACCCTGTATGATATTAAGTTACCAGAAAAAATAATTACAATTTGCTTTATTTTGAACATTCTTTCTAATACGCATGAAGGTAAAAATAACTAGCTGACTTCATTTCTGGTGGGCAATTGTATGCCATTCCTCTGCAAAAGCTCTATCAAAATGCCTATCTTGTCCCAGGCAACACACAACGATATATTCGAACACTATAATCTCACTCTAACTAACTCTAAAATAATAAATAAACGTCGCATGAATTCGCGCGGGTATAAAACGGAAAAACATTTTAACTTTGAAAATGCTACCCTAATCTAACCCCATCAAGCGTGTTCCACAAAAACGCTTACATGTCAGATTATCATTAATCTCAAATAAACCTTCCAATTATCAAAAAAATATCGACTAAACCGCAGCAGTGTCATCGGTGCTTCTCAATAACGCGGCTGCCTTCACGACATCACCACCACATTGATTTAACATAACCTTGCAATCCTCCAGCCCAACAAAGTTGTTCTCCTTTTTCAGCAACCCCTGAAGACGTTCCAGTTTAATTGCTGCTAGCACATCCCAATCAGTAACGTTTAACGCGGCTATGCATGATTCTGGAGTGGACTGTTCATGCAGCACCTTCATCATGATCCTAACCTCGTCAGATTGTTCTCCATTTCGAGGTCCACGGGTTCTCCTCGCGTTTGGGCCGTCACAGGCGAACTCCAATAGATCTTCGCATGAAACATGATCGGACTGTCGCGACAGATCACTCGTGTGTCCTGACAGCTTCTCGTTAGATAACCTATTATAAGTGCCTGTTAGACCCGCAGAATGAAAGCTATCATTCGAATCAGTAATAGAAGGTTCTTTCGATATCTCTGATTGTAGTTTGCCCATATTACACCGTGATTGTGAATTATTCTCTGAATATTCCCCATAATCGAACTGCATCATATAATTTGAAGGCCTCTGAACTAATGGCGTCCTTTTGGACGTTTGGACTTTGTTAGAGGTGAGGAGGTCACCTTTTCCAGAGACCATTGAATCTTCGGATTTGTTTAAATCTGATGGAGTGGAATTTCTACTTGCTTCACCTGCCTCGTTTTCTTGAACGTACTTCGAAGTAGAACTTCTGACTGAAGTTTTTGATTCGATGCTAATCTTTCTCTGGAGTCGTTCAGTGGAAGAGTCAGTCGATTGTATGTCACTGTTTTCTTGCATGTTCTGTCGATAGTCTGGGGTATCACAATCAATCAAGTTATCGGAGAACTCGAGCAGATCCTCAGAGATGACACTGAAACGGTGTAATCTATTTTCATCTGCTGGCAACGAATCCAATGCAGCTAATTCGGAGTCTATACGTTGTTCGAATTCTTCTGGACTGAAAGTAGAGATCTCAGTAGTACTGGAATCTTAAATGCTTTTATCTATTTAAATAGCCTTAATATAATTTTATCTAAAATAGAGGAAATGGGATCCTAACCTATTAGTTGAATTCTCTGACGAATAGCCCTCTTGTAATGAGCTGCTGGCTATGGAAGAACTTGTACTCTGCAAACTTCCATCCACCTGGTCCTCGATGGGCGGCGTAGTGACTGCCATCTTGGCCAAAGTTCTGGTTACACCACCACCTGGTATAATTAGAGGATGTTTCCTCTGATGCCTAGGTAAACTAGATTTTGGTTGCAGCGTCTTGGACCTGTCTCTAGGTGGTAACGGTATAGGATTCTCGTCCACGTTACTCTGATTTTGGTTGTTCTCTATTTCCTGGGCTGAGTGATGTCTTTCTAAATGGCGCGATTGAGGTAGGGGCGGCGGCGCGTGTGGTGGTGGCGGTGCCCTGATTTTTGGCAGTGTTTTGGAACCGCTGTGATAGGCGTCGAAGTGGAAATGGTCAGTAGCCAAGTCATCCTGATGGGACACCGGATAGCCTAGCGTGGCGTGCTTGTTCCCACGAATCCTAGGCCTAACAACGGGCAATCCAGATCGCAACATGCGCAGAGGGTTCGTGTCCGGAGAGGTCTCTATGCTGGGCGTCTCCACAAGGCTGTTGTACACTTCCTTGGCCTCATCCGACAATGTAGCCTAAACAAGTCGTGGGAAGGGATAGATTCGGGAAAGAAGAACAAAAATTAAAGAACGAAAATAACAAATAAAGGGAAAGAGACTGACAGAGAAAGAGACAAATACAGAAAGAGAGTGACTATGAGTTGAAACGTGAAAAAATGTCCTCGTAGAGCGTGTATATGAATCTGGATCCTCTCTAAATGAAAGGAACTCGCAAGCATGTGGGAACAATGAGGAACACACACTTGGTGTCTTACGGTGCAAATCAATATGCCAAAGAAAGGACTAGGATAAAATACATTTGATATAGGCCGACTGGAGATGCTACTCTAAACGGAACAGATGCAGTATGTTTCCTTGTGTATGTGGGCAGAATATCGGAGTTGAAGACTTGCTTGTGTGATTCCATAATTAACATATTTCCATTCCAGTTTCCCTCCAAGTACAAATAGTATAAACGTGTAAATGCATCCAAACGTATTATCGACTAGATATTATTATTCAGTTAATTACTATGTAACATGCAAGCATGCTAAGCGTATGTGACACGAACTGCTTTAGGACAGTCCTTCGTTTAAGTACACTGTATATTGTCCAGAGTTGGGTACTGTTTTCCAATCAACGTGATCCACGTGATCTCTAAGATCCTAGAATGTCATTTCATTCAATATTTTCGCCATTTATTATCACCGAACAATGTTCATTCCATTGATGGCTATAACAAACATCCTGAATAAAAAAACAGCAACCATTTCATTAATGTACGACATACAAAGGATTATATCTTCATTATTTGGGATCATATGTATATAGAGAACTCCTTATGAAAGCTATTTTATATTAGAAAAGACACTCACATGGGGGATTTCTTTAAGACTGAAATCTTTTAAAGTTTTCTTAACATCAGCAATTACTACTGTAGTGTGATCATCTCAAAAGCTGTAGTTAACTCAAAAACAGTGTTGACAATCTAACAGTATTATTTTGAGTAAACTGACAAGAGGATTCACCCTGTACATCAATCAGTTAATCAGATAACATGAACATTCAATGAAGGTTAATCTAAAAGGAATCAAAAATAGTTCTGCCCAACTCTGGTGCCATCCCATACATTTCTGCCAAGAACATGCACTTGGCATATCAATGATGACATATTACAGATATCTGGTTCCAAGATCAAGTGGAAAGCATTATAGATCAGGATCTTAGATGTTTATGGGGCAGGAGATGGCGGAAAGGTCAATAGGTCGTTCGTGAACTCCGGATACTCTGAGCTAGTATCAGAATCCAGATCAGAGTTGCTGGTGAATGTCAGACTAGAACTGGGAGCACTTTCTGGCCAAGAAAGCAGGTTATTTCTTGAAGAGAAAGGTGGTGATAGTGAATTCAAAAAGCTCGTCGATGGAGGCGGTGATTTTCCGCAAAGTTCTATCGACGAGAATCCCCTGGCAGTCTCCGGATGCAAAAAATGGGTTTTATTCTTGAAATTCAATCGCAGGTTATGTGGAAGCTTCTTATGGCGGCGCTTATAGCGCAAACGGCTCCGTATATCTGTTTCTGAGTGAGAAATAGAATCTGAATCCTCGCTAGAATCATTGGTAGGATGAAAGGATCTCCTTATATTTTTAATAGGTGGCTTCCTGTTCTCAGACAGTGAAGACGTTCTGTGCCTATATATGTTAGTAACTGTAGACATCCTTTCCAAAAGTGTATCAGTCTTGGGTAATTCCCTTCTTGTATTGTCATTTTGATAGAGTTTTGGTGGCTCCAGAATATGCTGATGCAAATTGGGACTAGATGGAGGAGGATTTGTTTTCTGCGAAGTCAGATTCAGTTTCATGCTGATCTGTGATTGACATTGAAGAGGAATATTCAAATCCAAGTGTTTAGGCTTTTGTATAGGAATATTTAAGCTTCTCAGAGGCGTCTGAGTTTGGCCAGATATGTCAAAATTCCTTACACTGGTGACTAACGATTTTGACGTAGTAGTTTCTACATTTCTTGAATTTTGCGCAATGTTCTTGCCTAATTGAATCATGTTTTGAGTCAGTTTACCTAGACCCAGGTTCAATCCCTGACCTTTCTTCGAATCTAGATAATTTTTCACGCTCTCCAAACCTGACACTTCTTTCTGATACTTCTCTGCCAAAAGTTTACTGCTCAGTTCCACTTGATTATTCACCTCCGCATCTGATTTCCTTCTAAGTCGTTGGAAATTGACACGCAGGCTCTCTGAGCTGCTGTAAACGGGGGATTCTTTTTTCTCAGACTCTGCAATAAACAATGGATTGTTGGATATTACAAAAGGAAAAGCATCGTGACCATTTTGATTCTGTTCTATCTTGCGGAAACTTTGGATATTAATTCTCATAGCTTCCGTATTTGCTCTCGGACTTTCTGATCCACCTCCCACTTTCAAATTAGTCTTTATACTATCTGTAGATCCATAAATGATGCTTTTGCCCTCTTGACTCGTGTTTCTAGGTATGAATGGCACTTTTCCACCTCTTGACTTTGATATGTCAATCTTTTTAGGAAATTCGGGTATGTTCATCTTGGAAGAATCACTGAAAGAACTAGAAATCTTCGGCCTTGTACCCAAATCCATGATAGCCATCTTATCTCTAGGTGAATCGAACTTAATAGGCTTGCTACGTCCAAAATCAATGAAATTCGTGGATTTCTCCTTCATCAAGTCGAAGCTGGTACTTTCTTCGCATTGTGCTTCAAAACTTGTCACGTTATCTTTCAATGGCTGATCGCAATTAGAAAATTTGCCTGCCACTTGCTGATTATGTTTATTCACAGCCATGGGACCTTGTTCCTGAATGTTCGAATAGCACACTGATTTGTTTGGCTGTTCCAAATTATTTATCTTATCATATTTATCCTCGCCAAAATATAATACTTTCTCATTAGGACATGTGAGAGCACTGTCGTCGTCGAAATACTTTGGCTGTTCGAAATAACGATCCACGTAGCTAGTGGACACTCTTTTTTGCTCTCGAGGAAAATCGAAGTTCGAATTTTCTATGCTAAGAGAGGGTACCTTTCTACTTTGTTGGAGAGCGTTTAATTTCCCACTCATGTCCGTCACGCTATCGCAATTGAAGTTGCCTTTCTTGTTACCATTCTCCAGAAATTCCGTCGACTTTACCAAATTCTGTTTCGTAGCTGCATTGTCAAGAATATGTGCGTCAAATTCTATGTCCATATAGGAAGTCCACACAGTTGGTTTAGTTAAGAGTTCCCTAGATTTTGCGAAGCAAAATTCAGCGGACGCTTTGTCCCATAATGGTAATTTCAAGGTCGATGGTGCACCAAGTGATTCTATGCTAGATACAGTGGATGAAAGTGATTGCAAACTTGAACACAACCACTTTATGTAGACATTGATAGTTCCCAAACAATCATGCGATTCATTTGGGAAAATAATAAATAATAAGCGGTGACGAAATATAATCATGCGGGAATGCCACGATTAAAACAAGCAAAGCAAGTATTGTACCAAGAGTTCAAGTTTCCGATGATTGCATGTAGTTGATAGAAAAAGTAAATAAATATTTAAATATGGCGATGCAATGACAATAGAACGAAAAAATAAGAAATAACCAGTAATAAATAATTGAAAAATTCAAAAACAAACAAAAAATAAACAGACAGGAAAGGATTAGAGGAAAGTCGAGATTAGTCTTTCTTGTAAATTAACAAGCATTTTATCAACTTAATGTACATACAATCAAGTAACTCAGGTCAGAATATGAAGAACAGATACGATTATGATATACCTACTCTTTCGTGTGGCATCAGGAATTAACTCTGTTCCATAACAGTTTCAACAAAAATGGATCGAAAGTATGTCACGAAGAACCCTCTCGTCGAATAAAGAAGTTTTGTACTTTAAAATGTATGAATTATCATTTATGTTCGTGTTGGAATGAATAATTGATGTCTGTAAGATTGATTTGTTCTTGTATGGCTGCTTGTTAGTTTCAGTAAAAAATAAAATTGAATTAGTATCTTTTTTTCCAAGTGCAATATTAGAATCGTGTTCTGATTATGTTAATTGTGTACCTTTTAAAAGTTATCGGTGATCAAACGAAAATATGTTTAATATACCTGTATGTCAGGTATACTGGCAGCTTCTTCTGAAAAGTGTCGTCTGTCTGGTTTGGGACTGTGTTGATGTGGCAACTTAAAAGAGAACTTTCTGCGTCTTGAAGGACTGGCAGGTGTTCGGGGAGACTCCGGTGGATGTTCAAGGTCTGTCATGGAACGTGCTGTCAATTCCTGTGCCATAGCAATGGCTGAGTAGAGAGTTTTCTGATCGGCAGCTGAGATAGGCTTCACCTAAATATATAAGAAGTAGACGTTTACCACCTCTGGTAAATGGATAATATACAAATTTCTGCTTTTCTTCCCATTTCACGTTAATTTTTATCATACAAAAATTTACTGCATGTGTCTTTTTATTTTTTTCTTTTGTATTTGTTAACTCTGTTTTTGAATGCTACAAATTTTGGGTCCTATGCTTCGACATGCATATAATACATATAACATATAAAAAGATACTAACGATACACAGCAGCAAATAATGGATAAAAAATAAACGATCAACTAATAATACATAAAAGCATAATGATAAATAAGAGACAAAATGTTACTGTACATTTATTGGACTCACGGTGGCCTGTTTCTTCTTATTGCTCTGTTTCGCCTGTATTTCCCTCAGTTCGTTTCGAACGTTGCTCGATTCATGTTCGGTTGATAAGGGATGAACTGGAGGTGGTGGAGGAGGAGAAGATCCTAAAAGTGAAATTAGTTGATTTACTAAAAAATGCTCTGTGTTATATTCTTTGATATACAAACTCACTGAATTTACCTAGTGATCTAAACATTTGGTCCATTTCAGCCAACAAACTTGGACCGAAATCAAAATTCAACGTTTTATCGAATCTCAAAGGGCTGTCTTGATTTTCTTCATCACTGATCTCGTGATACTCATGATCCGCTCCAAGAGTATCGTTATTGCCAGCCACATTTAATGGAACAGACTGTTTACTTGAATTAGCAGCATGACATATTTCAGAATTTACGTCTGACCACAAACTTTCTAATAAAAGGAATACATTCGATAATATTAAAAATTCCATTAACGAACTTAAATATTAATAAAGGAATATTGTAAAAGAAATATACATACCGTGTTTATTTGAAACATCCTGTTGTGCATTTCTATAATCCCTCAATAATTCTCTATTCGTCTCCGCGCTTCTCGTATCCTGATTCAATGTTTGACTAGAATTATCCGTTACATCTTCTTGTGGTTTGTACGGTGTCACTACTTGTCGTGGTAGGTGTGGATATTTGCCACCAAGGAAGCCAATATCGCCAAAATAAGCTCCATCCAGTCCGACATGGCCAGTATGTTTCAAATCACCTTGCGGAGAGGAAATCATGTCCGTTCGAATCTTTCGTCTCTGAGAAGAAAAGGCGTTCTTTCCATCACCACGTGTGAATTCACCTGGCTTGTTACTTGGTAAATTAGATCCAAGATATGCTATTGTGTGAGCAGGATTGAAAAAGCCAGTTTTTCCATTATTCAAAACACCTTTCCACATGGTGTTACTACTTCCTTTGTCAAGAACAGTAATAACATCTCCTTGCCTGTAAACAAGTTGACTGGTTTCTGTACTATCTTGAACAGCTTGAACCTGTTCCGGTTTCAAGTCAGGCAAAAGATTAATCAGCTCAGAGAACTTTGGTCGTTTGGATGGCTCGTGTTGCCAACACTGTTGCATGAGTGAAAAATACTCCTTTGGGCAACACTCTGGTTGTTCTAATCTTTGAAAATTAGGATCATCTATCGCTTCTAAAATTTGATGACCCGTCAACGCCGCCCATGGTTGAAAACCATAGCTGAACATCTCCCACAAAGTCACTCCATAGGCCCATACATCACTCGCTGAAGTGAATTTTAAATATGATATACATTCTGGAGCACACCATGCTATTGGCAATTTCAAATTTACATTGAAATTCGTTTGATAATAGTCTTTTCCAACTCCTAAAGCTCGAGACAAACCGAAATCAGATATTTTGACCTTGTTCTTAGAGAACACTAGAATATTTCTGGCAGCAAGATCCCTGTGTATGAGTCTTTTAGCTTCTAAATATTGCATTCCATCTGCGATTTGCACAGCAAAGTCGCATAGCGAAAGAACAGGGAAGCTGGTACGTAAACTAGGTTCTTTTAGACATTCTAGTAACGATCTTAAAGGTGCTAACTCCGTGACGAGCATCAAGGAATTTGTATCCAAAACTACGCCATACAATCTTACGATATGCTCGTGATCTATTGCATACATTATGACTGCTTCTTTCAAGAATTCAATCGGATTGTTTTGCATTCTTTCCCGTGACAAACACTTAATCGCTACTTGTATTCTTTCTCCGTCGTTCGTCCAAACGCCTTGTTGAACAACTCCAAACTCGCCAGTCCCTAGTTCTTTGTTCACGATGATCGCATCCGCTGGTATCATGTACTTATTAGGAACACGAATCGGTGGTTTATCTTGCCTTTCTTCTGGTAACATAGTTAAAGCACCTGTGGTTGGTTCTTCCCGTTTTGGTAACAACATCTTTTTGAATTTGGATAGATAGTTTTGTGGAAAGTGTTTCTGAAAATACTTTTTTAAACGACGCATTTCTGGTTTGCTCATTCCAATGGCATTCAAGTCCTCCTCCGTTACATATTTCAATTGAGCAGTTGTCTGTACCTTTAAATCCCCTGTATAAATATATAACAAATTACTACTTCGGATTCTTTGATGTGCTTAATAACTCCAACTAGAAATACAGACCTCGGATCCCAGGATAATATTGCTGGAGCTCTGCTTCCATAAGGAATTCATACAAACCAGGTCCAGTGTTGCGGGACATTCCTCCTTGTGTGTCTTTAAACAAATAAAACGAATACATGTAAATATGAAATAATTTTTAATAATTAATCATTTTTATGAAAATTATTTGTTCATGAATATTCATCAAGTTTCAACTTTTGAATTAACCCGCCATAAAAAAGAACGACACTAATCCCCGCTACTATCGAACTCTATTAATACTAGTCCAAAGGTCGGAGCAAGTTTTCACCGATAAATTAATCCACTAATAAATGTATCTCACTGAAATCACTCGGGAAACACTCAAAACAAAAAAATGTCTCCTACCGTAGAAATAAAAATTTTACTTACACGACCACCGAACATTACCAAATCTGAACTATCATTTTCGAGCGTGATTATTGCACGAGTGTACGATCGTTCACCGGTAATATCACAGTAATATTAAACAAAAGAAATTTTTTTCAAGTACTGAAAGAACACGGAGAGCAACTCAAAACTTTTATGCAGAAGGAAAGCACGAAACGCACAGAATGGGGGAAAATAGAAAATAATAGAGGCGAATCAGAGTGGGGAGAGAGTACGAAATTATAGGCACGCGACGACAATCCCGGTGTGTATCGTGTGCATCGTGTAATATAATTTTACGGGTGCACTGGTTGAGAATATCAAGAATCATCGCGCGTTCCTCCACCACGCCAGATTCGAAAAATGTGTCTATCATCTTGTTATTTCTCATACACAGTTGCTATAAAAAGTATTGGCACACCATTGTATTCATTATAGTATTTACATACCAATTAATTAGGTCCAAGTTTAATAAATAATATGTATTTTCACATGACTACAAAAATTTGGTACTTTAAAAATAAAATGTGGAACTTGATAATAAAAACGCTTCATTGGGAAATAAGAGTATGTGCCAATTTTTGTAGCTACTATATGTATACCACGATCGAACCAAAGCCCCATAAAAGAACAAGAAACGAAATCAAGAATCGCTGCATTTCTGTCGAAGACACGCCCTGTGTGTGTTGCTGCAAATAGATTATTATTTATATAAGTGTGTCTTTTCAGCTCGTACCGTGGCACTCACCCATTCTACGATAACGCAGCACGGTACACTCGGAGCTCCTCTCCTTGTCATGAGACGCAAGCGTCTGCCACACTTCGTTCGACCGATCGCCGATCTAAAATCAGGAAACTTATCTCTTTCTTCGTCGTTTTCACTCTCCCCTCCGCCATGCAAATCACACCTCTATTTTCACGTCGAGTTCACATCTTTTATCCCCAAGAGATGTGTCGCTTCTCTTCCACGAAGCAATTTTATCACTAGATTTCGATTCTTTAAAAGAAGAGGATCAATTTAAATGGTTATCACTTGAGGGCAAGGATGTTTATGGTAGTTATTGCCGGCTTAATTAATTAGTGATTAAAAGGTTCGACGCTTCAGTTTCTTCGCAAACCATTCTATTTGTTTGCGAGGTCGCGTAGCTGCGATATTAGCGCCACTTGTCAAGCACTCCAACAACTTAATCAAGGAGGTAAATTCAAAGTTTTTCTATCTCCTTTACGTTTTCTTTTTTGTTTTTTGACTTGTACTCTTTTTCTGAATGCTTTAAGATGTTATTTTAATATTATTTTTAGTTAATTGGTCGAAATAATAATTCTATAATGCCATTAACTTACAACACTTGACGTGCGTTTAATCTAGAACATTTCATTTGGAATTATATTTAATTATTTTATGATTTCAATTGTCTCAGTTATTAAAGTATAACAAATAATTTTTACCTACTCTTTAGTATAATTCCATATTTTTCATCACATTTTTCAATTAAAAAGCTATAATTTTGCAATAATAATAACAGTATGTACGAATTGAGTACCACTGAGCAAAGTTAAAGAACTACTTTCTGATAATACTTTACTATCATAGGGAGGCTTTGTTACATTATATGTCATTAACTGTATTAAAATTTGACTGAGATAATATTTATTTCAATACAATGACATCGATATTCTGTATTACCTTCATTAAAGGCAATTCCATCGGATATTTAACTCGATTATGTAAGGTTAGTACTTTCTGAATTATTATAATAAAGACATTAACATATAACAAAAATTATATGCACAGTGTCATTAAATATGTTTGATATTTAATAATCAAAGTATATTGTGAAAGTATAGTTGTATATTGTCAAAATCGTTTATCTATTTGTATGTATAATGTATAGCTAAATAGTTTTATAAAATGTTCTTTTTTATCCTGAATACTTTCCATTACCAAACTTATTCATATAATTACTTTTCATAGGCATCAAAGAATTTTAATAGTGTGACACAAGTGGCATTTATGAAAACATTGCCAACTAGATCCCAGACACCTAAACCAGATCCATTTCCTTATTGGAAAAAACAATGCAATGAAATAAATATGACTTTTGATCCAACAACTCTCAGATTTGATGAAAATAGCAAATTAATAGTCGTAGATGGCCCTCCTGCAGTAGGAAAAAGTAAACTTTGCGAACAAATAGCAAAAGAATTTGGTTTATTATATATGCCACCACCAGTATTTGATGAAATGTATATAAATTATTATGGATTTGACGTACGCAGTCTAAATCCAAAACTAAAAGATGAGTGGCGTATGCGTGACCTAACAGATTTCCTAAGAGATCCTGATCACCAGGGAACAGCCCGTATCCAATATGGAATATTTACGATGAGAATAGAACAATACATGAACGCGCTAGTTCATATTTTGGCAACTGGACAGGGAGTGGTTCTTAATCGTTCCATCTTTACAGAAGCTGGTTATATGCATGCTATGTATAATTCTGGGTATCTTAGCAAAAAAGCTGTGAATGAATTTGATATGATGAGGACAAACACATTCCATCTTTTGCTGAGACCGCATTTAATCATATATTTGGATGCAACCCCAGAAACTGTTCTAGTAAGTTTTGTCTAATTTCCAACAAAATTATGTCAGTTAAGATTAATATTACTCTATTGATTGAATATATTACAGAAAAGAATTAAAAAACGAGGTAACATAGATGAAATAAATTCAAAGGTCTTTACAAAAAAATTTTTGTCAGATCTGAGCACCACGACTAAAGAAAAATGCTTGTCTTGGCTATCTCCTCACACGGAGATATTAATCTATGATTGGAACAAAGAGTGGAATAATGTAGATGTAATTAACGACATAGAAAACTTAAATTTAGAAGAAGAAATTAAACAAGAAAAATTTAGTGATTGGGTATTTGTTGATACTAATGAATTAATCGACTCATTACGAATGTATCATACTAAGCATCATATATACGCTTGCGTGGAGCAAACGCCAATAACGGAAATTGCTCCAGAATTGTACGTTACAGCTGATGCAAGAGATACTATAAACAAGATGCTTAATGAAGTAAGTATAAGTATGTAACTTTAGTTACATTAAATTATTAAATCGTATATACATTATAAAAATTTGTTGTAATGTTTCAGATCGAATCCGAAAAGTATGCACCTTACTGTAATCCTAAACTTCATAAAGTTCCATGGATTATGAAGAACAATAACTTCATATTCAGTTTTTATCGTCGCACACCCCGCGACTTTATAAATTGCGATCTATTTAAATTACCATTACCTTGTTAATAGCTATGTTAAAACTGATTTGTAATGATTTACATCAAAATAAATTGTTCTCGTAGTAGAAAGTTACTGTTATAATGTAGTAAAATTAAACATAATTCTACAGTCTCGTTTCACAATCTCTAAATAATAAAATGAAATAATTCAAATTACTTCGATTCTGCCACAAAAAAGCAAACGTGTTAAAAATATAAATATATTTTCAAAATTACATAGATATATCGATATATATATAATTGTTTACACTTGTACACGCATTACATTAAATACACTTTAGCTATATATACCTGCGTATTATATTCATTTATAAGTACATATAACATGTATATATATATATATATATATATATTTAATTATAGAGAAACAAATTAGAATTTTAATTATCTGTAAAGTTGCTACAACTCATATATGGAAATTATCGAGTAAGTAGTACTTCACTTTTTATCGCTTCGTCAAGTCGTATTACAACTTATTGTTTTATTTTACAGTAGTACAAAACGATTTAATTTTACAAGTCATTAACAAGAACATATAAGGCAATAAGGGATAAAAAGGAAAAAAACTAAGTTTTAATAGCAAAAATATTTTTCATTTACTATTATGCTACGTTACGTTATAAATAAACACTAAGGTAACTGTTTACAAAGCTTCATTTTGTAATAACCCATCTCGGCACTTAAATAAATTTAAAAGTTGTACTTACATCATGTACTTATCTTTAGTAGAGAAATATTCACTTTATTTTTATAGTCGTTTTTGTATATTTTGTCAACATATAAATAAAAGTCGGAATGTATTCCTATACACAAAACTATAGTACGATTCTTTTAAGACCAAGTTGGTTTTTACAAAAAGAAAAAGAAAAAAAATAATTAAGAACGAATAAAAAGTATTAAAATCAGTTGAGTGAATCCGGCAGTAGCTTGATACACCATTTAAGTGCATTAATACACCTTATATACAAACAGTCTGTACACAAAATATCGAATTTTGTCACATGATGCCATCTACATGTAGAATTTACAAATTATCCATTTTAATGAAATCTGTATGTAATACTAATTTCTTTACATTCTGTATTGATATTATAAAATTACAATGAAACATAGTCAGCATGATTTTCACAACAAAGAGTTTTAAGGAGCTAAACTACAACATGAATTAGTTTTACGCGCAGTTTTGTAAAACGCTTTCGACTGAGTGCTAAGACCTTGTGACTTGGAAACCAATTCATCCAAATTCTCACCTCTTTGAAGAACAGCCTCTAATGTATTGTGCTACAAAAACGCATAAAATAGATATCATTAATATAATCCAGAAGATATTTCTTTGCTGTTATTTTCAAGATTTATACTTACTAAAATAATCTTTGTCTCATCTAAGTCATTTTGCATTTTAGTAAGAGCATCTGCTTCATTTGGATTTTGATATTTTGCTAAATATATGTTAACCTGTGCAAAGTCAGTCATAGCTTCACTCAACGTATCCCACATAGATTGTGGATATTTTGCTACAAAATCGTCCATAACTTTTGTAATTAGTGTATGTGCTACTCTTCTAGGATATTCATGGTCCGATATAAGTACTGCAGCAAGATTATCTGCTCGTACAAACACGTGACACATGTAATCTGCAAAGCATTACAATTTAACAATTGAAGATTACTAAGAATCTCCATAAGCTTTTGCAAGTGTTACCTCCTTCCTTCACGCTCTGTCTAGAGCAACTCTGAGTACGTTCCACAATAGTCTTACTTATAAATGTCATAAACTCTTTGATGCTTCCTCTTTGAAAAAATGAAAATGACTCTACATCATAAGCAGCTTTTAACATTGTCGCTGATGTAGGATTTTTATACAAAACAGACAGCGCATATAGTTTTACCATCTTTTGGCTGCAAAATGAATGATTTATTCTTTTAATTGGATATAATATATAATACTTGATATATTTTTGGCAAATGGGCAAAAGAATATAAATTGGAATTATTGGTTTCGCAGAAATGCACTTATAATAGATGGATTTCTTTATTGTTTCCCCTATAGGATGTTACAAGGATTTCCATTTACTATATATTACATATTATCATATTTATCCTTATGTGTTGCAGAACCATATATATATATTAGCAAGTTATATATTATATAATATTATACAATATTATGCAACAAAAAGCTCCATATAATATAATAATATAATAAACAATACAAAAGCACTTTAGTACAATAAATTATATAAAATAAGATATATGCATATACATATGAACAAGTACTTATAACATCAAAGTACATTGTAAAATCAGATGTTTAATTTTGAACATGAATGTGATGACATATATCTTGTCCCACTGATCTTACAAAATATACATCATACTCAATTTAGAAATATTCTTTTTTTTGTTTTAAACAATAAGATATAATTTTAATCAAATTTTTAAGTTTAACCTATATTTATTCAATCAAGCAGTATCTATAGCGATTAAGATGCTTTATAAAAATAATTCGAATTAAAAAATAAGTTGAGCAATAGAAACTTTTGCATAAGTAAAAAATAGCTGTACAAGATATATAGATTAGTGTATTTCTCCCATTTTCACCAAAATTTGGCTTACATTCTTTCACTCGCCCACCAGAGATATATAATTATATTTAGCATCAAAAAAATATTGCTTATTGAAATTTATCAAATACACCACTAACTTAACATGTTGACTGCCACGATGGTCATCGATGATTGATATTACTAAATTTTTTAGAATGATTAAAATAAAATAAATTTCATCACCTAATAAATTTTCAACAATGTGAATGACTTAGATAACATCGTCAGAAAAAAATGGGCAAATACAATATAATATTTTTCAAAAATTCAATGTGTAACACACTCCGATCTTGAGTGCGACTTCCGTGGCAAAATGTATAAAAATCATATGACAGTCAACATGTTAAAGTGAACATATTTCATTGAACAACTCCAACCTTGAAACTTGTTAAAACTTACCGCGAATTATGTACGATCTACTTAAATTTCTTCTAACATACAAAAAGCATTAGATTTAGGTTAAATATTGAATTTTTGCTCATTCCTGACAAGAATTTTATGACCACTTCTAGTTTCATTTACGACTGCACCTACTTTGATGTTAAAGAAATACAAGCCGCCATGTTTCTCATCTAAACTATGATTCTCAATCGATTTTGCGTATCATCGCTTTTTTAGATTTAATTTTATATATTTATTTTATGATTCAATTCACGTAATAAATAATTACATACGATATATAATGATGTTTACATTATAATAATATACTGTTATTGTAATAATTTGAATGTCTAATTAATCTATGTTAGTTTCGAGTTTTCTTTCTAATTTGTAATGAAATTATAGGGTAAAAAATTGCGTTATAATGTCATAATTATATTATAACGTGTCATGTCCTAATGTACATTTGCCCCCTGAATGTATTATTGTGGGATTATTAGACAGCAAATTGCACTTTCCCGCCAGGAGAACAATGATAGTAGCAATATAGTTGGTAGTCATGACAGTAATACATGTTGCTTTGCACCATCTACATTCATCGATCGTTCCTTTTCAGGAAGTTTCATAGATTTGTTTAATGATGCCCGAAATTTGGTGCAAATAATAAATTATTTTAATATTTCTATAAATTACATCCCCCTTCATTTTTCAATTGTATAAAAATAAACATGACAACTGCATTATACCTGGAGCATTATTTAGACAGTAAGTGTTCAATCTTTTTTAACCTAAAACAAAAACAAAACTATATTTTTATAGAGTTATGTCACATAAAAATTAATTCAAATTTTATTAATGTCACTCACATATATATTATGATACCACAAATTCAATTCTATTGAATAAATGCATTACTAATAATAGAGAAAATTTCTTGCTGCAATTCTTATTATTTATCAAATTTTGTTTCATCAGGCTTGGAGCATTTACCTATCGAACTACAAAGAAACTTCACTTTGATGAGAGATCTCGATGCCAGAGCACAAGGATTAATGAAAGACATAGATAAATTAGCAGATGATTATTTGAAAAATATGAAAAAAGAATCTCCGGAAAAGAAGAAAGAACAATTGACCCACATTCAAAATTTGTTCAATAAAGCAAAAGAATATGGCGATGACAAAGTTCAGTTGGCAATACAAACATATGAATTAGTAGACAAACATATTAGGAGACTAGATTCAGATTTGGCTAGATTTGAAGCTGAGATACAAGATAAAGCATTAAATAGTAGTAGGGCACAAGAAGAGAATAACGCTAGTAAAAAGGGTAGGAAAAAATTGAAGGAGAAAGAGAAACGAAAGAAAGGAGCTGTAGGCACAAATAGTGAAGATGAGTCAAAATCAGCTAGGAAAAAACAAAAGAAAGGTAAAATTAGTTGATATTGTGTTTCATCTATATTCATGAAAAGATTATAATTCATCGAACATAATTTCAGGAGGATCTGTTGCCTCTGCTTCATCAGCTGGGGCTGTTGGAAGTGGTGCTCAAGTAGATTCTACTGCACTTGGCCATCCAGCAGATGTTTTAGACATGCCAGTAGATCCCAATGAACCAACTTATTGTCTGTGTCATCAAGTTTCTTATGGAGAAATGATTGGTTGTGATAATCCAGACGTAAGTGTATATTATCTCAAATATCTCTTTAAATATTTGTAATCTTTTAACAATATTCTCTTTTGGTATAGTGTCCTATAGAATGGTTCCACTTTGCATGCGTTGGATTAACTACAAAACCTAAAGGAAAATGGTATTGTCCAAAATGTACACAAGATAGGAAGAAGAAATAAGTTCTAGAAAATGTATAAATATGTTCATCTATTTTAAAATGAAATGAAAGATTTATGCATCATTTCTAAAATTAGGATATAACATCATTTCATAGTTTAACATGAAACGAAGTTTTATTGTATAAAAGTAAACAAATATTGTAAAGAAAAAAGGAAAAGAATATAAAGAGAATACTAAAACCTCTATTGCATCTAATATTGCCAAAAAAGAATGTTTTTATTTAATTTTATGTTTGATAATACTTATATCATCAGCAATATAAGATGTAATGAAAATGCGATAAATTAATAGCTTATCACAGAGAGAACATTTGAAAATCGGCCGTGATTTTATTGTCTTTCTATTTTTCATTTTAGATATATAAAGTAGTAATTTATTTTGAATTGGTCGTTTTCAAATATCTGTGATTTACTCAATTGAAATAACGTCTTACTACATAAGTATTGTATTAAAGTAAAAAATTATATATATATATATATATTGCTGTTTTTATATTTTATAAATGTAAATGATACTGTATAAAGAGAGAAAAAGAGAATAAGTTTCTTTTTGTTGAAATAAAATATACTATATGAAATTGAATTTAATTTCTATTTCTATTCAAGCGTATGTACAAAAAATAACCATAAATATGCTTAACTTATTTATTACAAAAGAAGAGTATTAATATGAAGTGCATGTTTTTATATGATAATATTCGAATTTTTACTCATTTATCGTTATTCATTCCTTGATTAACTAACTATGAAAACTATGAAGCATCTCGTTATTTAGATTGAATTATTATAATCGTTTTTGATAAATAAATAAAAGATTCATGAGCGTAATTACTAACAAATGTAGTGGTTGAGTATAAATTTGCATAATAATTCAAAATGAAGAAATGACTAGAATATCAGATGTATGAAAAGAAGAGATTTGATTGCTATGGAATGCCTGGTTGTAAATTGCAACATTGACTAGGTGGAACTGTCCAATTATATTGGTAGCTCATGTGATTTCTTATTTCTTTCGTACATAATGCTCCAGATGCTTGATAATATTCATGCATATTTTTCATGTTTTCAATGGTCTGTTTATGCGTAACTATATACTGATTAGAACATCCACGCGATCTGTATTCAGTGTTAAAACGTATGTCGTGTTTTCTTTCAATATTTGCCAAAGGTGCTATCCAAACACCAACAGACACATCTTCTGCCTTGTACAATCTAAAAATATACCCAATAGTAAGAAATATTAAATATAATACTTAATAACAATTCAATTTTATATTATCAAAATCATACTTAAAAATGTCTGCATTTATAGCAATAAATTTTATTAAATTATAAGATAAAATATATCCTCCTCCAAGTGCATAAGGAAGATAATAATCACATAATATCCAATCTGTCTCTTTCCATGGTCCACTTCTTTTGACATGTGCCTTTCCATTAAAAAATCCCCAATATAGTTCCTTTTTTGTTCCTTTGCTGTCCCACTTATCTAGCTCTTTTAAAATCTTATGTACCAGGGCAAATGTATCATCATCGCATTTCATCACAAAGTCAAATTCATAGTATTCATAGATTTCCTTGAATGCGTGTAAAACTTTCTTCGTTAGAGTCCCATAAGAATCTGGAAGTCTTGATAATAATAGTAAATCATCAAATTTCTGCTGTTCAGAATGCAGAGTTTTTCTTTGCTCTGACAATATATCTAAAGTTCCTATTACAAAGAAATGCTTGACCGTAGCTTGCTTCTGAGCCAGCCATGTTTTCCTGATTGTTGCCCTTCGTTCTAAGTTATCAGGATTAGACAGTATGAGTACCATAAGTCTGAATTTCGTCTTGTTCCTTACTTCTTGCTCGTTAAGGGAACACTTTGTGGAAGGCAAATAACGTATACATAAGAAGACAATCAACAGTATGATCAGCAACGTCGGGATATTGAATTTCACATGCAATTTTTTCCTGATCATCATGAATAAATTCTTCGACGAAAGTTTTAGTGGTAGAAGCGTCACAGAATTCATTTGTAAATACGTTTATATTCACATTCCTAACCTCTCGAATACTACCTCCGTATATGTAAGTATGTGACTTGATAATTCGACATTTTTTCAAATGCTCAGTCTTTAAATCAGTACCATCTATTACGTAAGCATTTCTTGTAAGAAATTCTTATTTCCTTTTATATTGACATTTAAATTTTCTAAAAAAAGTTCACGAACTCAACCGATGCAGAAAAATCTAACTTTATTGACATGGAGAATTAAAGAAACCTAACTTCATTGACAAGAAGGATCACAGAATTATTTCCACTACTACTGCTGTCAAAAATTTCAAATATAAAAAACAGATTTCTAATATTCTTAATTCTAATAGAATTAAGTAAATCATACATGAAATATAAAATGACATTTCTTTATTATTTTCAAAAAATTAATTTAAATATAAAGCATTTATAAAGAGTATATTACTATTTATGGTATAAGTTTACTCAAGTATTTCTTATTACTGAACTAAATATCCACTTAATAAATAACCTCCAGTATCACTGGTTAAAATATCAGGATGTGTTCTATCTGGTAATACTTGATACGATCGCAGGAAATTGGAGAAAAGTTTTAAATTAATGACATTTTGCTTTTGTTTCAATGTCATGTAAGTCTCCAGTAATGGTTCTCGATGCACATGATAAATTACAAATGGTCTAGATGGTCCTAGAAAAGGTAGAAGAGCTATAACAATGTTCAAAGGATGTTCTCTTGCTATGATGGCCAATCCCCGAGCTTTAGAACCATTAACAAGATCCACTGCTTCTTGTGTTTTTGGTAACCACTTTGGTTTCTTTACAGGAGTAAGTTTTGCAGATTTACATTTATCACTTTCATTTCGTTTGCGTTTTAAACTACCATTTGTGCTATGTTTAACATCTTTATTTAATTCATTAACAATATCTGAATTTGCCTCTTTCATATCTGTGCTATGCTTAGTCTTATCATTTGATTCATTGTTACCTAAATTTTTCTCTTTTTCATCTATACTATGTTTGATCTCATCATTTGATTCATTGTCATCTAAATTTTTCTCTTTCATACCTATGCTATGCTTGATCTCATCATTTAATTCATTATTATCTAAAGTTTCCTCTTTCATACCTATTTCTTCTTCTACTTGTAGAAGTTGTTTATTTACATGATTCTCATCATTTTTATTTTTTACTTTTTTTACCTTATTTATATCATCATTATAAGCTTTTTTAGAAATTTTATCCAACACTGCACTTGCACCCTGGTAATACAGTCTCAAGAAGCCGTAGATATTGACATTAAGTAACCTGTCTGATTGTTCTTTAGGAAAATTCATAGCATTAATAAGTGCAACCTGAGGCTCATTTCCAGGGTGCAAATTAATCAAATGTCCCTTTGTATTCGAACCAATTCTATTTAACATTGCAGCTGCTGGCAAACCGTGTGATCCACTGTCATACAATATGTATAAACCATCTGATTGAACGTCACTGTATGACAATAACTGTGCCAAAGAGTCCATTCTTAAATTTCCAATTTTGTTATGATCTAGCTTAAAATATATATCGTGCAATAAATTTATACTGGGTTTCCATATTGTTATATATCGGAGATACTTCTGTTCCTTTTTTTTCAGGTACTTTTCCTGAGAGTATTCAGTCCTCTCTAAGAAAGATTTATTGTTCTCAATTAAACTGCCCACTATTTCTTTACCGCTTTTGCCAGATTCTTGAAGCTGAAGTATTTGTTCCTTGGAAAGCTTCTGTGATGTACCGTCATCAATAATAGAACGATTATCACTACCACTTGGTAGTTCACTTAATAAATCATTCAATGACTCTGTTTCTACTACTTCTTTTAAAGAATATGTTCGCTTCTCTCCTCTTACTTGTACCATCTCAAAGGTAGTCCAAAATGGTTTTCCAATAATCTCTTGCATCTGTACTGCATCTTTCCCCAACATTAAAGTACCATTCATAGTTACTTTATAAATCTTTTTAAAGTTTAACTTTTTTATTATCACATACTTTCCTACGGTAATTATATCGTCTTCATTTCCACACATATTTATTAATCTAACTGATTTCTCTCGAGATACACGTTTTCTCTAGATTTGATAACTCTGCTATAGGTTAGGAATGCTATAATTAATACTTCAATATAAATTTATGTAAATTTTATATAATATATTTCATGATATTCTATTTTTGTCAAATTTTATCATTTCTATTTTAGAATACTGGAAATACTTGAGATACAACTTGATCTAACCTAAATGCAGCGGCGTTAAATAATCAACATATCATTGATGACACATGCATCATCTGTCACTAGAGGTTATTAAAGTCACACTGAGAAGAAAATATTAATAATTTCATTCTTTTTCTTTATTGTATGTTTTATCATGTATTATTATAAAATAAGTAACCTTTAGTTTTAGTATACAACAAATTTGTTTCCCTTTATAGTAATTTAATATATATTATTAATTATTAGGTAAACAGAATGTTACCTTATAAAGAGTTCCAAGCAGTTGTACTTGCTGCTGGAGGAGGTTCCCGTATGACTGAGCTTACTCGAAGTCAATATAAATGTTTGTTGCCAATTGGAAATGTACCAATGCTCTGGTATCCTCTTCAATTATTAGAACGTGTTGGTTTTAAGGAAGCTATCGTTATTATATCTGAATATATGGAACGCAATGTTTCCTTAGCCCTAAGTGACTTGAATCTCAAAATTAAAACAGATATCGTTGCTGTGAAAAATGCAGAAGATTTGGGAACTGCAGATTCTATCAGACTTATTCACGAAAAAATTCACACAGATTTTTTGGTCATATCTTGTGACTTGATTACAGATGTGGACATATGTGAAATTTTGAATCTTTATCGAAAACATAATGCTAGTATCACAGCATTAATGTTGCCTGTTCCTAAAATACCAGATGACTTTGTAACACCTGGTCCAAAAAACAAACAGAAGCCTGAAACTGATTTGATTGGCATTTGCAATGAGACTGGCCGATTAATTTTCTTGGCCTCAGCCTCAGACTTTGAGGACACAATAAAAATTTCACAAACATTCCTTCAGAAACATCCAAGTTTTACTATGCATTCAAAATTAATGGATTCTCATTTGTATGTCATTAACAAATGGGTTTTAAATTTCCTAGTACAGAATAAGTAAGTAGAATTTCACAAAAAAAGCTTTTAACAATCTAATTTATAAATTTTCTTACTGAATTAACTTTTGCTTTTTATAGAAATTTTACTACACTGAAAGGTGAACTTCTTCCATATATTGTTAGGAAACAATTTTCAAAACCTTCCAAACAATGTACAGATGATAAAAATGCTTCTGTAGTACAAATGAATTTGAAGGATGATATCTATTATTTCGCGGTTGAGAAACCACTCGACGAATTAATCAGAAAAATGTCAGCATACAATGATCATGGCACTGATTTAGAAGATGCTTACCATGGGGATATAATACGATGTTATGCTCATATTAGTAATGGGAAATTTGGTTTGAGGACAAATACCATACAAATGTATCACCTTGCTAATACAAAGGTGAAAATGAACGACATTTATTTTAATTAAT
Organism: Bombus vosnesenskii; assembly: GCF_011952255.1. Taxonomy (NCBI): domain Eukaryota; kingdom Metazoa; phylum Arthropoda; class Insecta; order Hymenoptera; family Apidae; genus Bombus; species Bombus vosnesenskii. Next base: position 2,169,145 of record NW_022884343.1, read on the forward strand.
AGTTTTAAACATTAAATTAATAGCATCAATAGAGATATAAGAATATATTGTAGAATATAATATATTTTAGATATCAGAATGGTGGAATAACGATAATGATGGACAGTCTCCTGTACCAATTATTGCTCCTACAGCAACAATACGTAGCACACAAATGCAAGATTGTTATGTGGACAATAATGTTCTTATTGAAGAAAAAACATCTCTTAAACACACTCATATTGGGCCAAATGTAACCATTGAATCAAAGACTAGAATATCACAGAGCGTTTTAATGGAATCTGCAAATGTCAAACAACGGTTTATATTTAAAATAATTAAACTTTATGTTCATAGAAGGAATAGTTATAATTTATAAATCATTTGTTGCAGATGCGTAATACAGAATTGCATATTAGGTAGTGGTTGTGTTATTGAAGAGGGTAGTGAATTGAAGGACTGTATAGTTGGTTACAAACACATTGTACCATCTGGAAGTCAATATTCTCGCGATGTTCTGACTGATGCAAATGACCTGATAGTAATTTAATTATTCGCAAATATATTAAATACATTAGTCATTTAAATAATAAATATATTTGTCTTTATAAAGTTAGTATATTATCATTAATTCGAATTAACCTTATTTCTTAAAAAGAAAGTAAAATAATACAAATATGTATGCTTTTTTAATACAATATATATCGTAGATCCAAATTGTATCAAGTTAATCATACATAATAAATATATAGAAATAAAAAAATTGTTTGTGTGGCGTAAAATTAATATTCAAATGAGAACCACTGTGTGTTTGAATAAAGGACCGTGTGGAAAAGGACCGTGTGGAATCGAAACACATACAACTTTCTTTCTTATACTGTTCCTTCGTGCAAAATGGTAAGCGTGTACTCGCATCTCTCAAATCTGAATATTCTAAAACGATCATAAAAGTTATTTTCTTGCAAAATATTTCAAGCCTTTTTAAATTATATTTAAAAATATTAAAAAGTTATAGTTTTGATGTAAATGTGTCGTATCAGTATATTATTAATGTGAATAAACGATGATTGAGGTTATGTGACAAATGTTTGTGACTCGTCACCAGATTTCAAACTAATCTCTCGACTGAAATCTTGGTTATAGCACCTATTGCAAATACTTTATTGCTTTAAATAAATTTATTGTAGAGGTATAATTATGGTACGACAATTTCTGAAATATATTAATATTTTTACGCACCAATTGAGGTTATGTTTATTAAAAGTTTATGAAACCTAACCCAAATGACAAAATACTTTTAGTATTTAGTATTTAGTATTTTAATAATTTTGTAATTAATAATTTTATTAATTTTTACAGACGAAAGGTACATCGAGCTTTGGTAAGCGGCGAAATAAGACACATACATTGTGCAGACGTTGTGGTCGTAGTTCGTACCATATCCAAAAATCACAATGTGCACAGTGTGGATATCCTCAGAGAAAAATGCGATCATGTAATATTTTACTTTATATTCACAATAAATTCTAGTAGTTATATTTCAGAACATTATTCATAAGTTGCCCAAAAAATTTTGAACTTTGTTATAGATAATTGGTCCATAAAAGCTAAAAGGAGAAAGACTACGGGAACCGGCCGCATGCGTTATTTAAAAATTGTCCGTCGTAAATTCAAGTAAGTATAAACGTAAAATGAATAGCAAATAAGAATGGTTGATTTCGAATAATGAAAAAACAACTCTTCTCTATTTTTTCTAGGAATGGATTTAGGGAAGGTTTGCCAAAACCTAAATCAGTTCAGACTAAATAATCTTAACTTTTATCATTGTATTATATATCTATAAAATTTTGACTTATAATAAATGTCTTAAAAAGTCTAAAAGCCTATTGTATATTATGTACGTCAATATCAATTCCATTTTAATTAAATAGTTAATTAATCAATTAGTTTTTAAGTAAAAGTAGTTGAGATTTAAGCCTTTAAGCAACTATAGTAAATAACAGATCATCATAATAGTCGTATTTTCACTGGCTGAACTTCATTTTAGATTAGATTTATCTTCAGTTTTCGTGACTTTTGTTATAGTATATAATAGTTTATATGAGTGACATGAATATGAGTAGAATTCAAAAATACTAATTTTGAAGTGTCTAGGTCATTATTTAACAAGTTATGTGTATATAAAATTCATACATAGTACACAAATAAATTACTTAGACTTTTTTTTCATCCACTACTGTAAGTTGTAAATAAACCGTGCATATTCATGGAAAATTATATTTTTATGAATATAATTTAAGAAATGGATATATTTTTGCATATTGTATGCACTCTTTACATTTTTTAATTTCCTATAAATGCATAAAAATCTACAGTGTAGTGAAAAGATATGTATGCCCAGATTGTATAATATGCATAAACTTCTATATGCACAACTTTTAAAAAAATGATTATCGCGCCTTAAAACTAATATTTTTGGACTTTTGGTAAAAAATTATCATATGTTATCAAAGAGAAATCACAAATTTGGCGTGGCCCAAAATTAAGTTAGTTTTTTTTGCCAAACAAGGATTATGGAAAGATTAATGTTTAAACAACTAGAAAATGCTGAACGGTGGGGTTGTAGATCTACCGCGCAGACGCGGCGCAACTTTCGATTGCATTCCATCTTATAATAACCGCGGTTTCGCAAATTTATATTCAGTAATGCGCAGATTTATATTACAAAGCGGTAACTTATATCTGTTTTGAAAATCTATGTAAAAGGTATTCGCTTTTTAGTTAGTCGGAACCGGTATGTTATTGGGTCACGTTCGACAACACTTTCGTCTTCACAAGCATCGAAAAATTAAAATCTCTATGATTATCTAATAGTAAAAAAAGAATTTTAAATAAAATACAAAAGAAAGAAATCTAATATACAAATATTTAAAAAATCAGGCTAATAATAAAAAGTAATTATCTAATAGACTTTAAGTTCAGTACGCAAATGACCGTGTGGAAAAAATTGTTTGGTAAGTACGAATATTTTATATATTTAAATTTTCAAATTTTTGTACAATCTTGATAAATATTAATGAATTTTCAAGTAACTTCAAATTATAGTAATTTATAATCATTAATACAAATTTTAGGCAAGTATCTTTTAGTGACCAACACTGTGAGTTGTGGTTTGATGATGGCGGCAGGGGACGTTCTCCAACAACGCAATGAATATTTGAGAAAGCATAAATGTTTACCTACTAGAACATACGTTATGGCAGCGTCCCCACATGCAGAACAAAAATTTTATAACTCAAAAGATTCTGACAAATATATGCACGATTATGTGAGAACTAAAAACATGGCTATTGTGGGTCTACTTCAAGGTCCTTTTCATCACTGGTTCTACATGATTTTGGATAGGGTAGTTCCCGGGAAAACTGTACTCTCCGTTATCAAAAAGACCTGTCTAGATCAAAGTATAGCCAGTCCAACTTGTCTAGGAATATTTTTTATTGGTCTTGGTCTTTTAGAACACCGCACTATGGAGGAGATTCGCGAGGAAATGAAACTGAAATTGTACGATACGTGGAAGGTACATATATTATATATATGTATATATATACATATACATACAAACACTTCGCTTTCCCGAACTATTATTACATTTCCTTCATGGCACATTCAAGTTATATATGTATTATAACTGTAATTTCCTTTTTATTCTATTTATGTTCAGGTTGACTGTTGCTTTTGGCCTCCAACACAGTGCATTAATTTCTTATTCGTACCCCTACACTATAGGGTGCTCTATATCAATTTTATGACAATGATCTATGACATTTTTCTATCATACATTAAATATGTAAGTTTCGATCACATGTTTAATTTTCGTACAAACCTCTTGATTAACTTTCTAACAAAATGTATTAAATTCATCTTTATTATTATATAATTTATTAATGTATTTATTACTTCTTCTATTACTTCTATTACTTCTTCTTGCAGGACGCGCAGTATGAGTGATAAACATCTCAGAGCTAGTCTGTTGTACAGATTATAAATAATTATAATTTTTTTGCATGATTATCCATAACTTGCAATATATATATTATTTTATAATATATATATATATTTTTTTTTAAATATATGTTACCACCGAATAATACAAAAAGTATCATATAGAATGTATAATACTCGACACGAAAGGAATGTTATTGAAAATAAAGAAACATTTGTTTTTGTATAAAAAGAAAAGTATCGTTTATAATTTCAAAATCCTATTATAGCTTATTAGTTGAAATTAGATGATAATTTTAAGCACGTGCTAATATTTATCAACAGTTGGCAACGAATGGAAACTAAACAAATTAACTATAGTTAAACATACCTAAAACATTCCAACGCTTATTTAACTTAATGCACTTATTTAATCATCGAGATTCACACTGGCGTCGAAAGTTTCGAAATTTTCGATCTCTTAAGTCCGAATGATGTTTATCACTATTTATCGATGTGCAATCGTCTGATGCATCTTGGAGAAATTCTTATTCCATTTCCTTATCGTCCGTTACAACAGTCCATCAGATGCAACATATTTATTAGAGTGACAGCTTTTGTTTGTCATTTGGCGACAATGGGATTACAAAACATCTTCTAAGCCGTCGGTCGCCAGCGAGCAAACAGCGATTATTCGCGTGTAAATATAAATAATAAACCGAGCTAACAACAAACAAGACAGCCAGATAGATATCGATGCATTTACAAAAATTCTATGACAATAAAAATAAGTATTAAAGGGTAAAGAATTTTCTCTGGAGACAATTCTTGTATCTAAATCTTAACTGAAACAACAATAAACCGTTTCACTTTGCTGTACAGATTTCATATTCGTTTATTTCTTCTATGATTTGCTTTAGTTTTAGCCAAATTTCTAGTTAATTACACGAATAGAATAATATTTAAAAATTATATAAAATATTTTCAGTAATAAAACTATTGATCCAGCGCGATAAAATTTTCGAGGATTTGCATAATAATAGTCTAGTTTAATTAGAATCGAAATATGATTGATGATGATAACGATTCAATCAACTGCGAAAATTATATCTTTTGTAATAAAAATTGTGTTAATATCGTTTGTTTACTGTTTCTTGATTAGCTTCTAAACAGATTTACTAGTCTACGTTAACAAAAATTAGTGATCATGTTTATTTTTACATAAAAAAACAAATACGAAAATAGATGTAATGTTTTTTCAAATAACTATATCTGTATCTATATTTCACAGTTATAGTAAAAATATAAAAACAGATAACAAAATGATATCAAAATATTTGTATAAGTAATGAAAGTTGAATAAATATTCGTTTACGAGTTAACCATGGTTAGATTGTTTGCGAAATGGAGGGAGGTCCAAAACTCGTGCAGTGCCAAGCAGCATTAAAGCTGGAAAAATTTCGCAAAATTTTTATTGTCAGACATAAATTACAATTTATATTGGCTCGTGAAAGTATTTGAATACTCACAGAAAACTTTTATGAATATATTATATAATATATTCTGAAATTTCATTAGCACTGTAACGAGTCATGAGTCACGATTATTGTGATTACATGTACGTATTGGTAAAATTTGGAACAAATCTAAAAATGTATATTTTAGGAAGTAGATATATGTGTGAGTGTGTGTGTACGTAGCGGTGCGGACGGCGCAAGGTCAAAAATGAAAACTATTGTGAAACCGTTATCGTCGCGAAAAAGCCCAGGAAGAAAGAGTAACATCAGAGCCGGCTCATCACAACGACGGCTAATCCCCGGCGAGGAAGTTTGAACGCGTAATCGTTATGCTGATCAATCGGTATATACGTACGCCGGAATAAACAGGCGAGCCGCAGAATAAACATTTTTAAATTAAAAAATCGAGAAAAAGTCGTTATATTGTTAGTAGTATATCTTGTATATATTATTTTAAAAAGTTGAGTCCACAGCAAAGTTATTTTCACTTTCTGCTCTCTCAACCTATATACCCTAACGTTCCTTGATCTTAGAATATAGAGACGACAAGATATTTATTGCACTGATTTATTGCCAGCATATACTCCCAAAGATCATCAAAATGACCTATATTATTATTATATCTGCATGGTCTCTTTAGTGAGATCATCATTAGCATTAATCATATGTTTAAGACTATTATTCTTGTTGTACATTCAGCTATAAATTAGTTAAATTTTTATAATATATGTTCTGTAAATTCTTCATACATTTTCAGATTGGTTCCAACTTTTACTCATATATTCACAATAATCTTAGATTTAAAATTTTCTGTGCTAGGTGTACCAATACTTTCATGAGCCTTGTATATTTAACATTAATAAATTTGAAAATATACATTTTCGTCGAAAATATCCTAACCTCAAAAGTTTGTTTACCGGCCAAATTTATTTCATTCGAAATTGAATGAAGTTTGTAGAAATAATAAAAAATACTATTTCAGACTAATCTAATTGTTAAAAAATATCCAATAACGACTTAATTCTTAACTAAAATATACAGTTTATTTACATAGATATATCGAAACATGTGATACGTGAAAATACTTTAAAAATTAAATATAGAAAAATGTAGAAACAAATTGATAAGTTACCGCTTCCCATTGTGTACATTGTCGTTTTTCCAGTCCATTTCTGGAATTTTTTTGAATGATATGCAACATATAAGCCGGAACCAATAAGACCGCAGCCACTGAAAATTCTACAGCCCAAACAATCACGGTTTCTATTGCTAATCATGCCCTTTACAGTAGATGTTTCCTGCATTTTTCACTTTATAATAATATAATATAAAATTTCTAAACTATATACGAAGGAACTTTTTTCTAAACAATCAGTTTACGACGATTTTATGTAGGTTATGTTTAAATTACCATGTTCACAATAAATCGAAATAAATCGAACTTTGATTCAAATTTTTGAAATAATATACTGGAATATTATATTATAGCTTATATTTAAGTAATAAAGATTAAGAATGTATATTAAACTTTTATTATAGGTTAATAAATAAAATACAGTTTAAAATTTGTCTTTTACCAAGATCGATAATAAATTAAATATAACCTATAAAATATATTATATTTTTTATAATCCCTCTTTCATAAACTTGTATTACAATACAGTAAGTTAATAAAATAATAATTTTAAAGGCACATATAATTTACTAAATTATTTTTACAATTATTTGATTATTACTTTATTTATTTTTTATTCAAATTTGAGTATACAAAACTTAAGTGAGTCAATTTTCCCACAATTTTATAACGATAGTAGTTTTTAATCGTTTACTGAAGAACAAAAAATAAATAAAATTTTGGAAAGTGTAAAAATTGTAAGAATTTTGACAAATTCCATTATTTCAATGTGCTAATTATTCTATGAGCTTCTTCGCTTTGAAGAAACGTCTTAAGTAAAGGACTTGCCAGATTGAAAGAACCAAAAGCCAGCACATGGAAAATATACTGAAATAAAGTACACGTGTGTTCGTTGCCTCTGAAAATTTTAAGAAAGGTAATTAAATGTTTTTTTAATTCTGCCAAAGGGTTTAACAAAAAAGATATTTAGTTATTTTTATATCTTGTAGTACCATTTGTGTCTCTCATTTCTTCTTCATTTTTCCGCATTCGAGCAAAATCTTGGACAATAGCTTCGGATAAATCTTCCAGACGTTTTAATTCAACTTCAGAAGGTTTAAGCTTTGCTGCTTCACCAATCTTAAATAAAAGTAGTTAATTAGTTAATTGTTATTTCATACTGTCAAATTCCAGATTTAGAATTAATTAAACTCAAAATTCAAACACAATTTAATATAAAATATAAGTCTATGTCTAGGAAACTCAAATCTGTGCTCATACTCCATTAAAAATAAAATTGGGTTTTATTAAAATATTATGAAGTAACTTTTTTTCTAAACAAAATTTTTCAGATATTGTGCTAACTAATTCATGCTAAAACCCATGCCATTAAAAGCCATATGGGTGGTCACTAATAAAATCAATATTGCTACATTACCAACTGTGTGCCCATACAAGCCACATATAAAACAAAGAAAAGATAGGAAATATTGTAAGTTTATCCTTGAAACTTTTGCTAAAGGTGATAGATATTGACAATCCATAGAATATATTACGAAATATTATATTTTTTATACAATATTTCATATTATGTAAAAGAAAAGGGGAGAAAATATAATTTCCTTTTGTAAATTGAAAATTAGGGTAAAATTAAGGATTGTCAATTCCTATGAAATATTCAATACATACTTTATCAAGAATGAAACAGAATTGTTACATAAGAATAATTTAAAAATCAAATTGATGAAAACAATTTGATATATCTATATATTAAAATCATTCAAAGAACTTACTCCTTCATAATTCTTTGCTTCAATTCCACGTTTTGTTATTAAATAAATCTCTTGCTTAATCTGTTTGATATCTAAAACACATTTTTAAGTTTAGGTAATGAAATATAAAGAAACATTATGTATTTTAGAATTATGTATCTGTATACATACTGCCCGAAAAAGATGGTTGTATGGCATGTGCCATAAAGCAAATTTCAAATGTATCATATGTCTCTGTGACAAATGAGAATTTCAACATCTTCCCATGGGGAATATCATCTTTTTTCGATAGAATATCTCCTTTTGAATCTCTTATCTATAAAATTACGAAAAGTTATTAAATTGTTCAATTCTTGTTGTAGTTTGATATCTAAAAATTGAAAAACAACTCAATTCTCCATATGTGAGTTAAGAGAAGTTAACCTAATATAACCTCAACATAATCTCTGTATACAATATACACTTAAAAAAATATGATAGAAAATTGGTGATTTACAATGTATTCGGTTTTAACAGCTGGTGTCACAGAGACTTCATATTCCCCAGCAACCAAAACATTTGCTTGAACTTCCTCCTTTAAGCACTTGAAAGCATTCGGCTCAAGGTAAAATCTGATACCGTGTGCATACGCAAGTAACGTTACGAAAATATATATTACACCTCGCATTTTTCAAGGAATTTCATTAAACTGTATTGAATAATCTCGAAGAAAAATATTACTTAAGAATACTTGAAATTAACAGTAACCCATCAACATACTGATGAGTTGGCAGCCATTAGGTATTTTGGATTAATCACGTGATATGATAGAAAACAAGAACATGGCGTACATTCATAAAAATTCAAAATTTAATTAATTAGTATATAAGAATCATACAATAATCAATCCTATTAAGAATCATTAACTCTTTATATAGCATTAGTTTCTTAATTTAAAGCTTCAAATACAGTTTTAAAGCGACCTACAACTGACAAAGAAGAACGGCTAATTGTGGGTTACCTTAAGTTTTTAAACCGACGCCGACAAGCGCGCCATTTGTAAACTACGCCGAATTGAATTTGAAGTTTATAAACGGTGATAGAAAAGTGACCGTTATTTGTAATAACAGGTAATACCTAACAAATTATATCTATTCTCCCAAGTTATTCCATAAACAATTGCTTTTTAACAATTTACTAGTTACAAAGCACATATATTAAAATGTCAACCTCTTACACACTGGAAGAAATTTTGGAAAGACAATGTGAAAAATTGCAAGATCTTGAAATTGCAACGATATTTGTTAAAAGTAAGGTTAAATTTGTATTCTTTAATTTAATATCTTATATTACAATATTTATATTTAATTTTATGTCCAGGCAAAGATGCAATGAAAGAAGAACTTCTTAAAATGCGTACAGCAATCTTGCAGAAATGTAATGATATAGAAATCATGAGGCAAAAATTGGATGAAATAAAGAAGCAGAATAATGAATGTAGAGTATGTTTTATAATTTTTTATATTTTTACACATTTTGCGTTTAAATAAGTTTTAATTAGAAATCTAAAAATAAAATTAATTCTAGGAATTAATGTTACATATCAAAGCTGTGAATAAAAAAATCAATCACATGAAAAAAAATATTCCATCTGAGTTGATTCATGATTATTATGAAACTCAAAATTCCTTATCATTAAGAAGCATGCCGGGAGAGGAATTCACACCAGTACATACAGTAATAAGTGACAATAGAGAAAAACAAGAGACTCCAATGATAGACTGTAAAAAAGTATTATTTAACGAACCTGAAGTTTGTCTTATGATATCTTTGATAGACACGGATGAGTTCAATAAAATCCCAAAGTACATTATTGGGAGACAATCTTTAGAAACAGTCAATAATTTTATAAATACCATCAATCAAATATTAAAAGCAAAATATATGTTTTTATCATTGGGGAAAGCTCATGCTAGAAAACAAGGCGATTTGAATCTTTATTTACACTACAAAAAACAGGAAATGGACATCTGTAATGATAATAGTAAGTTTTCTATTTTATATAACTGAAGTACATATTTTATTATTACAGGTAAAAATTGTGTTTCAGAATATGTATACTTTTTCACTGGTGAAGATTATGAAAGACAAACGAAATCCAAATTAGACAAACTCAAATTAAATCTAATGATAGTTCTACGACATTGCAAAAGATTAAGGGAGCACAGGATAAAAAATGATGTCCGATATGTAATATTACCAAAATAATAATTAAGTTATAATTATAAATCAGGATATTGTGTAATAAATGAATGTTTTATTGTACAGAAAGAGTAAAAATGTAATTTAGCAATTATGCATCTATTAGTTATATTAATTGATACTATTGTAAAATATATTTTCTACTATCCCATTTCTTATACTTATTTTGTCTTTAAAATTTAATATCAAGGTTTTACTCAAATTAATTTGATTAAAAATTTATAATTGAGATATCAAATGATGACAAATAAGTTTCTAACGTTCTTAAACTGCGAAAATTTTTTAAGATTCGCATTTGTTTCGGTCGTCGTGGGAGCGTGTTTACCAGAAACACTCAACTCATAAAGATTAGACTCCCTGTCGAATTGTTTCGACGAAACGAAGACACAAGTTTAGTTTGCCATGAAAGAATTCTTCCCTTTTCATTTCCAAGGAACGAGGTAATCTGCTCTGAAATAATTTCGATCGTACGCTCCACTTGTGGAGATAAGATAGTCTAAAACTATCATTTTTTTTTGTAATATTTAATAGTAACCTTACCGTATAACAATAATTTATTTCAACTAAGAAATTACACATCAATTTAACAATTTAATAGTAAAAAATGCATATTCAAAAAATCTCAACTTAATGATTAATATATTGAAAAAAGATAATATATAATTAATGTTATGAGAATAATTTTTCAAATATTATATGTAAAATTTAAAAGATTGTAAATAATAAAATATTTTTCATTTAATACGAAAGCGCGTGAAAATAATTATCGCTATATAGGATATTTCTCAAGAATTAAACAGTTCGAGCGAAAATTCATGATTATGTAACTTTTTATTTATCGTATATCTTTTTTCTTTAAAATATAATCGATTAATGTTAAAATTTTAGATAAAAAGAATTCGTAGATTTCTTCCAACATGAATAGCGGAAGAATGGAGTCGATTAGCACATTAAGCGAGCATGAAGATGATTTTGATGAATTCGAAGGATCAATTATTTGGTCCCAGGAGGAACCATTTTCCTCGAATGAAATTTTAGAATTAGCTCCAGATCCCGATAAACAAAATCGATTAAAATCTTTATGTCGTTTATGTGCTGGAGAAACTTTACATCCGATTTACATCTATTCCGAATTTGGTGAATCTTTGAAACTTTTGCATAAAATAAACACATGTTTAAGTGTTAAGGTAATTATTTGTTGAATTTTTTACTCCTTAGTACAAATTACACTAATTTTATGTAAATATATAATTACTAAAATGAAAACATTAAGATCACTTATAGATAAATGAAACAGAATTTAAATTCTTTTTGTTGCTATGCATACGAATTTTTCTATAATAATTAAATTTTTAAATATGATCATTAAATATGAACTTTTTCATAGGTAAAGAAAACTGATCCTCTCCCCAAACAACTTTGTCCAACATGTGTTGAAAAGATTACTTGGTGCAATGAATTTGATGTTCAATGTATCAGAGCTGAGGAAACTCTTCTTGAAATTTTAAAGCAAAACCATTCTTTCAATAATGCTAGAAATGATGTTCAAGAAAATTCTCAGGGGAATATTGATTCTTGTCCATTGTGTGTTGAAGGACGGATGAGAATTTATAAAGAAGATAAAGAGAGTAGAAAAGATGTTGAACTGTACGATAGCGATATTGTTCTTGAGAGTAGTGATGAGGAACAAATTCCTAATGAAATTAATATTGAACAGAATGAGGAACCAGAAAACGAATCTATAACTTTGTTCTGTTTGGGTACCAAGCAGAAATATCTGAAATGCGGAGCTTGTATGAATTTGTATCATACAAAAGAGACTCTTGATGAGCATAAATGCAAACCTAATTTACAATGTACTTCCAAACCTTACAAGTGTGATATATGCTTTGCAACTTTCACGTTTGAAGAACGATTGCAGTTTCATCAACATTTTCATAAAGATGCAAAAGCGTTGTATTGCGAAATTTGCAAAATTACGTTTGGGAAGGAATTAAAATTGTTTTATCATTACAAGAGGTATTACCTAGAAAAATTATTATAGAAAAATTTAAGTAATATATCCATTTATTTTATTTGCAGATATCATTGTAAAGATGGTAGAGTATCCTGCTTACAATGTGGAAAACTATTTGAAAATCAAGAAGGATTAAAAAAACATATATGTGTGGATGGAAAAACAAGACCTCATGTATGCGAAGTTTGTTCCAAGGGGTTCTGTGATGGATACACTTTGAAACGCCATGTGGTAACTCACCTTCCAGAAAAGCCGTACAAATGTCCAGAATGTTCAAAAAGTTTCACACAAAAATCAAGACTGAATAAACACATTGCTGGGCACAGCATCATTTTGGAAAACAGTCAAACTATTTGGAGGTAGTATATTTGTTTTTGTATCATTCTTCAGTAATCAACAAGTTATGTTTTATAGGTGTATTCGTTGCGGTGAAGTCTTTGGAAGTTGCGATTCCACAGATGAACACTGCAAAAAACATGAGGAGAAAATTAGTCTTATAGAAGAGATGCAAGTATTGAAATTGTACCATTGTGAATTCTGTAGCAGCCACTTTGCAGATATGGATCACTTAAAAACTCACAGAGAATCTCACGTTATTGAGAAACCATACTCTTGCAACCATTGTAACTCTACATTCAAATCTTTCGCAGAGGCTGTTCTTCACTGGAAAGAGCACCCAAGAATATTCAAAGTGCTAGTAGTATTTTTATGTGAGATTTGTGACAGAGATGTTAAGGAACTATCTTTGCTTTATAAACATAAGCAGAAGAGACACCAACCAGTGCCTAGAAGATCAGAGAAGAGCAAAGAGAAGTTCATTTGTGAACTCTGTGGAAGTATTTTTGTGACTATAGAAGATTTTCAAGAACATGGAAAGTACAGATGCTCCAAATTCCCATGTGATATTTGTGGTAGTCTTTTACCAACTGCAAATTCTCTAAATGCTCATAAAAGAAGACATAGTGGACTAAGACCGTACGTATATTAAGTTATATTAATATTTTATAATTTTTATGATTTTTTATTCTTATATAGATATGTTTGCAATATCTGTGGTAAAAGCTACACTCAATCCAGTCATATGTGGACCCACAAAAGGTTCCACATGGGTGTAAAACCCTATGCCTGTGAATATTGTGATCAGAGATTCACAATAAAGCCAGATTTGGCAGACCACACTAGGAAAAAACATACAAGGGAAAGACCATTCAAATGTGATGTTTGCAACAAAGCTTTCTTAACTGGTTCTGTCTTCTACCAACATAGGCTAATACACAGAGGGGATCGTAGATACAAGTGCCACTATTGTGAAAAAGCATTCACCAGAACAGAAGCTTTAAACAACCACATAAAGATTCACACTGGTGAAAAACCACATGCATGTGATGTTTGTGGAAGATGCTTCAGACAAAAAGGAGACATGAGAAAACACAGGCGAACACAACATATTGCCAAACAAGACACAAAATAGGTTAAGCTAAATATAATTATTAAATACTCTCATATAAACACTTTATGATAATCTTTTGTTGTAATGAATTATTTTCAAAGGTTATGTTGTGATTAATAAAATGTAAATAAAATTTTTATGATGGTAATGCTTTATAAATTATATTTAAAAAAAAAATTATGAATTATGCATATCAATTACTTTTAAGAATCTTTGTTCTTTTAAGGTTATGTAAATATTGGATGGATAAGAAAGGAATATCGTAAAAGGAAAGAAAAAGAATGATTGATATTGTAAAGTGATTTAAATTTGTATTCCTTTAAAATTAGGCGCGATAAGAAGCGCGAACAGGTGCGCAGATGCAACACGTATAGAACAGGTGATACGACCGATGTCTCGTGATTCGTACCACTGAACCTTACGACTATAACAAGTGCAATTGTTACTGATAAAGATTGCACACGTATGAGGTTTGATTTCGTTACAATAGAAATGATGACGAACTACAGATAAAAATCATTTCGTAAGGTGCTCCACGTACCTGACACTCGTTTGTAAGTCTATGTTCGATCACTTTTTAATTTCAATTATAACGTTCACCGATCTTGTTTTCGACCTACATACCATAATAAAACGATATATAACGATCAATTAAAACTCAATCGATGCTCCTTCTAATTACCTTATTCAATATTTTCTGTCATCTTTAATGACACGTACCTAACCTAATTCAATTTGACATATGCGTAAAATCACAATGAAAATTAAAATTTTGTATTTTTCAAAGGGCTTTTATTACTTTTCAAATAAAATTATAAAAAATGTTGACGGTAAATGTTTTTATTTTGATAGCATAAGTAGAGCAAGAAATATTGAATTTCACTTGATGAATTATATTAAGAAATAGACATAAATATTTTATATAAGTAGCAAAAAGTTTATACAATAATAGTTTTATTCTTCAGTCACAAGAAGACAAACATCATTTTTCAGAAGTTCCATGAAGAATGGCATTTCCTCCGCTAGTTAGTTCTACGCCTCCTCCTTTAGACAATCTAGGGGACTCTGAGGAAGATGAGTTTGGAGATTTTACTACTGGAGGCATAGATGGTAATTACAACATTTTTTACAAAAATATATAATATATAATAAAATTATACAATATGATATTATAAAAATATATAATGTAATATAAATATATAATATATATAATGTATAATATAAATATATAATGTTATATATATTTCTATTATATATCAACATTTATATTCTAGAATTATCTGTATCATCAGATTCACCGCATAAGCTTGTAACTCCAATCCAAACACCTTTAACATCTCAACATACTTCACCGAGAGTAAATGGTATTTCAGAAATTCTAGAAAATTCTCAAATAAATGTTGGTCCAAAACCGAATATTACAGAGGACCTTTTAATACTTGAGAAAATAAATGATACTGTAAATGATATTAAATTCGGGACAGAAGTTGAGAAGTTGGATGAAATCATAGGAAATGATAGCAAAAAGAACCTGGGAAACGTGAACAATAATAATAAAGAAATTATTGTAGAGAGAGGGGTTTCTAATGGAGTTAATTTAACCAGCGAAAGCAATAGCTTTGAAGGAAACGAGGGGGAAGCTAATCATTTAGAAGATATAGAACCTTTAAGTCTAGATCTAGGAGATCCGACCGCCGCTCCTGACACGGTACAGTCATTAAACGATGCTTTTTACGATTATGAACAGTTCGAAGATTCACAAAATTGGATTTCCAGTAGCAATACATCTACAGATATTTCGAAAGTAGATTGCTTTAAAATTCAAGACTCTGGAGTCACGTCCAATAATGTAAACAGTTTAAACAAAGACTTCAATGGAGAAAATAAAGAAGATTCGAATTTGGATTCAGAAGATACCATTGTAAAGTCGAAATTAGAAGATAAATCTGTAGAGAATCTAAATGTATCTATTAAAGAAGATGACTTTTCATTTGAAGCTGACGGTTTGGAATTTGTAAATGTTAAAAATTCAGTATTTTGTAGTCCTATTGAAAATGAGTTGAGCATTAATAACTCAAGTAAGGAGTTTTTTTTAAAAGATCAAATGGAACATGAAATTGTCACAGATCTTCAGTTTTCTGAGATTGAAGATGACCACTACTCTGCAGCACTGCCAGATATTTCCAAGTGTCCGAGCGAAGAATTTAGCGACTTCAAGTATGATTCTATGTTGGAAACTTCAATTGCCACACTTCAGCCAGAGTTTCCTGACTGTTCCACGGAATCGAGAGAGAACAAAGAAAAAATGCTAGTTCAAGATGACGATTTTGGTGATTTTACAAATTTCTCTGAGCATACGCAATTCGAGAAACTGGATGAAACAAATGTACCTGATAAAAAAAACGAGGAAGATGATTTTGGAGATTTCAATGATTTCGAAACAGCATTCGAGCAGCCTTCAGTAGAACAGTCGCAAATTAGTTTAAAAGAGTCAATTTGTCGAATAGAAAATAAAAGCGTGAGTTTTTTTTATATTTATCTTCTTTGAATCAACTACTAGAAACTTGCATAAATTTTCTTTAGGCTGCTAACAAAATAGAGGACATAATAACTACTATGTTTTCAATGGACTCTGAGCAATGTGAAATTGAGATACAGCCATTGATAAGTGAGGTGGACGAAGTCTGGCAAAGTATTAAAAATGTTGAGGAAACGAATGCTTTGACGTACCAATGGACAAACAGTTCCAGCAACAATGTATTGCTAAACTCTCTTGGTATTGATTCTCGTAATATCGTGAGTAACATTTGCTTGTATAGAATGGTACAATCGATCGAAGATTAAATTTAAGAACTCGCAGTTATTCGGGCCGAGATGGAACCCGAATGTTCCAAGATTTGCTGCGAATCTTGGCTTTACTCCGTTAGAGCCAATCAAAGCCACAACTGATCCTCAACCAGTTGCTTTATCGAATATCAGCAAATCCCAAGCTTCAACTAATTCAGAAGTAAGTTTTTAAATACAATACTCTTCGGATAAGCTATTACATTTTTCCCCAGTTAAGATTTCATGGAATCTTGTTATTGGTGACAATTAGAAGTAGTAAACTTCCAATTAGGTTTTCATAAAATTATTATTAAATAGTTTCTGAAATTCTTTTGATTATTTAAATATTATTCTACTAATAATTAATAATATTGCACACAGTATATTTGATCATAATTAATATTGACATAATTTTATTAGGAAGTACCTGCTGCTCAATTCGATTGGAATAGTTCTGGGCTTGTTAATCCCTTAGAAGCTAGTAAGTATTCAGACCAATGTATGTTCATGTTACAATTTCATTAGTTTTATTTTGCTACCACAATATCAGATATTCTTTAATAAACAAATAAAGAAGTACCTCACATTTTAGTGTAAAAATATGTAATTGCTTTATTCACTTTGCATTTGCAATTATGTTTTGTATAAAGTGTGCTAATTACTGGGAATATTCTTTGATAAATCGTGTAATCTAGGTGGTGGGTTATCTGCTCTTCTACCTCTGGACTTTTTGTGTCCCTTCGATCCTCTACTAACATCCCACAACTCCACCAATTCTGAATCCTATCGTCGACCAAGTAGCGCAAGGAATCCTATTAATCATCGTAAGTCTTAGGCTTGTATTTGTATAGCCAGAACACACAGACACATTAGATTGTTTTCCTGCATGCTTCTACTCTATCGTAATACACATCTATATTCAAAATCACCGCTTTCAAATGAAATCTTTTACAAAACAACAGATATCCCAGAAGTAAATGTAAATCGGGAACGATGCAATTCAGTGTCAAAAGTGGAGACGATAGATTCTCTGGAGAATGATATCACGAAGTCACAGAATACGAAACGTTCACAATCTTCGAAAATGATCGAACCTTTGCCTGTTCCACGTGCACCAGAATGGAAGAGGAAAACTGATCTCGACTCAGGACATAAACAGAAGAGCACAAGTATTCAAAGAGGCATTCCAATGGAGAAACAATGTCTACCAACAGAAAAGCAGTTTCTATCAATTGATAAACAGTACACGAGCGAAAAACAATTCGTGTCGGTTGAGAGATCGTTTCCGTCAAGTGACAAACAGTATTCATCAGCGGAGAAATCGACGACGGGAGACGTTTACCGTGGCAAGCCTATGACCAAGAGATCCGGATCCGAGCACGTAGTAATGGACAGATTCGGTCGGGTAATGCCGATTCAGCCAGAAACAGCGAGGATATTGAACCGTTTACCGGATCTTTCGTTTCTCAGCGCTAGAACTCTGATGCTCGATCGGGAACACAAACAGCTCGCCTGCGAAATGGGTGTTATAAGTCGTAAAATGCCTGGCTGAGTAACGTCGGTCTGAGCGCGAGTTTGAAAGGTCACAACATTCGATAGATCTCACTCTGTCCCGTGGACAAATTGATGAGACGTAGAAACCAAGGAGAAAAGACGTTCCGCTAACCTTTCAAACCCGCGCTTGGGCCGACCTTTGATCCTAACCTATATTTTCCCCCTGAAAAAAGAAGAAAAAAAAGCACTGACTGATAAAGTATTCTGTATTCTTTATTCAGGAAGGTAAAAAAGAGATATGGGATATGCGAGACGATGGATGTTTATTTTCCGTTCATAGAAAGGAGCTATTCCACAATACAGTTTTTCTATCATTTTTGCATGATAAAATGGCGGTGTAGAACCTTATTATTTTGTTCACGAAATGGAGTCATAATATTTTATCATTTAAGATGTGATCATTTCCAGATCTCTAGATACTTCCGAGTATTAGTAACGAAAACATCACTCATAGTATGTAATACACAGCTTTTGTACGTTATTTCTTTTAACTCAGGTATGGATATCTCTTGACCTTTCTCCTTGCTTCTTTATTTTTTGCTCTCAGATGTGGACCAATATATGTATACTTTAAAATAGCTTGTAAAATATGATTAGGCAGTATGATTATACATATAGTATGATTAAATTTAAATTTCTGATATTTCTAACCATATCTGTTTTAGATAATAAAAGAACTCTTGCATTGATATATGGTGGAGTTCTTATTAGAGATAATTCATATTTCTGTTTCCAACTTTGCTTTTTAATTATGGTATAGTTTGTTGATATAATATGTGTTGCTAATTAGTTATTTACGTGCTTGTGAGCTTCGTAAGTAGTATGTACTTAATCTTTTATACGTACTGACTCTGTTCCGTGAACAGGTGCAAAAGTAAGTAAGTTAGTGGTGCAGCCAGAAATTGTTAATGGAGGCATACGACGATGTCAGAAGTTAGTTTCATGGTTAATCAAGAAAGAAATTATTATTTTGAGAAAGAATATTTTTCAATTTTGTGTTCAATTATGCTTCTGTAAAAATTATACTTTATATACGCATTTTTATTTCGTAAAGCATATTAAAAATATACGTATTCTTTATCCATGTGAAAAGAGGATAATATGTGAATATAACGAACGAAGAATTAACCGAACTATTAACAATTGTTATTTCAGTGAAGTTTGTACTACCTGACCGCACCACAGTTACAGATAGTTAGTGATATCGAATATTCGATACTCGAGTTAAGACTTACTACCAATACTACGTTCAGAGGGAATTGTCATGAACATACTTGGCGTTCAAAAGTGACTTAACAAATAATAACAATAAGATATCGTAGGTGAATATAAAAGTATTCGTGAGAAACTTAATAGGGGGTGCTTATACCTTTGACATTTGATAACTATTATTTTTCGTAGACTGAATGTTCGTACTATAGTATAATGATTTAAAGCCCAACTAGGTATTCTATTATTAGCAAGGAGAGGATTAATCTTGAGTGGAAGATTTGAAAGGAATTGAGGCGATTATGGGCGATTTATATAATAGATATATTATATATTTTATTTATAATCCTATTATCAAAGAAAATGTCCAAGGTGTTAAGCAAATGGTATATTCTAATTGTAAAAATGTTAAAATGTTAAAACGTTATTAATTTTATCTAATTGTGTTTTAATATTATATCATAGGTATTATAATTACTCTGTCATAAGTATTTATTATCTAATTACATTTGTTTTATGTTCTGTGCACACAGTTAATTTGTTAAATTAATATATGAAAAAATATGGTGATATGGTGATATTTACAATCTTTTGTTTTTTAATAATCGCTTCTGTAATCATTCAGTGTTGCTGAAAATCTTCTACGCAAGAACAATGTTCTCTTATATACAGGATAGATCAGAGGGAAAGCCTGTGTCATTGAATTGGTACTAGTCTTAAAACTTACACATAGAATATAGAAATACTTTACTCTTATTTCTACTGTGTCAATAAAAACTCTTATTTTTATTTTATTAGCCGTATTGAATCAATACCAAATATTCTATTAACCACTGTTTGAAAATGATGCTAACATAAATATGTGTACTCACACATGTTACTTTAAAGTGCATATACACACATTCATGGCTCAAGGGGCACCTATATAGTATAGAATATAATAGATTCTTTTCTTTTTTTTTGTTCTATGAAAAGTTCAGGAAAATTACTAATTTGCCAGTGGAATCATGCCCATCGTTATACACGTCAGGCGTAGTCGTGCGCCGACTGGTACGGACAGGTACCAAATGCCACAAGGTCACGACTCGTGTGCCCGCATACATGAAGGAAGAGAGTTAACGCGAGAAGAAGAGAGAAACCTTTTATTGTGCGGCTCACTGTTGCGCCGGCAAGGTGCGCAACCAATGAACAGCAAAATAACAGGTGAAAGAACATATACGTCGCACTATGAGAGATGTGTGCTCTTAGCAGGAATGAATTTTTATGAACTCGCATTCAAAGAGTAGCTTAAACAAATACTTGCAACATACATTATCCAAAAAGAACTACTGAAGAATACGACAAAATAAATATAATATGGAAGATGTACTCAAAATTACTGATTACTTTCCCAGTAATGATTGGTCTCACTACTAGTTGCAACAGTCAGAATTGCTAGTGTATTACTAGTTAGCCAGGAATATTTTTTTATAAGAGGCTGGTGCCATAATATATGAAGAAGATAAATTTGAAGTTATATATAGAATATTTAAACTGGATATTGCCACAATTAGGTTAAGACTCTGGACAGAGTAAAAGTCATGAATCAGGTTGAATTAAAAATTTGCTAAGGTCACGTTAATGTGCATTCTAACACATTTTGTGCTATGTAGGTTACCTGGATGACAAATTATGTAAGATTAGCATGATTAAAATATTTAATATTTAATAAAAATATAGTGTACAAAAATTTAATAAAAATACAGCACGAGATGTATTAATTTTAAGGAATATTAAAGTCTTCGATGAAGATTAAAATGTATTAAGAGACCAGCGAATAATGTATTAGGAAATGTATTAAAAGACCAGCGATGTGCGGTATAATTCTATGAAGAGGAAGTGGAGAGATGTGGTATTTCCATGTGACTGGACAATAGAAAAGGTCGGGCATGTCTTGTGGTATTTGCTTTGACTAATAAATGCGTTTGCGAGAAAACGCAGGAGTCGGCAACGTGTCGTTCTCTCGAGCGGCACCACCGGGCACGGGTGGCACGAGTTCACGCTATACAATTTCATTCACAAACAGTGTACGTAAAGACAAATTGCAGGTTTCCCTCTCGAACACATGCCACTCCCAATTAATTCCGCCGCTACGTAGTTGATCCTCGTTTTTACTTGCAGATACTGAGATATTTGATCGCATACTTTTCCACTTCTATCATCCCTTAAATCTTTTTCAATCGAATATTAGACGGAGACTAATATTTATATAATAATAATATTTTATTAGAATAATAGTATTTTATTATTATTTTATTATAATATTTTAATATTTTAATAATAATATTATATTGTTTTATTAATATTACAAATTTTTGTAATTTTCTTCCAATTGGAAAATCTGTTTTTAAAATATTATAAAAATATTTAGAAAATTTAAATACTACTTGCAAAAATTTGTTATTGTAGAAAAGTATAGGCAGGTTGGGTCATTTGGTCAATAAATGCGTTTCCGTATAAAAGAATTCAAAGAATGGATGCAGGTTTTAGATCTGTTAAGATCTATAGATGAAGTCAAGAGAGGTCTGAGGGACGATATTACCTGAGGTCAGGTAAATTCCTTCTGTTTACATTCGTTCTCTGCAACTTTTTTTTCGAAGGACAGGAAAACGAATCTTAAAAATGAAACACAATAAAGCTATAAATAAATTTTATATTATACGAAATGCAATATATTAAAATAATTAATAAGTTATTTTTTAAAAAATTCCACTCCCTTGACACGTATGAAGGATGTATGGTTTAAAAAGAATGATCTTTAGGTACAGTGGCTCGTGAAAGTATTCTCACACTTTTTATGAACATATTACATGTTATACGAACCATTTAAAAATTTCATTAGCGTTGTAATGGTAATAGCACTCAACTATCGTGATTATATTGTTCAAATTTGAAATGATTCTAAAAACGTATACGGAAGTTGCAAGATATTTGACAGCATATATTTCGTAGAGGTTACAAAAGTATTTAAGCAAATAGTTATTTAAAGTATTAGTAAATCACAGACCTTAGTGAGACCATTTTTTATGTTTATTACATGCTTAAGGTGACTATTCTTATTCATCTTACAATTTTTATATTTATTTTCAGATTGGATTCAAATTTTGTCAATATGATCATGGGAGTCTTACCTCATTACAGTGTTCAGGAAATTTCAAAATGTTTTATATAACACGTACAATATAAGCATCAAAGTTTTCTGTGGCAAGTGTACGAATATTTGTTGCATTCCACTGTATGCATAGAGGAAATCGATCGTTTAAGTCGACTGCTAATCGATTATTTCCAATGATCGCCTTTTACGCCGTATTTAATATCCATGTCACAGCGTTCACAGGTATTCGCTAGTTAAATCCTATCTTAGTGGAGGATTTGTCACACGTGGTCCTTAGAGCCCTTTCACGCGCATGCGCGGTGACATCAGTCTCGAGCCCCTGTAATCGGCGCGTGTACACGCTTCGAAGTTAGTCGTTCGCTGACCGCGGCCGCGTTGATGTTGCGCGTGGGAGCCATGAACTGAACCCGAGAGTAGCTCGTGCTCTTTTCGCGTTCTTTTTTTTTCTTTTCCTTCGTCTTCCTTCCTGTACCAAGGGACCGTATTTGCTTTTCGTCTCGAGAAGAGCACGCACGCGCAACAGATAGTTTCTACAACATCTGCTAACAAGTGTATTTTACAATCAACGTTTCTTAACCCTCAGAAAGGAACTTACAAAATTATCGCAAGTTCTGCGTTTCGAACATTCTTCGTTATCTCGTACAAAACACGTTCTTCTCCCACTATTCACATTGTTTTGTATATTTCCTGATTTAAAGTGTATTTAATAAAGTACAGTTTCGACTCGAGTCGAACGGTGTAACATTGTAAGAATCTTGGTGCCGGCAGAACAGTGGAGACAAAAATTGTGAGAAGTGTGCGGTGAGCAGGACTGTGCGATGGCAGTGGCTGCGGGGCCACGCCGGCCACGCACGCTCCTCTTCGGTGGTAAATATTCTTCCGGGAATACTTTTGGGACGAAGAACCTGTGGTCGGTCCTCGATGGGCTTCCACTGATCTTAGTCTTAGTCGGTGTCGCACAGGTTGCCGCCCTCAGGATGGGTAAGTGAATCTCCATTTCTTGGATGGTTACTTCACATTATTTACTTCTAGGGAAAAAACTGCTCGCGATGGTATCCCAATTAACACGTTCAATGTGGGGAAGTATTTTTACAATTACTATCTTTCAGAATGATGACCAGAAAAGATATTTTTTAGTTAGTTCTACTTAAAAAGTGGCTAGAACACATTAGATTTAGATTGTTGAGAAATACCTAAGAAAAGATGATATCGATATATGTGTCGACATCGTATTGAACATGTTAATTTCTTGCCTCGCAGTTTCATGACATAATAGCAGTGTCTCAGCATCACAGATTAGATTCATCTGGTCAACTTTGTAGACAATTCCAATAAATTCGAGTGAGAGATATAATGAAACGACGTGAATGCTATATTATTCTCGTAAGATTTTCTATCTAAGCCACGTGTCTCACCCAGTGGGACCCATATTATAAACCCATATTATAAATACAGCTCGAATGGAGAGCTCAATGGAGAATATGAGGCGCACACGACATTAAATCTGTTAAATAAACGTTAATCTATTATAGTCTGCAAAATAGTATCAGTTTCGAAATTTTGTAACATTATATATAGGAAAGTTGTCTTGGGTCGTAATCATAATCCGTGCCGTGATTGTCATTTAATATTATAAGGCAAGGGGTAAAATTCGTTCAATTTTTATACGAAATTGCACAGCAACCTGTTTGCGATCACGAGCGTCTGCGCATACATACCGCGCATAGATCGATGTTTTTCGATATGAATCCTTGCGACTTCGAAAGGAACCGTTAAAACGTTCGATGACAGCTATCGAGTTTCCACGCATGTAGTTATACTATTTTCAGAATAGTAGAATGATTATTGAATAGCAGCTTATTTTAGTCTTGAATTTAGCCTAATGAAATGATTTTTGTTTGGTCTTATGAATCTTGTTTTTATTTCTTCTTTTTTATCTTATTGAACGTTGCATGATAACAATTGCGTGCACAAAAAGCGCAAATAGCTAACCTATCAACTATTATCGTTTATTACCATTCTGCGAAGTTTCATGTTTAATTATCAATTCTACAAAGTCAAATATACGTACACACTCTCGTTGGCCTTTGTTCCGTTGGATGAATGAAGATTTGTTTGCTTTGATGCGCAAGAAATAATTGAATCCCTTCTTTTTTTTCTCTCGTATGTGGTTTAATTTATATCTCTCTGTCGCATGGTTTTATGGTTGAATATCTTAGAAGTTTCTTAGAACCACATAGTTGATACGCAATCGATTAATTGAATCTCTAGTTTTCTTTTAACATAACCCAGGTTAATAAATCTTTTAGGATGATAAAAGTTAGATAAATTTCATGGATTAAAAAAATTGTCAACAATGTGAATGATTTAGATAAGAGATAACATTTCAGAAAATGGTGTGTAAATACAATGTAATATTTTGCAAAAATTAAATATTGTGGTGTGATGTGTATATTTCAATTTATCGTGGCTCCCGCAAAGTGTGCAAAATATAGAGGATTCGCGTGGCAATCAACATGTTAAAATAATCTCGTTCTCTTTTCATATGTGTATGAAAAATATCCCGAAGGATGACAAACAATTGATAATGCGAGAAAAGAGCTGATTACTGTGAATGAGGATGCTAAAAAAATTATAGGGTGACGCAACCGCTGATGACCTCAAAATTACTTTTATGACCCCTTTCAAGGCCATTATTACTCTCGATATTGAAACGTCTTTTAATTTTCGAGAAACGTGTATTTATTTATTGTTTGTGCTTTAATTAATTAATTAACAACAAATCTACTTAAATACAATTGTACAGAAAGAAGTTTTTTAGATTGTTCAAACAACCTATTTTCATCTTATGCATATTCTTTTATAATTTTTGAATTTCTGGTTTTAAATGGAGTTGGTTGGTTGCAGCGGCGTGAAATTTTAGAAATGGTTAGAGTGGCCATTCTCGATCTAATTCTGGTTCTGTTACAAATGCTATACCGTCGAGATTGCGGTCGTTTTTGCATCGAGGCATCTCCGGCCACTGCTTTCTCTGCTCCCCGCTAGGTGTACGACTTATCGCATGTGCTTTTCCTCGGGCGTCCGACTTTTTAAAAATCCCACCTCGCATGAGAATGCAGTTAACGAATCGAGTTGAATTTACCGTTAACCCCGTTGCTGCCGCGACTTTTGTTCAATGTAACGCGATTCTAATCCCTAAACTGCGAAAAGTCACTGGAATTTCGAAATCACTGAAACCATCGAATCTTCGTTTATTAAATATGATTCGGAGAATTATAAAGGCAAAACTAAGAATTTGCAAAGTAAAGGTATTTTAATCTTCAGAGAAGAGTTAGTTACTGGAATTTTGAAATCACTGAAACCATCGAACCTTCTTTCGAATCTTCACTTGCTGAATACAGTTCGAAAAACTATATAAATCAAAATAGAAATTCAAGGGACAGGCAAATTAAGGATACTCAAATTCATGTTTTGTCACATAACCTCAACTTGTACATTTTATTGTACGAATGAAAAAAAATATCTGGACATGTTTTTTTATATCTAGAGTGAATTTATGATCAAATTAAGACGCTCCTTTACGAGGAAGCAGAGAAAAAAGCGCTTGTATTTTGGATACAAAAACAAAGAACTTTTCGCGTTTTATTGCGCGCGGATATGGAATGATATATATATATATATATATATATATATACATATATATGAGAGGAAAAGGAAGAAGATAAATAATGACCTCGAGATTCGAAGGTAGTTTTCTGTGAAAGGTAAAATGTACAAGTTGACCTTTCCGGGTAGCAGAAGTTAAATTTAGCAGTATTGCCGGTCCTGTTTCTGTCCAAGCACAATGCGATTAATAAAAGTGCAGCAGAACAACTCAATCGTTAAAAATTATGAAAATTTTTATTATGAGATGTACAAAACAGATTTTTTATGTGCACAGCGCATACGCATATTTATGCTTGGTCAACGAAAAATGACAGTTATTCGGCACAAGTTGTTACACCATCTGGTCACATGAAACTCGAAGAAAATGCAAACGGATGTAAAACAGGCAAATATTTGTAATGCGGTTTTATTTTTCTTAACAAACATTGCTTATGAATATTAAAATGTCTTATCAGCTGAGAAATAACATGTTTTGCAATACACAATTGCTCGGGAAAGTAATTTGCGCAATTGCAAAATTTCTTTATAAATATATCATCCGTATTATACAATACATTTTGAAATTTCATTAGCGTTCTACTGAGATATGATCATCATGATTATATTGGTAAAATTTACAAATATATGTATGTACACGAAGTTACAAGATATCGACCCAAATAATATAGGAGGATCAAATTAGTTTCTAAAATTCAATAACATGGAATATTTGAAAAAAGATGAGCAAAGACAAGTAGATAAATATGTAGTACGTAACACTCGTAATATGGCGCTAGTGTCGTCACACATGAAGGTTTTCTATGGAGAGCATTTGTATACTTCCCTAAGCCACTGTATGCGTGAAATCTTAAACGAGGAGTGGGTCGTCCGCCAAACTGTCTTGGACGTTTCGACGCGTTTTCTTATCCTCTAATCCGTCCGGAAGGCAACGAACACAGTCCGATGATCGTTGCCGCAAACGAAATAAACACAGATGAATGCTGTGTGGCCACGCAATCTTTACGAAACCGGTTCCACTTGTAGCCTTAGTTTGCGTGTAAACTGATCGTGATTTTTTTGAGAACCGAACGACGTGCTAGTTCTACACAAGCTCCTCCGTTTCTATTCGACGATTTCACGTGAAATTTTTTCACCAAACCGTAAAATATAGCTGTATGATTTCAACAGACAAATTGAGATTATTATAAATTAGTAATTACTTATTTCAAACGACAACGGAAAGATCTCGAGATTTTGAAATGCTATTCTACCGGTGAGGTTTTTCTTCCTTTTTGGATTTTTCTTTCCTTCCTTGGATTGATTATATCTAATTAGATTTTATTAAGTACTCACTTGAACGATCGAATGATCGATACGATCGAGGGCTACCGTGACGCGCTGCATCTAATGCGCCATTCGCACAGGTCCAAGTTTTGTTGAGAGAGAAAAACCGGTTTTTCGAACTCGTAGTAAACACGACGAAGGAGAATGCTCCGAATTCTCGAGGACTCCCATACCTTGGGCTTCTTCTAAGCTTTGTTTTATAATGTTTCACGAAAATTTTCCTTCTTAGCAGAGTTATACTCTAAAATCTCGTAATTGACCGCCATCTTGGTCCATCTCCATTTGGTGTCGCTATACATCGCTGTTAGTAAATTGAACTACTTTGCAAATGTACAACGAAAGTTATCATTATTGCTAGATCTTTATTTTATTTTCATTAAATTTGTTAACAATAATAAAGCTGGCTTTACATTAGTCCAGTCGCTGGATCAAACGATTATATTTCAGTTGATTGACTAGAAATCGATCAATGTTTACATTCTTGAAGTGTTAAATTAGATACATTACTACACTTCAGCCAGTACTGGATCTCTATATGTTTCCAGTAATGCTGGGGATGAACAGTCGATTGGAAACTTTCAATACAGTCGTTGGACTGGATTGTTCACTGGAATGACGGTACTGTACTGAAATGAAAATACTGTCCACGTTATTCTTGTTACGATTCGATGCTGGATTGGATCACTGGACTGGAAAGTTACTGAACCAATGTAATCTCAGTTTAATTAAGTACAAGGCTCTATATGCATAAGAACCCTGTAGAAATATTCTATGTAGAGTCAAGGACAAAACATAAGTGGATAGATAGTGGAAGTATGAATGAACTTTAATCGAACTAGTACTAATATTATATATTTAAGTTTTATTTATTATATTATAATACATACATTATTTAGTAAAAAATCGCAATTAATATTTATGTGAACAAGCTGTATTTAATGAAACTTCATTGAGACTTACATTCTTTTTTTCCTTTTATACTTATTTTTATTTATGGTAAATGATAAGACGAAGTACGAACTTGTAAATTGGTATAATATTCGTTCGGTTCGTTAGATTTCTTCTAGGAAAAAAAAATCCTTCTCTGTTGCTTCTGCAAATGAGCAAAAAAAGTATCGGTCTACATACATATGTAGATCTACCGCGGCTACCGGAACCGATAACACATTGGTGCGAATCGTGGATTTAAATGCCCCAGCCTTGAGAGGTTAAACGTCAATTTCGAATAAATGATAAATGATAAATCGGCTGAGGTCAGTTGAAAACCTTTGTAGCCAGATAATTGAATTTAAAGATCAATGAAAAGTGTATCACTACATTAGAACGTCTTAATCGTACACTTGTCTAACATATTTCTATAGGTTAAATCGTTAGTTTAATTAAAACTTTCTTTTATGGCTTTTG
Organism: Bombus vosnesenskii; assembly: GCF_011952255.1. NCBI lineage: Eukaryota > Metazoa > Arthropoda > Insecta > Hymenoptera > Apidae > Bombus > Bombus vosnesenskii. The sequence goes on from NW_022884343.1 coordinate 2,198,352, forward strand.
AAATTAAATTCCAATTATAAAGAAACGTGATGTATGCATGGGATTGTGTTTTGTATTCCAGAAGATCAGTGAACTATCCAAAGACCCGAAAATATGAAAAAAGATCCGTATAGTCGTGTATCTGAGTAACTCGATCCCGTTTTGTATGATCGCCATATTGTATTTCAACACGCACCACGAAACGAACGTATATATCTTTCCGTGTTCTGGGAAGCGAATTAACGGTAGCTGGATCAACAGATTTTTCAACTGAAATTTTAATAACACTTTAAAAGATGAAGTCTAGCGACTATAATATATCTAATTAAAATTTTGGTATTTTCGTATCCAATTTTGGTAACTGCAACACCGTGAAATATATAAATAATATATATAATAAAATTTTCAAAAAAATTGCACATTATTCAATTTCAGCAATTAGACCACCGCCAAATAGAGTTTATAATTGGTATGTTTCACGACTATTAATCAAGATTATTATTGACAAGGTTTATTTTTTATTTCTAGACAACGGAATACTTTTTTAAAATCTTAATGACCAGATATACATATCACCCTGACATATTGAACTTAAAATAGTGTTATTCTCTCGTTTACGTCAATTACATTGAAATTTTACAATGCAATATTATTTACTAGATAAGCATTAGACAAGCGTCTATTAATATAGTGATTTTGCGTTGTATCACCAAGAGAGAATAAATACGTAAGTACGTTTTATCTTCCTAGAAAATGCGCCAATCGTATTCCAGTAACGTAATGACTGTGACACATAAGCATTTCCAAACAAGAATTGAACTCGTCCCCAACAGACGAAACGCAATGCGTTTAATATCATCTTCATTATAAAAGTAATAGATGAGACACGATGCATGTGACTTCAGTTTCGTTAAAAATATAATAGATGAAACGCGATGCGTTTAATTTTGTTTTCATAATGAAAATAATGATCAAAATTAAATACATTTTTCTTCATTCATATACTATCGTACAAAGATTAAGATTAAAGCGAGGTATGTATCTACAACAGAGGAGGAACTTTCTCCTTCTTTGGAAGAAGAAGGAAGGAATTAGAGCTTACAAACTCAGACAACTCTCGAGTGCAAGGTGCTTGGGTTTCATCGACCCACTGATTCGTGCTACTTCTTTTTCTCGTGCTAATAACTGCACGCGCATCGTGCACGAGCATCTACCAGCCTGGATAACAATAAAATACGAATAGCACGCAATACCAGTTAATAAATCACTGGCTAAGAAACATCCTTCATTAATGTAAAATACTCTTATTTAAATTATGTTTAATTAGACCAATAGAAATCTTTAATTAGCCTTTCAAATAATTCCTTTTTCAGAATCAGACCAAACGAGTGCTTTTTGTTCTAGATACCTTTTATTTTTGCTGCAAAATAAACTGGCATTTTCTAATCAAATAATTCAGCCGAGGTTCTTCAGCGATCGTGAATTTAATGATTTTCCATCGATGTACCGCTATCCTCTTGTGTATTCAGGAAACATCGTTTCCTTTGACCTCAAAGAAAAAAACGAAGCGCGTCTAAGTTGGGACGCTAGTACATTTAGATTAGTGAAAATATTTTTTAGAAATCCCTAGAAAGGATTTTGTGATACTTCCTTCTTCTGTTTTATTTTTAATAACCTTCAGTTATACGTATATATTCGCGTATAGGTTGTGTCACATATAAACGACTACTTGATTGAATAGATGTTTGAAGCTACTACAATCAGTTCATTCTTCAATATATACTTAAACTATATGCATACGATTTCTATGTCGTAAAAGCCGTTACTACCAGTCGTAGTCATAAAGTATCGGTAACTGTCGATAGCCGGTTAATAATAATCGTAACAGTGAGCATTATATGAATCTAGGTTTTAATAATATTCGTCCGAGTCATTAATCAAGTTTTGCACATATTCACATACATAAATATACAAATATTACTTTTTATAAAAAATGTAATAAAAAATTCAATTATTCTTTTGGAAGCTTGACTTCTTTATGATTAGACAAAAGTATTAGGTATAGGGAATATAAGAAATTATGGATACATAGAATATGTAAGTAACAAAAATATAACATGTATAGGGAATATTTATTTTAGATACTGTACAGGTATGTTGGTAATATCATATATTCTACGTATTCATAATTGTTTGTATTTTCTATATTTATTATTTCTACCTAAATTTCTCAGAGAGTAATTTCTAAATACTACTAAATACTGCCCTATTTTTCTAGGGACCTTTATTAGGGAAATTAATTGTATAGTGAATTGTAAAATTGTAAATGACGATTGGTAAAAGTGGGTGCGAAATTTAACTGTGGCATAGCACGCTCCTCTAATATTTAATGCATAGACGTTGCTACTAGTAGTATAGATGTATATGTGTATATGGCATGTGCGAAGCCATAACGATTATATTTGCTTTAGCGTTTTTTTTTTCGAGCCTTTCCAGTTCACGGTCGATGGACTGTGTGAACTTGTGACAGGTTCTTCGTATTAAAGCGGATCAAGTTTAACATTTTCGAGAGAATTTATAAAGACCGCAATTATTGTTCATTATGAAAAAGTCGGCTCTGTTTAAGTCTCGTATTTTTACCAACAATAAAACGCTTAAATCGGTATATGGCTATGCTCTCAGCCGTGTAAAGTGTGCCATTGCGAATTACTCTCCACTCTGGGTAAAAACTAAGAGTTCGAGAAATTTATTCAGTGAAATGGTGTTGTTTAGTATCTCCGTACCCATAAAAAATTGATTCTACCCCAGAGTCACTTCTTGTAAGATTTTTACATTTTAGGAGCTGTTTTATTGAAATCACGTAAATTTACGGAAGCCAATAATCTTTCAAGTATAACATTCTCAAAAATGGAGGCCCATATGAAATGTTTTTCAAATAAAACTTAGTTTCTTTAAAACATCATATATCTCATCAAAATAAAATCCACATGATTCAATGTACTTTCCCAATGAATTATTTCACTTAATTCTTCTAGATTTATGAAAATTGCCATTTCTAAAATCCAACAATATTTAATGAAATTATTATTATTAAATTTAAAACAATTTGCTTTTAACCCCCTTTATCTATCAGTGGTAATCTTTTCAAATTTAAAACAATAACAAAATTTGGATATTTTTATTATAAAACCTATGACCCAATAACATTGTTAATTAATACAATTTATGAACACAAATGTCGTATCAAGTGTCTTTATTTTCAATGTATGTAACAATTGATTAGAGCACAATATTGACGATACTGCCCCATCAAATTAAAAATTCTGAGCATTGAAGTTTTATATGAATTAATCTAACCTATTTGTGTGTAATATTTAGATATAATTTAGATGGAATAAAGTCTCGTTATGGAGGACTGTCGCGGTGATTTCGTGGCAACTCGCGCAGGAAATGTTTCGTAGCGAAGCTGTCGTAGGCGAAATATCCTGGCCGATACCTACGGAGCCGAGCCAGGTTGGCAGGTTTGAGGCTGGCAGGTAAAGTCGGTAGGCGGATCGAGGTTCATTGACCTCGGCCTAGCGGCCGACCGGATAGCGGGACCATGCCTCCCCGATTCTACGTTCTCCTTCTGCCTTCTCTACACCTTCCTTCCTTTCCTTCTCTTTCTCTCCGTCTTTGTTTCTTTGTTTCTATGTCCCTGGTGCACGGTTCGCGTGTTGCGATATCGGCCTCGCGATTGCCGGTCTTTCGGAAACCGGTGAGAGAGGTTAACTCTCGTAAGACGATCTCCGACGATGTTTTTGTGTCTCATAAGAAACTCGTCATGGTATATAATTGAAACCACTGCACAGATGATCCCACGTGAAATAGCGAGACGAATTTGTGGAACGAAGTTTTTTCCTCGGCAACGCGTTTTCGAATAGACGGCATTTAAAAATTCAGGCTATGTGCGCGTACAGTCGATTATTGATCACCAGCCGCGCATCGCGCGCCCATTTCGAAACATAATTTCCGCGGGAACGATAAATTAAAAGAAAAATTGTATTCTACACCTATGATCGATATTTTTTTACATAGCTACGTTACTTGGAATGATAATACTTACGTACTTCGATATTTATGGGCATACGGTAATTAAGCAGAACGTTCAATTACAGTAAATGCATTCTTATCTGAACGAGTAACCGATCAATTAAAGCCAAGCTAAATGATAAATCGGTGATTAGTGCATGTTATATATAATTGATGGATAGGTTATGCGCGCGATAAGTAAGTAAATACAAGGTTGAATGAACGATTGAATAAGTGCACAGACAAAGAGGATAAAAGTACAGGAGATCCCATTGATTCGTCCACAGGTCGATCGCGTGGGAAACTGCAACTTTCACCCATGGGATTATGAGAGAGCTCGGATCTAGCGATTCTGGAGTGCCGTTGACTGAATTGCAATTCTTAATGTCAGCATGCAAAGCTAGTATGCCTCGACCAGTTGATTTATCTATTATTTTCTCTTTATGTCAATTTTCAGTATACTATTGTATATATATATATATATGTATTGCATACAACGCATACATGCGATTATTCTTGGAACACTTGAGTGTTTATCCTCATCGTCCGCTAATTGAACTCAACTTTGACGATTTAATAACCGCCACGATTCAATTTCATTCGTTAACCTAGCCCCACACGGTATAACAGTTGCGTGAAAAGGATAAAATAGGAAGAAACGATAGTACGTGAAAAGGTGACAAAGTCGATAATGTAGAATAGCTTCGGATATCTCCGTTTGGCGCGCCTTGTGTTTCGTTTTGTACTCTGAGCCGAACTTTCACGATAATGGCGACTGTCATGGAAGAATTATCCTAAAATTTATCTTTTTTCTGGCCTTGCTGAAAAGAAAATAGCTCGTGATCGTTATTATATTTATCTACGAAAATGATGACTTTAAAAGCTGTAGACTGAAAAATCGTACAGTAAAAAGGGACAGGGGTAGCTATCATAGAACTTAACCAGAGTCATCGTAAATGTGAATTGTGGCGGACGACCTGGAAACCTTTAGGAAGGCGCATCGAGCCACGATCGAAGAATATCAACGAGAAAGAATGCGAATGCCGGGCCTCGCGTTGTCTATTCAAGATTCTTGGCTTTTCTTTCCTCGACCCTAGAGACTCCATTGGATCACTCCTCCTTTCTAATTTACGAGTAACCATGTTTTTCAAAAGTCTACTGCAATCGCATATTCTACTACAGTACTCTGTAATATAATACCAATGTATATATGTTGTATAATTACAGAAAAGTATTACAATATATATTACTATATTACATTAAAAATATTTACATTGGTATCATCACAGGTTTCAATATATTGACTATAATAATGCTGCTATACTAACTTAACACTAACATTACCAGGTCAAATGAACGGTTTCAAAATTTAATTTGAAATTGTACATTCATTATTATTTCTTTTGTTCATCTAACTTTATATATATATATAATATAATACACTATAATACAATACTATAGTATATACCAGCATATTGCATTTGAAGTATTTATACTATTTTATTATATCATAATTTTAATGAATGATAAGCTACTGATGAATAGACGAACAGAAATGATTAGTGAAAACCTAACCCCAATCTTATTAGTTTATTAGAAAGAAATTGATTTAATCGTATCAGGCTAGAGAATAGGTTGCATTGTGCAGTTTATATTTTAGCGAGGAGAAACGCGCGGTGCACATCGAAGGCTGACGATGTCGGCTTTATAAAGCGGAATCGGCTCTAACGAAAGGAAGTGCACCGCGGTGCGCTATGATGGTTGAAATTGGAACGGGCATACAATAAACCCTCATTGCTTGAAACAAAGCCATCTCGAGAGTTTGTCCGTGTTCTTTTTTATCCACAACGATTATTATCGATAATACAGAACCCCTTATGCAACCACTGCAACTGAAATAATAGAAATCATTCACGTAATGCTGTATGCTGTTCAATAATATCTTAGAACTAATTATGGAACTTATTAATAATTTACAGAATTAATAAAAAAAAAATAAGTTTAACCCTTAACTGGTATCATTGGGTCAGTGGAGACTATAGCAATCTAAGATTAGATTATTTATTTTGGGGAATTTTTGATTTAATTTAACTTCATTTAATTTAATATACAATAAAATTAAATAATTTAGATTCTGACGACCTGACATAAGTTATCATAGTTGTCTATAACCTAATGATACTGTTCGAAGGCAAACAAAAATTTAAGTAGTTTAATGGTATAAATAACGTGATAAAAGGAATTAGAAAAATATTGTGTCTTTGTAGGATCTTTATTGGGAAATTTTCATTAAGGTTAGGTTATGCTGATGAATAGACGTTGGTCTAGTATTACAAGCCGAAAGTTCTGAGTGAATTGAGCAAGTCGGATCAACGAACGATGGCGACTGGTAGGCAATCGAGACGCACGTAAATAGGTGTGCCATTCAACCGTTCGACTCATACCTACTGTACTTGTAGTACGTGTCTACAAGGCCACGGAGAGACGAATGTTCGATTAATACCGCGGGTGAAGGGAGCTTCTTTAAGCACCGTTCACAATATTCTATTTGCTACGCGACCACTTTTCAACCCCTCGGGTCATTTCTTATATTTATTATCCACTTTAACCTATACACTTGAGAAAGAAACGAGTTGTAAATAGATGGTTGATTATGAGGCATTTATATGTTTTTGCGAACATAACTAAAGAAATGGAATTTAAATAGAAGTTTACTTCGTTTACCAAGTATTGTAATAAATACTCTACTTTGGATAGCATACATATTTTGACGCCTTTGAATTTCCCATGAATGTATGAAAATCCGTAACGTAGTTATAAATATCACAAAATATTTATCATCTCTTGCGTATTAACCTCAAAAATAATTAAGTACAGAGTTTCAATTTTTGACTGTTCTTTCAATCGTGTAAAAATTAAAAATCCCTACTGTAGATAAATAGATTTCACATAGGACGACACCTATGTAAAAACCCATGAAGTTCGACAAAATTGTTTGTCGCCCTCATAAGGGAATGCTTTATTTAAAATGATTAAAATTGTGGATTTTCATGGATTTATGGGAAATTTTAAGATGCAGAAATGCACATAGTACATACAGTATAAGTACTCACTGTAATATGTAGTGGGCGAAACAAATTTTTGTATAAACATCATTTTTTTTTATTACGTACAAAAATATAAATTTGCATAAAGCACCGGCTCCCTAGAAACAACAATCGAGTTGAATAAGTTACTTTGAATATAGTGAATTTAATTAATCTAGGGAAAGTAATTCTCTCCATAGATACCTGAAAGTTTCGAAAACAGCGCCAAATACAGGCGCGACGTACGAAAGTATTGAGTCAAGTAAGAACTATTGTTTCGTTTTTATCTTTGTTTCTTTCGAGGTAAAAAGGTTAGCGATAGTTTTATAAAAGGATCGCATGATCATAAACGCTACGGGTAGTGGGAAAAACAAATTTAATGCCATTTAAAGGCATGCTTTCTATGAAACCTTATAAAATGTCCATTTACTAAATATTACTTAAAGTACAGTATCAAAATACCTTCAAGAGAAAAGATAAACTCTAACTCCTAACTCTATCCTAAAATACATATAAATTAAATTTGGTTTAACTTCTAGGGGAAAAATTTGTATTACTTAACCTATACAATGTCATGTGTCAAGTTAATTTTTTATGTACATATAAAATTCCATTGTAGATTTAAAATATTTTTTCAACTCATTGTATAAATTAAAAATAATTAAAAGTAGTGATTAATATTCATTACTTCAATCTGCATAAAAATTTACGATTCGGTCCGATAAACACCGCATGCTTTGAACTTAATCGTAAAGTTTAAATGACAATTGCGAACCTTCTGTGTTTAGTGACCTTTTTCAATAGAATGATTTAGGGTATTTGAAGAAAACACAGAATACTTGTAAAACGTTTTAGGTATTTGACAAAGAATATCAATCGTGTAACAGATGGAAATTGAAGATTGAGTAACCAATTTATCTCTTAAATAATTTTGAACACGTAATCTTATTAGTATCGACGCTGAGGGCGATTGCATCAGTGGAGAAGACAGTGCAGCGTGGCATGGAATTAAGGTTGAACGTTCGCACCTTGTTTCAATATTCGATATATGTATATATATTTCGGGTCATCGTTCTCTTTCTTTCTTTGTTTGGTCATGAGGAATCTAGATTGGACGACATAACCGGGACAAGGCTGTATTTATCGGTCATCCGTTATATGACACGTCAAGATTCTTTGATTCCGTCGTAGACGCAAATTACCGGCTATTAAGCCGGCATTATGTTCCACCTTTTTTTACAGTCGATGTCTCGCGAGCTCTTTTCACGGCTGAAGTCACGAAAAAATAGCGGAGAGCTGACTTGAAACAATAAAAGATATTACATTTGGTACCCATTGTATAATAATAACCTCGATTATTTATTACGAATTTAAATAACTCATAATATGGCGCTTACATTATGAAAAAAAGATTTAAAAAGAACTTTCGTCGCACGAATATCATGTTTTTGGTATGTATACTATAGTTTTGGTAAGACTTTAAATATTGGACTCGTTCATATTAGGAAGGAAGAATGCAACTGGCCAGCAACAAGTCTCCATGTGAGCAATTAAAGATTAAGACAGATTCCTGACACCAACTTCGCCATGTTAAAAAAAGTAGATCATGACCGGAGTTACTTCTGCCTTAATTTAATTACCACACCATAGATGTACTTGTACGTGTCTTAGAAATAAAACCATGGAAGCTACATATATTGTAATTGTAAACCGTCTTAATAGCGCTTCTATAGATCGTACTCGCAATGTTACAAGATTAGCCCTGAGTAATTAGACGCCTGGCTATATGTGTTCACATCAGACAGCCGGTGAAAGTGATTTCTAATCATTGAGACGTGTAAAAGTCAGACGTGTAAAAACAGTCTACTTTACGACTGTAGCATTGGTACAATGAATGCTTTATGTGTCCAGCTGACCGCTCTAGCATGGACTCTGATAAACATAAAATCTCATTTGTGCCAGACAATTGAATAATTGTTCCCTCGAGGACGACTAACCGATGAGCTTGACAATTACGGGATACCTTGATTGAATTTATCTATTTTCACGCAGGTCGTAAACACAGAACCATGGAATCTCGGATAGGAAGGAAAGAAATATTAGAAAAGTTATTAGATACTTCAAATCTACTGTGAAAGCGGAATTATATAGAATAATAATGATTAATAGGATAATAAGGAATTATATAGGGAAAAATTTGGAAATGTAAGAAAAGCTGCTAGATACTTACAATTTTCTTTAAAAACATAATTATCGAATTTTGATCCATGGATGATGGCTTTTATCCTTCTAATTTTAGTCAACTTTGAAAATGATGATCTCAGGGTTCTAATTTTCGAAAATTTGTTGGTAATTTTCTCAATAGAAGTCTACCGAGGCTCTTGGTTAGAGAAGGTCGCGAGAGGATCGTACAAAAAAGATCGTGGCGTGGAACGAAGGTAGGCGAGTGCAGTTCTCTGGGCTTCCTCCCCTCCTCGACTCTCCTCCACGATTCCTGATCGAGTCTCGCTGAGTCTGGCCGAGTCTACCGACGTGCTGTCGGTACCAGGGCGCACCGCCTGGTACGAGCGGTGCACTGCTCCCCCTCCAGCCCGTCACCCCCTTAGCTATGCTTGTCTTAGTTCGATCCATTGCTCTTCTCCGTCACTCCTGTTACTGATACAGCACACCTCTGTTCATGATGTACGCCGACAGAGATGAGAAAATTCGCAACCTGCGCGAGAACACAGAAAAGCGGACTGTTGCCATCGCCTTTCAATCGACTTGTTAAAAGATATCTTATAGTGCATATTTAAAATAGTTAGAGGATAGATACGAGTCTGTAATATAATTGAATTAGATTGGATTCGGTTTATGGGACTTATGTTTTAGTTATGTCAAGGAATTTTTATTTTTATAATATTGAAATAGAGATGAAATGGAGCGTAATGAATAGGATTTAAAAATACATTTCTTTTCTTTTGAAGTACCATAAATGTAGAGTCACATTTGAGTAATGATTACAAACGAAATAAATTGAATTTGGTATAAGTACAGTCGTGAATGTAGAGTAATTATGAAGTTGGAATAGGTCAGTAATACGATATGGTCATAAATCTTTGCATAGTAGGATCATGGATATATGAAAGTACACATTAATTGCATCAACGTATGAAAATAAAAAGTAAGATGAGGTGATGTACATATCCCATATCTTGTAAACTTGTTAGGGATTTAATTACTTCTATGTTTGTTTAACAACGTTTTATTCCATGTTTAGCAACATTTCTCACGAATCGAAGGTTTTATTTGTCGAAACTACAAGCATTCGCTGGAAATTCCAGGAAAACTTACTTAATATTTATAAAAACACGATTGCTATATGAAACGTGCCGTTCTTAGTTCCGCAAAGCATCGTATATCTTCCCGCCAAGAACACGTTCTCGCTGTTTTCGTGACGAGGAATAATAAAACTCTTCCGAATCAGATATGGCCGCGAAATGAAAACATTGATACTTTTTATCTCATATTTCTATCTGCCGGTTTTAGACTTCCTATCGTGTGACTTATAAATATCGCTTCTTAAAATTGCTATTAATCTTATTGGACTCATTTCTCGGTCAATGACACTGTGTCGTAGTACAGTCACTAAATCTTAACCTTAATTAGTACAGGAGTTCCAAAAAAATTTTTCTATATGGCGACGTGTCCTTGTAATTTTGTGACAGTAAGAGCCAATATTATTGAGCATACGTCATCGAACGAGAAAGGCTAAGCATCCTGTTGATGTTATCCTTGAAAGGATGCACATATACGGCAGGTAGGTACGTGCTAGATAACCGATTCCAGCTAGATTCCGTTGAGATTCTATCTGTTCGGTGCCAGTCGGTACCGTTCTATCTCCCATCCATGGACGATACTCTTTCTGTTTCTTCGTGTTGCCTTTTTCGTTACCCCACGCCATAAAAATTCTTCGATTAATTAGTTCAATTGAAATTTAGCCCCGTAACGAATTCTTGATATATTCTATTTTGGACTAGTAATTTTTTTTAGTTATTGTTGGTATTTTATTTGAAATCCAATGGAAGGATATTTGGATTATCCTGGAATTGAACTTCATAAAGTATATGTATAGAATTTTGTGAAATAAAATTTGATTTTTATAACATTTTTCCAGAATGCTACAGTTTCAAGCAGGAATTCTATAGAATAAACTTATTACCCTTTTTAAATTTATTTTGCATGGTAACTTTTTTGTTTGTTATTAACGCGTTGTGTATTTAAAAAATATTGCCTTTTATGAATATCAAAGAAGCTTAAAGTGGAGGATAAAAAGAAAGTAAGATACATGAATTAGATAACGTCGCAGCAATTCGTCGTGAAAATATCTTATGTTAAAATTTTGTAATTTGCGCCCTCGTAATTGCGCTCGTAATTATAATGGCGCGCACGCACGCAATATGCATTGGGAACGGGGCTTGTTCTCATGTGTTGAGAAGCCCGTCTCGTTTGTTCCACAAATTTCATAGAAAGTCAACCGTTTGAATGAAAAAAATTCGAAATCGTTGCGTTGCTCTATCCCCACTGCTCTTTAGTTTAAAGAAAAGTTAGTAGCAAGCGCTTAATTGGTGTTCTGACATACTCTACTGCGATCCATTTAAACAAAATCCCTCATCAGCGATATCTTAAACGATGTTAAATCAAGTTAATCACACCTGTCATCTCGTACATTAATATTTCACACAGTAAATCAACTTTCATCGCTTTAAGAACTTTCCTAGTGATATTCACTAGATTTGTACAGTAAACTAGAAATTTTTCAAAAAAGACATTAGATATCTATCCTACATTGTTGTTCAATTATATCTATCCTACATTCATTTAATTTCGTATTTATACAATTATATTTAGTTCATAAAATTTTAAAATGTCTATTATGATTGTGTTTTACTATTTCAAATTAACGAGAATATTAGACAGCTTCATTGATAAAATTATATCTTTACAAAATTACGTTTACAAAATTTGTCAACTTCTTGGTTATGTTTTTGGTTATTTCTAGTGAAAGAGAGCATGTACTCTAATTTATGATATTATGTTAGATTACTTCCTTCACTTCGTGCGGAATACATTCATTACGAAGTATAATTACATAGTATCAAACGCCTTTTATTTCGTTCAGAATCTAGATCCATAGTTCATATCTTATCTATGAATCTATGGAAACAGGTTTGTCCAGGAATCGAACGCTATAATTTTGATCATCCTGTTCTCGCGGGACGAAATGCGAAAGAGAAAAGGAATCTTTCGATTCCTCGAAAGGGACTCGTTTTGTTCGCGCGGGAATTTCGATATATCTCGAGATGGAGCTGCCAGCATCTATTGAACCTTTCACCCATCACGCCACTGATACATCATGTTATTAAGTCATGAGTATTCCTATTTTGTTATAATTCGTTACTTTTAGATTAGAAATAATTTGTATATTTCTAACGACTTCCCCGTTACAAATTAATCAATAATATATCAACAGCCAAATTATTTATTACACCAATGAATTTTCCATTGAACGATAAACTATAGAGGACTAGGGATTTTTTTTTAGTGCCGAAAATTAAACTGAAGAGAACATTGGATAGATATTAGAAAAATGAAAATGAAAAAATTCGAAATTAAGAAAAATCAGTAAACTGCGTGATTACCTAGAACTTTTTCTGTTTTCATTCGTCTTAAGGTTAATAATAATTGTTCTTCTCTTGTTTTTAATAGCTGATGGCAGCGGCTGTGGCATCAATAGCTTTAGATGCATGGACGGCACCTGCATACCAAGCACTTTAGTTTGCAATTACCAAAAAGATTGCGAAAGTGCGGAAGATGAATTTCAATCGTGCAGTAAGTATTTGCTATATCTATAGAAAATTTGATAAAGCTGATTTCTTTTAATTATTTCCAGCATTTTTAAAACTAGTTTGGAAAGATTGAAATTGTTGCTTGTAAAATCCGCGTCCGGTTAAATTCAATGTAAAAATTGTAGTACTGGTACTTCCGGTATTTTGGCGCTTCCGGGAGGAAGATTCGAATCCTCTTTGGCGCATTTCCGGCGCTACTTGAAGAAAAAAGTACGTTCAACGAAAAATTGCTATTATATTCGATATTCTTATATAATCCATGATTCTCTTTTGTACTTGGATTTTTAATCACTAGTTTGTTCATAGTGATGTAAGCGGTATGTATAGGATTATATAATCTATAAATTGATGATTAGTTGATTTTATTGCTGCTAATACATACTGATAAGCAAATAAATAAGCTACTACTTCCTTTATATCAAATTGAATATAATTTAATTTGTAGTTATTTCTTAGAATGAAAATTTGGAAGTCGTCCGATGTTTGTAGTGCTTCAAAGTATGAGAAATATATTTTCAAATTTTATATGATAGAAAAGAAAAAAATAAAACTTTTCATAATAATTATCTCTTCATTAGAATTAAAATCGCTACTAGATGTTTCAAGAAAGTGATTCTGTAATTTCTTTTCGTTCTTGAGACTCTGCTAATATTACCCATTCAACTAGTATGATAATTGCTTGACAATTAAGCTACATGTAATATATGGCATTCAGATAACAATGCATTAGATCAGTTTTATCTTTGTGCCTTTTGCAGTGTGCAAATAATTGAAGAAGACATCAGCATGGCAATGATATAATTACTATTAATTAGCAAATTCATGAGAAACACTAGTCAAAAAGTCATTGATATATTCGAAAATGATGGATAATTGGACAATGATTGATCGACGAATTTGTTTGCAGCACCACCAGACTGTGAAGCTGGACAGATCACATGTGGTCAATACATTTTCAACAAGACTTACTGTATACCTCCCCATCAAAGATGTGACATGACTGTTGACTGCGTTGATGGGACTGATGAAGCTGGTTGCAGTGAGTATTTGTTTACTTATAAAAATTATTCAATACAAAGATATAATATATATTCACAGCAAGAGTAACGAAAATAATACATAAGTAACTTTTAATTTTTTAAATTGCATAATTTTGTTTTCCTCGAGATAAAACTAATAAACTTCTTATGTAGCACAAATAGAGTCATATAATAGAATCATATTTAATGATAGAAGATACACATCAGCACGTTACCACCACGTGCATCGTAACGTAGCTTCACTTGGTCGTTAGATTGTGCATAAAAATGTGAGAGAAAGAAAAAATGAGAAAAAATATTCCAAAACTTCATCGTACTGTCATGTAAATGATTAGAAAAATTGCTAAGTCAGATTACTAATTAGAAACGTTGAAAAGATTACAGGAAATGCCAACCGGATGACTTCCGGTGTGGTGGTTCGACACCAGAGCTTTGCATTCCAAAAGAGAAAAAATGTGACGGCTACCTAGACTGTCGAAACGGTCGGGATGAGGAGAAATGCGAGAACAATGCGAAGCCAGCTTGTAGGTTGGATCAGTTCAGGTGTAATTCCACGCAGCGTTGCATTGAACAATCAGCTAGATGTAATTACAAGGACGACTGTGGAGATAATAGTGACGAGGAGGGATGCAGTATGTTTCATTTTTCTATCTACTTTAGATGCACAATTTTTCAAGCTGCAATTTCTTTTGTATCTAAGAATCTTTTAGATCTAGAGATTTTTTGTATATAAAAATTTGTGACTAATGACGTTTCTAGTTAAAAAATTTTCTATTTTTAATGATTTTTCGTGTATAGAGAAAATGTTATGTTTAGAATCTTTTATGACTACAAGTTTATTGAAATTAGGGATTTATTATATTGCAAGGGAATCATCGCAGAATTATTAGAGCTTGATACTTTCAGACTTCCAACCTTGTGCAATCAACCAGTTCCGTTGCGCGAATTCACTTTGCATACCAAGATCCTACGTCTGTGACGGTTACAAGGACTGCCACGATGGATCTGATGAAAAGTCCTGTACCACGACCGCCTGTCCTCCAAACAAGTTCGTGTGTCCTAGGGGATCGCCTGACGGCAAACCACTTTGCATAGATCGGTCTCAAATTTGTGATGGGAAGTCTGATTGTGAAGATAAAGCAGACGAAGAAGCTACTTGTTGTAAGTGTTATATATCCTTTATAGGAGTCGTTGGTAATATTTATCAAATATTACGTGGAGCTTGTAAATTGGAACACATGGTAACATAGGCAAGAAAAGTCTGCTTATTTCTAATATAATCAATGGAATCAATAAAAAGAATTTCACATGTGCTGCGTTATTCTGTGTAAAACTTATGAGTTACACTGTAATGAGTTTTTGGATAAAAATATCTATTTCCTTTTCTGTTTTAATTGGTACGCTAAAATATGGATCTTCAGATCAGGTACAACTCTACCTCTTCATTGGATTTTTGCTAAACATACTAAAGATTTAATTGAAAATGGAGACTCCATAACTGTTTGCTTTCTTTGTTTACAGCATCAGTTATATGCACTTCATTATTGTGTCGATACAAATGTCGAGCATCTCCTACAGGAGGAGTCTGCTATTGCCCTCCAGGCTGGGTTCTCGCGAATGATTCAACGACTTGCATAGGTACATCAATATCTTTCTGTAAATGAACAAGAAAGTTAGACAAGCTTCTTATTATCATTTCACTGTAGATCGTGACGAGTGTTCAGAGTGGGGCTTCTGTGAGCAATTATGCCAGAACACAGAAGGTTCCTATACCTGCAGTTGTGCTCCAGGCTTCACGTTGCAGGCACGCAACAAGTGTCGAGCCCAGCAACATCCTGGTGTGAAACTGGAACTGTTAGTTGCTCAAGAAAGAGCAGTTTGGAGAATGTCTTCTAGTGCTGAAGATAGAACTATTGTCGTCAACACAACTGGAGCTAGCGGAGTGGATTACTTCTATTCCAGGGATTTACTCTTTTGGAGCGATGTGAAGACCAAGAAAGTGCATTCAGAACCTTTAAATGGGGAAGGTTCCAGCTCCAGAGTTGCTATATACTTGACGAGTTCATGGGGACCAGTCGCCATCGCGGTGGATTGGATAGGAGAGAAATTATACGTAGTAGATTCTGTAGTCCAAAAGATTGATGTTCTGGAGTTAGATGGAAGATTTCATGGAATCGCACTAAGTTCCAATCTGACTAATCCAGCGGATATTGGTCTGGATCCCACAGTAGGTTTGATGTTTATAGCCGATAACAAACAAGTTCTAAGGGCAAACATGGACGGAACCGCAGATTTCCCAATTGTCTTCGAGGCAGCGTACAAAGTATCCGGTATTGCCGTGGATGTAATTGCTCGAAGAATCTTCTGGTGCGATTCTCAACTTGATTATATCGAGACTGCCGATTATTTTGGAAGAAACAGAGTGATGGTACTTAGGGGGCAACAGACACCGTCTCCAACGAGACTGACTCTCTTTGAGAATAAAATTTACTGGACAGATGGCACGAAGCAAGCTATCATGAGCGTAGACAAAACAGATAGTGATACTATTCACACTGTCTACAAAATGAGGGATGCAAAGGCCATAAAGGCTCTGCATCCTCTGACTCAGCCAATGGTTTCTAATCCTTGCGGGAATAATAATGGTGGCTGTCAACATATGTGTATAGTAACTGCGGCTAGCGATCAAGAAAACAGGTTAGGCTACCGATGCGCTTGTGATATAGGCTGGAGATTATCCAGTGATCAGAGGAATTGTAATTTGGTCCAGGAGTTCTTAATGTACTCACAGCAAAGATTCATTAAAGGCAGAGTTTTGGATCCTGTAATGGAAGGATTCAGTGATGCTATTTCGCCTGTGGTTTCTAGGAGAGCCAGATTCGTTGGTCTCGACTATGACGCGCATGATCAGTACATCTATTACAGTGACGTTTTGCAAGATGTGATTTATCGAGTTCGCCAAAGTGGTACAGGCCGGGATGTTGTGTTAGCTAGTCAGAACGAAGGTGTGGAAGGTTTAGCAGTTGATTGGGCTGCCAAGAATCTGTACTATATCGATTCCAGAAAAGGAACACTGAATGTCTTGAGCACCAGGAACGTCACTTATCGCAGAACATTGCTAAAGAATTTGAAACGACCGAGGGCTATTGTTATTCATCCTAATCAGGGATATATCTTCTTCTCTGAGTGGGATAGACCTGCGAACATCAGTAGAGCTTATACCGATGGTTCCAACTTAGTGGTTTTCAAAAATTTAACCTTGGGCTGGCCCAATGGCTTGGCCATTGATTTCGCGAAGGACAGATTGTACTGGTGCGATGCTCTTCTAGATCACGTGCAACATTCCAATCTGAATGGTACTGATGTGCAGACAGTTAACTCTAGACTGATCAGACATCCCTTCTCCATGGCTATTCATGAACAGTGGATGTACATTACCGATTGGCGATTGGATGCCATTATTCGGCTTCATAAGGAAACTGGGGAGCAAGAAACTATTCTCGTGCGTCAACCTGAAACAAACAGGCTTTATGGAGTAAAAGTTTACAGTCGTGACATTCAGACTTCTCTACCGGATCACCCTTGTTCTGTCGATAATGGGGGATGTGAAAAATTGTGCTTCGCTATTCCCCAAAACAATACCAACAGATACGGAACTGCTAGGTTAACCAGAGTCTGTGGCTGCCCTTACGGTGAACGTATTCAAGCGAATGGCAAGACTTGTGCGCCTGATCCGGAAGCTGAACCACCCCTAGAAGCCTGTCCTAATACTTGGGACTTCACCTGCGCTAACCAAAGGTGCGTGGCACACGCCTGGGTCTGTGATGGTGAGAACGACTGTCTGGACAACAGCGACGAGCGAAATTGCACCAAACCGACCTGTGCTCCTAACGAATTCCAATGCAAATCGGGTAAATGTGTTCCTATGAGCTTCCGTTGCGATGCTGAGAACGATTGTGGGGATTACAGTGATGAAGCTGATTGTCCAAATGTAACTTGCAGTGCTAATCAATTCGCCTGTGATAACAATAGATGCATACCCAATACCTGGAAGTGTGATTCTGAAAATGATTGCGGAGACAGTTCTGATGAGGGAGAATTCTGTGTGGCGAAGACTTGTTCCTACTTCCAGTTCACATGTCCAAGATCGGGACATTGCATTCCACGATCTTGGGTCTGTGATGGTGACAATGACTGTTTCGACCAGCAGGATGAGGTGGATTGCCCACCAGTCACTTGTTTGAGTACTCAGTTCACGTGTGCTGACCAAAAGATGTGTGTTCTTGACTCTTACAAATGTGATGGCATATCGGATTGCAACGACGGTAGTGACGAAGTAGGTTGTCCATCCCTAGCACCGGATCAATGTAACACTGACAAACAATTCCAGTGTGTTAGCTCAGCGATTTGCATTCCAAGAAGCTGGTATTGTGACGGGACTGCAGATTGTCCAGATAGATCTGACGAGCCGGCCTCTTGCGGCCAGGTTGGCTGTCAGCCAGGTTTTTTCAAGTGTCGTAACGAGAAATGTGTGTTCAAGGCGTATATCTGTGATGGCAAAGACGACTGTGGCGATGGATCTGACGAAGACACTGAATTGCATGCTTGCACTGCGCCTGAATTTAAATGCGACTCACAGCAATGGAAATGTCCAAACGTGACTGATAGATGCGTGAATATAAGCAGCGTCTGTGATGGCAAGTTTGACTGCCCTAATGGCGCGGATGAGGGTCCGGCATGCGATTTCGAGGAGTGCAGAGGGGCTTACTGCAGCTACCATTGCATTCAGACACCTCTTGGTAAGCAATGCACGTGTCCTCCAGGACAAGAGCTTGGCAAGGATGGCTATGATTGCCAGGATGTAAACGAATGTGAGCCTCCAGGACGCTGCTCTCAAACCTGCGTTAACATTAAACGTGGCTACTATTGTGGCTGTGTAGACGGATATACTTTAGAGAAAGATAAGCATACTTGCAAGGCGTTCAATCGCAGTGCTGCATTCCTGATCATATCTAACAGGCATACTATTCTTGTTGCTGATCTACAAGAGCAAGCATTAGAAAGAGTGCCGATCAACGTGGAGAACGTTGTTGCAACTGCTAGTAATATGCACACAGGTACCATCTTCTGGTCAGACATGAAACTAAAGAAAATATCTAGATTGGACAGAAATAGCGATCCTGTGGATGTGATTTCAACCGGGTTGGATCTGGTGGAAGGTCTTGCATATGATTGGATAGGTCAAAACCTATATTGGTTGGATTCTAAATTGAACACCATTGAAGTAGTCAAGGAAACAGGTACAAATAGAATGATATTAGTAAAAGAAAACATTACTCAACCCAGAGGTATGTGCCTGGATCCTAGTCCTGGAGCAAGATGGCTCTTCTGGACAGACTGGGGAGAAAATCCTCGAATTGAAAGAATTGGTATGGATGGTACCAACAGATCAACCATTATTAATACCAAAATTTATTGGCCGAATGGTCTTGCTTTGGATATAGCAAACAAACGAATATATTTTGCTGACAGTAAGTTTGATTTCATCGACACTTGTCTTTATGATGGAACTAAAAGGATTCAAGTACTGGCTGGGTCCCATTATCTGTTGCATCCTCATTCTTTAACCTTATTCGAGGATACCATGTATTGGACAGATAGACAGTTGAACAGGGTATTATCAGCTCACAAGTTCTATGGTGTGAATCAAACAGTAGTATCTCACCTGATATCTCAGCCTTTGTCAATACATGTAAATCATCCTGCTCTGCAACCCATCACTCCGAATCCTTGCGCAAACGCCACCTGTGCTCACTTATGTCTGTTATCTCCAACTAACCCGCAAGGATACACGTGTAAATGCCAAGTTGGATTCAAGTTACAGTACAATGGACAGTGCACGGAAGAGGAAATGCCTTATTTGATGGTCCTACGAGGTTCTCAAATTGTAGACGTCTCCCTAATACCAGGAAGCACTAAGACTGGTTACATAACTCCTGTTGTTGGAGTCGAAGGAGGTAAATTTATAGACTACGACAGAAAGGAAAGAATGATATATTGGTTACAAACTAAGGATGACGATGATGAGAATGGTACTATTTACACGACTCCTTATAATGGTGGCAACAGAACAGAATTCCCCAATCCTACTGGTGAGAGTGGTATCGTTGGAGCGCCATCTGCAATGGCGTTCGATTGGTTAGGAAGAAATTTGTTCATCGGAAACAAATATGCTTCCAATATAGAGGCCATAAAAGTAGATGGTAAGATCAGGTATAGGACGATAGTACTGGTCAATGATGGCAATAAGACGTCTGTAGCGAAGCCAAAGGCTATGTGCGTTGACCCTCTTGAAGGACACATATTCTGGGTAGATGATGGTAGCTTTGGTATCCCGATGAAGATCGGAAGGGTAAACATGGACGGTACGAACCCTATCATCTTGGTGGATAATGTAGGAAGACCAGAGGCTATCACGATCGATATACCTAGCAAGACTATCTACTTCAGTTCACTATACCCAGCCAGAATTACGGCAATCTCAACAGATGGACGAAATCTGAGGACCATTGTGTCGGAGAACATAGCATTACCGAAAGCACTTGCTGTTCATGACAATAAGCTATACCTTCTTGATCCTAGTTACGATAAAATAGAAAGAGTAGACCTACCTGGTGGAGGTAATCCTACTACAATAATCGACAACGACTCTGAGTTGAAAACTTTGACAATTTACAAGAAACGCGTCACTGGAGATCATCCATGTTTTATAAGGAATGGCGGCTGTGAACAGATCTGTCTTCCAGCGTCTGGAGGCACCAGGGTCTGTGCTTGTGGCATGGAGTACCGTAAAGTCAACGACACTTCCTGTGAACCCTTCAAGAGCTTCGCAGTGGTTACCCAATTGGATGTCGCCAGAGGGTACAGCCTGAAAGACGCGAAGGAAGCGATGGTACCAATCGCTGGAGTGGGTCACCATATCCTCCATGTAGATGTCTACAGTGCTGGCAATTGGATTTACTGGGTAGAATTCAATCGTGGAATGTGGAATGGAATATTCCGCGTTAGACCAAATGGCACTGAGCTCCAGCATGTTGTGAAACAAGGAATAGGTTCAAATGGCATTAGAGGTCTCGCTATTGACTGGGTAGCTGGTAATATGTATTTCACCAATGTGTTTCCCCATGACAATTACGTAGAGGTTTGCAAGCTAGATGGTAGCAACAGGAAAGTGTTGGTAAAGAAGACCACAGACTCCCCTAGGGAATTAGCTGTGAATCCCATTAAAAAGTATCTCTATTGGATAGACTATGGGCAGTACCCACGATTAGGTAAGGCTTATCTAGATGGAAGCAACTGGACACCTATAGTTACTTCTGGTATCAGTACTCCACGTGACATAACAATCGATCCTGATACACACGATGTCTATTGGGTAGACTCTAAACAAGATACCATTCAGAAAGTCTCTTATACCGGAGGAAGCCGTCAAATTATCAGGCGAAACTTACCCAATCCCATGGGTGTAGCCATTTATGGCGACTATGTCTATTGGGTGGATAGAAATCTAGCCACAGTGTTCAAGGCTAGCAAACAAAGTGATTTTAGTATGCCAACGATTGTGAGATCGAATCTTCCCAAATTGAGAGACATTGTCATGTTCGATCAAAAAAGTCAACCACCAGATCCAATGAATCCCTGTTCGTCAGAGGGAAACGCAGACTGTGCGCAACTCTGCTTTGCTATGCCTAAAGAAAGTACAGTTCCTTTTAAGTGTGAATGTGCGGTTGGTAAACTAGCGGCGGATGGCAAGAACTGCGAGAACATGGAGGAATATCTGGTGTTCGCTACGAGGACAGAAATTAGAGCCATTGGTCTAGACCCACAGAATACTAGCGTACCATTTAACTCGATTGGAAATCTGACCAACGTAGTGGGCGTGGACTTTGACTATCGGGACAAGAAGCTATTGTTTACCCAGATCAGGCCTTGGGCCAAGATAGCTTGGATGCAGGCAGATAATCCTTCCTCCTCTGAGATTCACACGTTGATCAGCAAAGGAATCAATCCTGAGGGCATTTCTTATGACTGGACGCAAAAGAAAGTTTACTGGACAGATTCTTCCAACAATAGTATATACGCAATGGATCTGGATGGGTCGAATCTTGTGATGATTGCCAGAGTGGATAGACCTAGAGCCATAGTAGTCGATCCTTGTAATGGATCTTTGTACTTTACTGATTGGGGTCGCTTTGGAACGTCTGGGAAAATCTTCAGGACCACCATGGCAGGTTCTTTGAAGAAAGCTATCATAGATAAAGATCTTTCTCAACCCAGTGGCTTGGCAATCGATTATGAAGATCGTATGCTCTATTGGACTGATGCAGTCAGGGAGAAGATAGAACGCTCAGAGTTGGATGGAAACAATCGTCAGATCTTGGTCTCCGCTACGATATACCCATTTGCTATAACAGTCTTCGGAGAGTACATTTTCTGGACGGATCTTCAGCTAAGAGGTGTATATCGGGCTGAGAAACACACTGGAGCGAATAAGGTAGAATTGGTGAAACGTTTGGAGGATTCGCCTAGAGACTTGCATATCTACTCAGCAGCTAGGCAGCAGTGCAAGGTAAATCCTTGTAACATTTCAAACGGTGGCTGTGATCAATCTTGTCATCCAGGAATAAACGGCTCAGCAGAGTGTAAGTGTGACGATAACAGCAGACTGGTAAACGAGGACAGGATGTGTGTTCCTAAGAACGTAACCTGTGACTCCAGCAAGTTCGCCTGTAGAAATGGCCGCTGCATTTCAAGAATGTGGGCGTGTGATGGTGATGACGACTGTGGTGATGGTTCTGACGAAGATACCAACTATTGTTCTTATCATTCGTGCAGTCCCAATGAGTTCAGGTGTAACAATGGCAGGTGCATCTTCAGAACTTGGAAATGTGACCATGAGAATGACTGTCGCGATGGTAGCGATGAGGAGGGCTGCGTGTATCCTCCTTGCGCTCCTGGAGAGTTCACTTGCGCCAACTATCGTTGTATCCCACAATCACAGGTCTGCAATGGCGTTAACGACTGTAAGGACAACGTCACTTCGGATGAGACCCATGAACGCTGTCCTAGGAATACCACGTGTCCTCCTAACCACCTGAAATGTGAGAAAACTAATATATGTGTGGAGCCGTATTGGCTTTGCGATGGGGATAACGATTGTGGGGATAACAGCGATGAAAATCCACTGCACTGTGCTCAGAGAACTTGTCCCCAAAGCTCCTTCAGGTGTCCCAACCATAGATGCATTCCAGCTACTTGGTACTGTGATGGAGACGATGATTGTCTGGATGGCAGTGATGAACCACCTGGTTATTGTCAATCAGAAGGCAGAACCTGCTTTGGAGATCTATTCACTTGTGATAATGGCAATTGTATACCTAGAATCTACATCTGTGATGGGGATAATGATTGCTTAGATAGGTCTGATGAGGATGAACGTCACCAATGCAATGAGAGAAAGTGTGATGAGGAGACTGAATTTACCTGTACTGCGAATAAGCTGTGGAACAGGGCACAGTGTATCCCAAAGAAATGGCTGTGTGATGGGGACCCAGATTGTGTAGATGGAGCTGATGAAAATGTGACCTTGCACCACTGTCCCACTCCAACACCTTGTGCTGACAATCAATTCACATGTGACAATGGTCGTTGCTTGAATAGGAATTGGTTGTGTGATCATGACAATGACTGTGGTGATGGTAGCGATGAAGGAAAGTTCTGTAACTCCAGATACAAGCCTTGCACTAGCCAGGAGTTCACTTGTCATAACTTTAAGTGTATCAGGAAGCAGTTTCATTGCGATGGTCAGGACGATTGTGGTGATCATTCTGACGAAGATGGATGTCGTAAGTGATATAATATTATCGTGTAGTTCTTACAATAAGATTTCACTTTAAGAAATAAATTAACCTAAGAAGATACTAATACGTTGAATTTATTTACAAAATGTTTAATGACGTATTAAATTATTTCTCCTTCCATTTATAGCACCAAAGGTGAAGAACACGGTCTGTCCAAACCCAAAGGACTTCATGTGTGCAAATGGGAACTGTATCGACATGCAATTAGTCTGCAATAAGGAACCCGATTGTGCAGACGAGAGTGACGAACCTGCCCATTGTAACATAGATGAATGTGCTGTTGTGGAAATGAATCAATGTGCTCACAAATGTATTGACACGCCAACGAGTTACTATTGTGAATGTAATCCAGGTTACAGACTCTTGGAAGACGGAAAAGCCTGTGAAGATATAGACGAATGTATGGAGACACCACAAGTGTGTAGCCAGCAGTGTCAAAATACACCAGGGAGCTTTTACTGCAAATGTAATCATTATTGGTACGAACGTGCTGCTGACGAGCATACTTGCAAGAGAAGAGACAACATCATACCTTGGATTATCTTCACAAATAAGTATTATGTTAGAAATATGTCTATTGATGCTTCCAACTATAGCCTGATGCATCAAGATCTTATCAATGTTGTTGCTCTGGATGCTGATTACGCTGAACAAATGCTCTACTTCTGTGATGTTACTGCTAAAACAATTTTCAGGTAAATTCACGAAGCTATATTATTTGAAAAGTGATCAGAATAATTCTCTAATTTTTTATGTGATATTTTTTTGCAGAGCACCTATTGCAGGAGGAGAGAAAGAAGCAATCATTAGACACGATAGTCTTGGTTTGGAAGGAATAGCAATTGACTGGGTAGGCAAGAAACTGTACTGGCTTGACCGCCACGCTAAACACTTGGATGTTGCTGAGCTTAATGGTACCAACAGAAAGACTCTGTTAACTGGCATAGCTGACCCACGTGCTATTGTTGTTCATCCTGGCACAGGATACCTGTACTTCACTTCATGGCACCTTCAGGTGATTTTCATTAATTTTAAATCAATTTCAATTACAAAATATGAATGAAGCCTATGAAATATTACACTCAATGAAATAATTCTTCTAATTTTAAGGCTTACATAGGCAAAATGGGAATGGATGGCAGTAACTTCACAAGAATTCTCACTTGGGAGGATGATATAGCTTGGCCTAACGCTCTGACCATCGATTACTTCACCGATAGAATCTTCTACGCAGATGCTCATCTAGATTATATTGCATTTGCTGACTTGGAAGGTCATAATAGGCGGAAAGTTCTTTCCGGGTCTGCAGTACCCCATGTCTTTGCCATTACTGTATTCGATGATTTCATCTTCTGGACTGACTGGAATCTAAAGGCAATCAGCAGAGCAGACAAATTTTCCGGAGCTAATTTGCGAGTCCTTAGAAATACCACTCACAGACCATACGATATCCACGCGTACCACCCTCTGAGACAACTGCCTTATAACAATCCTTGCAGTGAGAATAATGGTGGTTGCTCTCACTTGTGTCTAATTTCACCACCCGCAAGTTCCTATCTATTAGAAGGATACGGTCAACCTGGTGTCACGTCATACAAATGCAATTGTCCGAATCAATTCATCTTAAACAAAGATGGAAAGACATGTCGAGCTAATTGCACTGCTGGTCAGCACAGATGTGGTCCTCCGGATGAAAAATGCATTCCGTGGTATTGGATGTGAGTATGAAATACATCTAATAGTCTTATTTTAAGCATATATCAAAATTAATTGTTAATTAACTATAATTTCTATTTCCAAATAAAAAATACGAAAGAATGAAATATATTTAAAGAATTATTTTTCTATGATTTTATGGCAAACATTTGGTAATTTAGACATATACTATTATATTTGGAAACATTATGCATTCATGGATTAACGACAAAGTTAATTATTTTAAAGGTGTGACGGTGAAAAGGATTGCAAAGATGGTTCAGATGAACCCACCAGTTGTGTAGCACGAGTGTGTCGACCCAGCGTTTTCCAGTGCGCAAATGGTAACTGTAGACCCAGTGTAGCTGTCTGTGACGGTGCTGACGACTGTGGAGATAAGAGTGATGAAGCCAACTGTAACTTAGAATGTGGCGAGTTGGAATTCAAGTGCAAATCCAATGGTCGTTGCATTCACGAGTCTTGGAAGTGCGATGGAGATGCTGATTGCAAGGATGGCAGTGACGAAGACCCCGCTATTTGTCGTAAGTCTTCTTCTCCAAATGCCATTATAACCAGTTATAACTAACTATATATATTACATGGAGGTCATTAAATACTCAATACTTTTGTCTTACCATTGCAGACAATCGACCATGCGATCCAAGCACAGAATTCACTTGTAAGAATGGCAGATGTATTCAAAAAGTATGGATGTGTGATTCTGACAATGACTGTGGCGACGATAGCGACGAGCCAGCCTACATGTGTCGTCAAAAAAATTGCACCACCGGTTGGCAGCGTTGTCCAGGCCATGCCAATTATCGTTGTATACCTAAATGGCTGTTCTGTGATGGCAAAGATGATTGTCGCGATGGTTCCGACGAGCTTCCCGAGAATTGTCCCAAGTGTGACCCTGAAATGGACTTCAAATGCACCAATAATAGGTGTGTGCCTAAACAATGGCTCTGCGATTTCGCTGATGACTGTGGGGATGGCAGTGATGAAGCTGAAGCCATGTGCAAAGATCGCTATAGAGAATGTTCAGAATCTGAGTTCAAGTGTGACAATGGCAAGTGCATCGCCTCCAGGTGGAGATGCGATTCTGAAGACGATTGTGGCGATAACAGTGACGAGAATGGCTGTCAAGAATTCGTGTGCAAAGGAGATACATTCCAGTGCGCAAGTGGCCACTGCATCGCATCATATCTAAGATGTGATGGCACACGTGATTGTAGAGACATGAGCGACGAAATTGGTTGTCCGCCAAAGTATCCAGGAGGAAGATACTGCCCACAAACAAGATTTCAGTGTGACAACAACCTTTGTGTCTATCTTACTGATATATGTGATGGAAGCGATGATTGTGGTGACGGTTCTGATGAAAATGCTAGCATGTGTGGTACGAGTTTTATTTCCTTCGTCTTTTATATCTATGATGTTTAAAGTATCCTACCTCTGAACTTCTAATAAACAATCAGGATGATGTACCTTCATAAACATAATCATAGAATTCAGTTTAATCATGTTACTTCATGTTTTACAGCAAACTTCAAATGCGACACAACTAGGAGATTCCAATGCGCCAATCATAAGTGCATCACTAAATATCAATTGTGTGATGGCATTGACAATTGTGGTGATGGTTCTGACGAGAACAATATGACCATGTGCGCATCCAGAGTCCGTCCATGTGATGCCATAACAGAGTATACTTGTGCCAATAAGAAATGCATCGATCGGTCGAAGCTTTGTGACTTTGCCGACGACTGCGGAGATTCCTCTGACGAACTTGGTTGTCGTAAGTCTAAAAATTTCTTTAACATTATGTTTGTGTTATTATGTTATCTAAATTGCAAGTTTAAAAATGTTATTAATACCAAATATTCATTTATTTCTCTCATAGATCACAATAAACCCTGTCTGGAAAGCAATAAAGGCGGCTGTTCTCATTATTGTCACAACATCACTGATGCAGGATACATCTGTGCCTGTTATCCCGGTTACATAATCGCGCAAGATGACCGGAAGCATTGTGAAGATATCGACGAATGTGCTACTGGCCAGCACCAGTGCTCTCAGCTCTGCACTAATCTAAATGGCACTTATTCCTGCTCCTGCAGGCAAGGATTTGAACTGTCTGACAATCGCAGTGGCGTCTGTAAAGCTCTAGACACTGATATGATGATCCTATTTGCTAATGGTCCTGGAATTAGAGCTTACGATCCTCATAACAAAGAGGAAATTGATGTTATTGCCAATGAAAAGAGGGTACAGGCTCTGGACTTCGATCCTAAGTCGGAGTATGTGTTCTGGATCGATGGTTATGATAATTCCATTAAGAGGTCGTACATGGTGAACGCTAAAGGTGGACAAGTGAAGATTGGATACGCCCAGGATCTCAATATAAAGAGTAATTTCTTTGCTTATATTATAATTTTACGCTGTTATATTAAGATATATTCTATCTGTCAACACTCACACATTTTCAATACGTTATTTATTATTATATATGTAGTATCGGAATACTTAGGCTGTAAATATGTCGCTGCTGGGTACGGCCGCTTTTCTTCTTATTTTTTTTTTTTTTTTTTTTTTGTATCGTGGAAGAGAAATCGAACTCCGGTCGCCGGGACTCGAACCCGGGTTCCGAACGTTCGCAACCTAAGGCGCTAACCACTGCGCTGCCGTCGCACGACACTAGTTAGTGTCGAGTGATGGTATTTGCTATCGAGTGATAGTATTTGCTATCGAGAGGCCTTTTTTTCACGATACTACATATATATGGTACTATAGTGCATATATTGGTATTGCAGTCGTATAGATATACTATACAATCAATTTAAAATATACTATTATCTTTATTGAAGGCGAGTCAGGGCTGACAAGTTTGGCCGTGGACTGGATTTCTGGCAATCTCTACTGGACAGAAATCGATTCCTCAGGGGCAACATTATTCGGAAGAGTGATGGTCTCAAAGGCAGATGGTAGATACCGTCGAAGTTTGATAACAGTCGGTCTAGAAATACCAACCTCTATCGTAGTAGACCCAGAACTAGGTCGAGCCATTTGGGCAGACGTTGGAAGCCAGCCCAAGATCGAAATCGCTTGGATGGACGGCGACAGAAGGAAACAACTGGTCTATGATCGAATTGGACAACCTATTGCACTTACCATTGATTATTCTATGCAGCATGTTCTTTACTGGGCTGACAGCAAGCTTAACACCATTGAATCTATTGAACAGGTAGGTTCCAATTGATGCAATTTTTGTAATTTTCGACTCCTTTGCATTTTTATATTTGGTCTTTGAAATATACTGAGCAAAAGAAAATCAGCAAGTCACTATTTTAAATAAAAGAAATGCAAGTTATTGTAAACATAATCATATGTAATATGTCAATGTAACGTAATATAATACTTGGAATATTTATGCAGCATTGCAGTTAGATACAGCAAAAGGTTTGGAAATTTTCAGGTGACCTAATAGTTAAGTTCAGAATGTTCATTTCACTTCAAGAATTGCCATTTTTTTCAGGATGGATCGAACAGAAAAGTTATCCTTAAAGGAGATAGCCTAAGACACCCAGTATCTTTGGATACTTTTGAAAACAATCTGTATTGGGTAACTAGGAGGTCCGCTGAACTGTTTAGACAGGATAAATTTGGCAGAGGCGTACCAGAGCTCATAGTCAAGCCCCTGCCCAATTCAGGAGGAGTTAAAGTGTATCATCAACAGAAATACAACATTTCTTTAAGAAATCCCTGCCACGAGGACCAGTGTACCCATTTATGTGTCCCGATTCCTGGTGGATATCGCTGTCTGTGCTCAGATAGTATTGGTCCACTGCAACAAAGAGAGACGATGCGATCCAACGAACGTCATTGTGACGCGACTAATGAAAGACCACTTCCTGCACCGAGAATCTGCCTTTGCAGAAACGGTGGAGTATGCCAGGAAGTCGAAGACAAGTTGCAGTGTGATTGTCCAAATCTTTTCCATGGAGAGTTCTGTGAAATTATGTTAGGAGCTAGGTCGAGCAATGCTACTGCAGCCATTGTTATACCCATTGTTGTTTCTGTCTTGGTCCTCCTTGGAGCTGCAGCTGTTATTATGGTGCTGAAGAAACGGCCATTGTAAGTTCTTTTATTCCAAAGTTTCTATCTTTAAAGTCTCTTATTGTAATTCATAATCTATCCCATGCACAAATTATTCCGACATCATTGGTAATTTTTACAGTGGTAAACCTGGAGGTCTTGGCAGTTTAACTGGTGCTCAGAGTGTATCCTTTAGGCAAGGAAGCAATGTTGAATTTGGCGTACCTGCTCATGAAAGAATGGTAAATACAATTTTTCATATTGCACATGTATTTCAAAAGTGACATAACTCAAATAGATTTTGAAATTACTTGAAAACTAGAAACAGTAGCCAAATCTTTTTGTAATAATTCTCAGCACTTGAAATCCCTCTTTGATAGCTTCGATGTTCTTCTGGCATAAGACTGAATTATTTTGGATTATGAAACTTTTGAAAATGTCTTTCACATCTCCATAATTATTAAGTAATTTGTCTTAATAAAAAATCTTATTTATTGGATAGGAACCTCTGGATGTGGAGTACAACCTTGGTGACGTAAGTAACAAGAACAGGGACTTTAGTAACCCCATGTACGACGCGGTGAACACAGAAACAGGCGCTACAAATGGTACCGGCGCTAGTAGTATGTACGAATTGCCAGCTGAGATGAAACCATCTAGCATCCAGCACAAGGATCCACCACAATTGCACCTGAAGAGGAGAGAGCTCGACCCAACACCCATCGACTCGGGGAAAGATACACAACAGTTGGTTGAGGAAGACAAGTCCGAGTGTTAGATAGTTTAACTCTTTGGTGCAGTGACGTAGTTAGAAATTTCAGGTGATTTGGAAAGCGAACAGGACTCATTTGAATAACGTAACGGCAAGATAGAATCGATCTAGAGATTTTTAGGACATTTGACAGATGTTTGTATGATGTGGCGTATCGATCTATTCACAAATCTGTTGCAATTGTTATTTCTTAGATCTATATAAACAAGTCATCGGTTTATTTTGAAGTTTAAAACTAGTAATAACTAATAATTCTTTTCAAAAATCTAAACAGAGTTCCGAATTGTATTATTGGTATAGGGTTTACTTTTTCAAACTATCCATCAATCTTCACCAGGTGCACATATCATATACATTTATCTTTAATGAAGGCAATTTTTAATGGAGCACAAGACTGAGTATGTACAACACGACTTTTTGCAACGTATATCACTGTAAAATTTTAGAACGGAATGTGACTAAATTACTTGTATCGAACTATAGCGTACTGAACTTATAGCTTATTTACAGTAAAGTTCAAGGAGAAAAAGAAAAGTGCATCTGACTACGCCACTGCTTCTATATAGAAATGTTCTCGTATCTGTGGCACTTCTGTCTCAAAAACTTTGTTTATCTGTAAATGAAAATACATTAAAACAGATAAAAATAAAAAATAAGTTGCACAAATCTTTTATAACATAATGAAAAAAAAGAATTATGTTTTAGCTTTTTATGTATTGAGATTGAAGTGCAACCGGTAACGAGTTTGTGTCCTCTTAGGTGCGATTTGTAAGTCTTGTAAATACGATTATCGCAGAATATTAATATCACGTTGTCCATGTACCATAACGAAAGCAAAACATTCCATATTTTTTCTTCGAAGACAACTCGAGGTGAATTATAACGGGCGCTTAAGGGACTGTACGTTAAAAAAAAGAAGACAGGCCTCGACGAGCGTGTCATTTCACAAAATATGCGTTTTCTTCGTAATGATAGGAGAGACGAATCTGTTTTGAAAAAAAAAGAGAGAAAAGGTTTTCTCTTTTTCAGCTTTCTCGGCCGCATGTAAGCGTTGTTATATGCGTTTGTACATTTTTCTAGACTATGCGCGGGGAACGTCAGTGTATAGTTTTTCTTCCGTAGCAACTGTGATCGTAAAAATTAAAAATTAGGCCCGAGTATGCGAGGTGATCATTTAAATGAACAAAGCGTACCCGTTTTCTGTTGTGCGTCCCCGAACATGAGTGAGAGAGGAATCTTGTATCATTTTGTTTCTTCCTTTTTTGAAAGATTTATTATTTGGTACAGTAGAATCTCGATTATAGAAAAAACCGAAAGTATTTTGTAAGATTTGTAACTTCAGAATCTCCAGTTTTGTTGTTGTATATTGCGTATCAAATTATAGAGACTGTTAAATCTACATCTCAGTTAGTGACTTTTTCTTCACCAACATTCATCTACCAATTAACAAAACTTTTTCATCATCAACGTAAAGATTAGTTACGATATTTATTGCAAATTATAACAGAACAGATTTTTCTTTTATAAATTTACCAATTTATCATGAGTTTTAAATGAAGAAGTGAAAGTTAAATAATGCAAAGTTAGTTGGTTAGGTTAGAAAGTTCTACGGTCTGACTACTTAATCAAGTTTCTACTGTACGATCATTATCTGTTTTTTTTTCTCTCTTTTTTTAATGTAATGTAAAACGAACGTTGTACATATGTTTTACAGATCAACGAAGAAAATGAGCGGCACTGACCTTCTTTACAGATTATACATAAAACTATATATAAATAAAGAAATCTATATATATAAATATAAATATTATATATATAAATATATATGTATGTATATGTATGTATGTGCGTATGGGTAAATTAATGCGCATCATCATCAGAAATCGACTTTGTCTCCTGGGCGGGGCTCCAGAATGTTTTAATTATTATTTTTAACTGTATCAGTATTTTCTGTATTTTTGTATCGACCCGACGAAATACGATGATTGTTAATATATATATATATGTATATATATATATATATTGTTCGAGCAATTAAACAGGTACCGTCCAAGAATAAACATTGAATTATATCACTGTGCATTCCTTTTATCTATAGGTAGGTTTTATTAAAACGATAAAATAGGGAACAATAAAGAATAATGTTCTTCATAATGAAAACAATATAATATATTCCATGTTACAGATAATTTAATAAAAGTACAAAAACTAATATTAATCTTAATCTAATTATGGAATTAATATATAATTAAGAAGAAGATAATAGTATCTTTGCTACAAAAGATACAATGATTAAAGTATACAAAAATATGAAATACTTTTAGTTAAAAAAATACAGTAATTTGTGAGCGTATCATTTATTTTTCTAAAGTAAAAAAGACATTAGTCACAATTTTGTATTTAATTGAAATAGAATCAATTTATGCGGCTCTGAAATGCAACATAAAAAGATCGAATACATTATTTTCTATAATTATATTATGTATCAGTCTTGACTACCTAAAGTATAATTAATCCAATAAAAAATCACAATTAAAGAAATTTGTTCTGTTAATCGATATATGAGATATTTTTTAAATGATTTCGCATTCATAATAAATATAATACATTCTTCTATATTCTCATATTTACATTGCATTTATAATCGTAAAATTAATATTTGTAAGTGAATAATAGGTACGATTTAGGGGAAAGCAAAAATTCTTTGCATTTGTTGAAGTTAATCTATGTTCCCCACAGTACTCTGAAGGATGGATGACGTCCACTGCCCAGTAACTTTATCGACTGTATACGTCCCTGTATGTGGGGATTAAGAATTCACTTACAGTAGCCCCTGCCGTAAGAGGTGACTAAAAGGACTGTGCAAGGACGTTTAGTAGAAATCCGCACCCCACTATCATATAAATAAATCTCGATACTCATATATTAAAGCTTAATGAAAATCGTCCGAAAATTGAGTCATGACTAGTTATAAAAAATCGACATGAAGGGACAAGAAAGTTATCATTCTACCCATGCGTGACATGTTATGAATGTCTCAGACAGAAACAGAGACAGTTTACTCATCTCTGTCTATCTGTCTCGAATTTTGTTGCTTTTCCACAACAAGTCACGACTCAATCTTTGGACGGTTTTCCCTAGCGAGTGTCGAGACCTGTTTATATGATCATCATGTCCCGCATTCCTTTTTCCTTCAGGAAGTAAAATTTTAATTCCAAACAAAAAAGTAATTAGGAAATGAAATTAAGTGGTTTAATTATTACAAATCACAGTAAATAATCATAAAGAAATTTGAGGTTATTTCAAAATATAGAAATTTTATGATCTGCGGTAATAAATGGAATGTTTCAATTACCAAGAATTCCATTAAGCAATTATCACGAATTTAAGGTTATTCCAAAATTCCAAAACCTATGTTCAAAATTTCATTAACAAAGATATAAAATAATGATTTGCGCAAATTATTCCACCTTCGTTGCAGTCTGTTCATCATATTGGACCGAAGGTACCATGGGTGGCTTGAACCCGTATTCCATCTTGGACTGCCTGAAGTTTCCAGTGTTACCAATTTCCTGCCTCGTTCTTCTCAACGTTGTCTGAACATCCGGTGCTGAGTACAGAGACTTGGATTGTATTGTAGTGGCAGTTTTCCTTGGTACTGGACCTACGTACTCGTCCTTAATCTTGTCTTTCTCCGACGTCCTTCCATAAGCAACCAAATTACCATTAGTTACTGAATAAGTCACCGAATGAGGATGTTGAACGCTGTATGACGCAAATTTCTTCGGCAATGAGTGTATCAATGGTTGCCTAGCATGAGGGCGATTCAAGGCCAAATACCCTTGTCCATAAAACTGATTTGTCGAATTATAGTAACTTTGCTCATTATCAGTTCCATAAATTGGCTCCACTGGAGTCTGGAAATTCTGCCTTACCGATTGCTGATAATTACCATCAGGCTGAATATTATAGATTGGGGCTGATTTTATATGTTTACTATTCTCCAAGGGATATGGTCTACCTTTCTCGATTTCTATCGAGTACGGTCTAGGTAGGAGCACTGGCTTCTCAACGACCTTCTCCACAGGCACTGGTACCGGTACAGGTTTCTCTACCACCTTCTCCACCGGAATTGAAACCGGTTGAGAAACCCTAAAGTGAATTGGTAAAGGTATGATAAACCTCTGGATGGCGAATGGTACTTTCTTCTCAATCACCTTCTCCACGTGGACAGGATATGGGATCCGTATCTGCTTCTCTACTACCCTGTCTATCGGTATGTGTACAGGGAACGGTTGGGGAATCGTTATCTGCTTCTCTATCACTTTCTCCACTGGGTATGGCACCTTTTTTTCAATCACGTCCACCGTCTGGGGCATATGGATATTTTTCTCCACGGAATACGGCTGTGACATCGACATCAGGAGTCTCAATTCAGTCGGTGGTTCGCTGGTAACTTTGGTCAGCAGAATCTGAGGCGCTTCTTGAGTCACTTGCAGGTTCTCTAAATTAGTCAAACCCGAAAGACTCTCTATTCCCCTTGATGGTTGTGCAACAGCAGGGGCTGGTCCCTTTGGCAGCTCGTAGTTACTCAATTTAATTTTTGCTTCAGGAATTCCTTGCACTCTAGAGTGTGTTACTTGATCATATTGAGCGCCGTCTACTTGCCCCGTAACCCCGAAAATGGGTTTGACATCTACTGGACGAGGCAAAGCCACGGTCTGGTCGACCTGCCCAGTTCCTGCTGAATAAATAACGTCATTCTCATTCACATTATACTCATAACGACTATGTTCTTGGTTGTTAATACTTTCGTCCAAGATCTCGTTGCTCCTGTATATATTAATCTGACTTTGTCTCTGATCCTTTGATTGACTCCTTCCTGGCTTTCTATAGTCTTCCTGTGCATGCTGCTTTAATAATGGCAGCTGCTGGGCACTAGGAATGAACTCCACAGGGTAGTGGATCTCCTGAATGGGGGCTGTATGAAATATTTCCACGGATTTTTGGATCTCAACTGACTGAACTGGCGAGTTTGTGGCTATCACCTCAGAAATTTGCTCTTGTTGCGATACCTGATCACTGTCGAAGCTCAAGTTCCTAGAAACTGGGGCGTCATTTTGAACCAAACTCTGAGTATCAATCTTGGTAACTTCTGGTGTTTCAGATTTGTCCTGGGGATAGAGTTTTGTCAATGTGATTTGGTCATTGACTAAATTTAGATCTTGCCCAGCGTTCATCAAGGCGACACCAACCTGCAGAGGATTTAGGATGACAGGTGGTGCCGCCAAATATCCATCTTCTGAAACTTTTGATTTTACTGATTCCGTTACAGCTGTGGTTAGCTTTGAAACCTCGTTTTTATCAGTATAATCAGGTGTGGTAGTGTAGGAGTATTTCTTTTGTCGTGGAAAATCTGGAACCACTATTGGTCCAGAAAATTTGCCTAAAGAAACTGATACTATGGGAGCAGAAGTTGATGAAGAAGCATCCTTAATTATGGATGAACTGTTAGCACGATCTCCGTCAGTTTCCTTCTGCTTCAAGGTTCTCTGAGACTCTGTGCTCTTCATCAGAGAGGAAGGAAGTCGTTCCTTCGAGGACGTGTTTAGATTACTGTTTGAAGTATTCAATTTTTTGAATACGTAAGGACGAGCACTCTTTCTATACTGTTTTCTTTGATCCTCGGAGAACGATGAAGCATCGAGAGGTTGTTTTATTCTGAATCGTCTGTGACTCTCGTTACTTCTTGGTCTGGATGAGGATGAGCTGCGTACTCGTTGTCCAAATTCGCCTATACTTTCAATATCTAGATTTTCTTCTGGAATAGATTGATCTATGTCACTGGTGTTACTTTCTTGAGAGAAATACTTGCTAGTTGTGCTCGAATCTTGTAGAACTATTTCTTGAGATGGAACGTACTCCACTGTGACTGTCTCGTTAAATGCACTTTGACTGGTCCTTCCTAATCTCGTAATGGTATCGAGCGATTCGTTTAATATGTCTTCTGAAGAGCTTTTTGCTTTCAAAGGTAGGACATATGGTTGAACTAATTGTTTAGAAAATTGCTGTTGGGATTCATTCTGGAAAGATGTACATTATTATATTATTAAATATGTACAAAGTATTATATATTGAAAATATATACATATATAAATTGTTATTATTATTTGAAATAATGAAACACTAGAGAATAAATGATCAATTTTAAAATTGTTATCAACATTATTGATATCATCGAAATTAGAATTTTGATAAGAGTACAAATTTCAGCAAAATCACTAAACATTCAACTCTAAAACCAAGAATACCAAAATAATGAACAAAAGAAACTAAATAAAAAAAATTAATCCTATCTAGTAGTAAATATAACTTTCCAATATTCAAGTACGTACTACAAATAAATTAGATATTTTTAGTGAAAGAACCGGCGTGCATTCACGTGGTGTATGATTGTTTACGCAAAAATAAACGCCAATGCACCTGGACAGCGTAATAATCGCTCCTGCAGACATTTCCTTTTACGCTCGAGAGAAAGCGCATGTCAGGGGATTATTCGAGAATAGAAATGCGCGTGGAACTTGCAATATATATGAATTCCTGATGTTATAAATTATCTGTATAAAGAGATGACGGTAACCTCGACTAACGTAATTTTTCACACGTTTTTATTATTCGTTTACACGATTTCAATGACGCAAATATTCGATATGATTAGTCAGCGCTTCGTGTAGCATCGAAGGCGAATTATATACTTTCCATCAATCAGGAAGGGAAAGCGAGGAAATCCTTCTATTCCTTTAGTTCGCTCAAAAAACCAATCGATTAGTTATAAATATAGTCGTTTAAACCAGTTAGACTATTTTAACATATTAATAAATCAACAAAATTTACTATTCTCACTAACAAATATGATTAATGCAAGCTTTTGCTTGTAAATAAGGATAAATATTTTTTTGTGTTTTGCTTAAAGTTTAAAATAATAATAAATTATTCTTTCAAAAATACTTTTGAAATATAATTCAGTTTTTTATAAATTTTTATATTCTTATGACTATAATTAAAAAGAAAATGAAATTTAAATAAAAATTTGTCCTATCTACCAAATATTATAATAATGTTTGGATATTTCACATATTTTTGAGAAAAATACATTTTTAGTGTTACATCTAGCGTCAGGTGATAAAGTCTAATAATATTTCTAAAGTTAAATGATTTTCAGTTATCCAATTTGTGTAGGATCCTGTATCCAAGAATAAATTAATGTGTACCTACCACTTGATGAATTTCCTCTTTCTCATTAAGAAATTTCACAGTCAACGTTTCTTCCTCTTCTTTAATAGCTTTGGCAATTTCAGAGGAATTGAAGATTCTGTCATGTTGATTTGTAAATTGTAGTTCGATATTTTCAGTTTCTTCTTGTTTCTGGCTATTGAGTAGATCTTGATCATAGGCACGTTCAAAAAGTTTCTATAAATGAAAAAAATGTTATTAATAAATCATCAACCATCAAATGATCTATTAATTGACATTCCAATAATTGGTTCTATAATACTACAGTACTATAATTCATAAAGCTCGAAATCCATCGATAATAGAAAATTCTGTAAAATAACTGTGTTTAGTTTCTTCCGGTTAGTTTGTTTGATGCCATTTTCAAATTCTCCATTGATCGATATTTGAATAATTAATTACTCCATTAATCAACGCTTTATTGTACTGTCATTCAGGATAAACACTTGAAGAAGATAATGAAGAACCTTTTGAAATAATGTTTCCAATAGCGTTCAGATCTTTATGGTTCGTTTTCCTGTTGTTAAAAAAAGAATCACAGAAGGCACCGGTGTTTCAATAAGAGAAGCAATGCTCCGCGTTGTATAGACAGGCTGTACCAGTCATCAAGGCACGAGCCAGTGGGCGAGGCCGAGCGTCTGACCCAATTTGTTCCAAGTAGAAGTAGAAAACAGATCATGAAGAAGCTCTAGAAATGAAACTCACGACTCCCCGAGTGGGCAAACGAGAGTAGAAAATCGTCAAGTCGATGATTTTGGTAAAAATAAATAATAATTGGTGAAACTCACTCGACTAATTGATAATTAATTCATTTTACTGTTAGTTACTACTTTTTACTACTAATAGAATGTGTCAAATAATTTCAAAATAAATACCTTCATCAATGAAATTGCTAAATTTGGATGCTTGTGAAATTGATAATTAATTATGATTTTTGGGGTCCTTTGAGTATATTATAAAGGATTCAGAAGAAATAAAAATAAGTTGTCTTTTATAGGCTAGGTATCTATCTATAGGAATTCCCTGTAGAATCATTGATAGAAACAGGATTCTATTTTAATAAGTCCAATGTTTCTTTAGAAACTTTTATCACAAGAACAGAAGGTACTCATAGAAAATTATGTCATTTTGAAGAATTCATTTCTCTACTACAAACAGCTTTTTATGGATTGATGGAAAAGCAAAGAAATTTATGAAGAATACATTAAAATATAAGATAAATAAGAAATATTATAACTAAGAATCCTGTAAAGAATTTTTAGAAAACCAAAGATTCCATTTTCAATAAATCCAATGTTTCTTAGAACATCGACTCACAGGAAACTATAAGATTTTTTTGAAGAAGTAGTGAAACTTTTTGTGGACTATGGTAGATCGAAGACAACCATAGGTGGTACAGATTAGATTAATGGTGATATAAGATACAAATTTTGCTTAAGTAGAGTATCATCGAGCAAGAGGAGGTTGAAAATAACGCAGCTGGCCAGGCGAGATGAGAGAAAGGTGGACGTTACGGTACCGACTACCGGTCTCCCTTTCTCCAGTACCATTCGAGCGAGAAGAAAGGCGAAACAGGAAAAGATGCGCGCTGCATTCTTGCAGCTCGCGCAAAAGAAAAACCAGTGAGAGTCGCGCACTGGCTCTGAATCTTATTAAAAGCAAGCTATTTTGGCTAGTCTCACATTAGAATGCATTTCCAATAAATTATAGGATCCAGCTTCCTTTTTGTCATCATGTCTCCTTTCTTCACTCTATTACTCATTTATTATCGAATAATCTGGAATATAATATGTAATTGGTTAGTATAGTATTTTTACTTCACTCACGATATAGCATGCATTATATACTATACCATAAAAAGCGGGCTGGACAAATTTAATTGGTTTGAAATTGAAATTAATGGTTTTTACTCTTCGGATTATATTTTTTCAAATTTTTGAAGTTCTAGACAATGTAGCTGCGAAGTGTAATTACTAATTACAAATATAATAGTCTAAAGTATAATGCTTGTTAATTAGTAAAAAAAAATGTTCCCCTGTGATTCTTCCCTAATCATATTTAGAATAAAAGTATGATCTACCAAAATTACTAGGATAACCCATATAATATAACAATATTTAATTTATTCAGAATAGTTGGTACATTCTGATGAATTCTTTAGAGAACTTGTCCGATAATTGCTGGAAATAACCACTGGAGAAATTCGCGACGAGGCTTGGGAACTGTTTGAGGTTTTTCTCCCTAAAAGGAGAATCCCCGAATGGAGTCGACAATATCTTCACTTGTTCTGGATCTTTCAGAATATTGGAAATAATCGGTGAACGATGTTTTACAAGATGAAATCAGCATTGGTAAAAGAGAAATCACTAGATAAGACAGTAAAGAAAGATCGTCTTTCTATTTGCATGTTTTGTGCTGAGTAAAATCATTCTCTCCAGTGAAAAAAGAAAAATGTTTTACTATCCCAACTTATAACTCAGAGAAGATAAATAATAGATTCCCTTTCATTTGGGATTGAAGAATGAGAGGTAAGCATTTTTTAATTAGAGAGGCTGTTATTATGGTGCAGCAACATGTACAGAATTGTCCTGCACTCTGTAACATTCTTTCGAGACACACGACCGACAAAGGGCAGCACTTTCACATTCTATGGCTCGTTGAAAAAAATGCAGGACTGGTGGAATGGTCAATGTCTTTGTCAAGGTCTCCGTAATTAGTGTATCAGCTTTAAGATCTTTAACTTCTTATGGAAGCTAGTTCTAGTAAAAATTTCTTCAAGAATTTCGTTCCTAGTGGGAAATTTCATTAAAACTTGTTTTGCTAGAGAAAAATTAATCATTACATTGTTAATGAAATATTTCTCCAGGAATTGTATCGCTAGAAAAAGAATCATTTAGAATCAATTTATATCCTAGTAAAAAGTTTCTTATAGTTTTCGCTGTCCAGAGGATAATTTCTTTTTAAATTAGATGATTAATAAAAAACTTAATTATGGCGCTACCGATAGAACATTTCTTCAAGAATCAGATCATAGGGAAGAATTACTTTCTGAGTCGAATGACGACAGAAAGATTACTTTACTTTGCACATTAAATCACCAGTGAACAAATTCCTGGAACAAAAAACGGAGTTGTTTAAATTGGAGCAGAGACGGTGTAAACAAATTTGCAGAAAGATTTGTTACCTCATGTGGGAGGAGGAGAAGAGAAAGAGAAAGGGAACGACCGGGATCGTTTACGTCGAATTTTTGACAGTAGGTGGGTCAACCCTGAACCAGCTTTCATCTGAAAGTGCGTGGAGAAAGTATTCGCAGTTTTTGTATGAGGAAATTCCTTTATGTGTGTGTATATCCTCCAGAATAACCACTATATCGTATTTCTTGTGAATAACTGCTTGTTTATCGTAGAATCCTAAAATTTTGTGAAACCACTAATTTATACAAGTATCCACCACGTTTATCAAATACTAATTACACTTTTTAAATTTTCAGAAAAAATAAGGAAAATAAAATACTGATATAGGAGTGGAAGAGATTTTCTCCGAGATATTACTAAAAATATATTTTGCATTTCGCTCCGACTGTAATCGATGCAACGATTAATTACGATTTCTAGTAATTAACTGAGTAACGTTCCTTTCCTTATGAATCGGGTTGCGAACCCTAATTACAGGAGATTGCGTTTCACGTCGGGCAGAAGCTACTGCAGGTGACCTACAGAAGAGAAAGTAGAATAACTATGAAATAATGCTGCCCTTATCTCAGAAATTCAGTATATGCCGATAATTCAAAGTATGTACATTCATGAGTATGAGCCAAATAATCTCTAACAGAAATAAAAATTTCTAGAAGATCTAAATTACAATGTGAAGCTTAAATTCTGCTAACTATATGAGTAATCCATAAACTATAAACTATTTGAGACATGCAATATCAGCAAATTATAATAAAATGCTGCGTGATTCACAGAATATTATTCATGGATTATGCAAATTAAGAATGGAAATTATAACATCACACGACATTTCGATAAATTCCACCAGATCGCGATAGATTTATTACAACCTTGACATAAAAATCTGTACAAGCATAAAAGCATACCTTCTTCAACAAAATTGAAAATAGACTCGACCACTTCGTACTTGTTACTGATAAGCGAACAAGAAACAAGCATTCTGGTGGTTTCTCGAAGCGTGTAATGACACGTTGGTTGCGGGTAAACGTTTCTGGGTAGAAGCACAGGGGGAAAGTGTAAGCTATACTTTGTTAGATAGACTTGTCGGAAGAGAATGAGACGCGAGTGAAATGACCTAGGCAGCATGCGAAGGTTAAGGACGACTTTCACCTAAAACTTGCGGATGAAGGTTGGCTGGAAGGCCATTCGACTGGACAACCTATAAGCAAACAAGTAAAGACTATTTGAAATGTTGCTAAGATGAAATCTACAAGACTTGAATATTTCTATTTGTCCACAAAACTACTTTGTTCTTTCCATTAATAATAGCAAATCGTTATTTTATACATACGGTTGAAAATGCAAATGGTTACGTGCAAATTATATTTAAAAAATAAAGTGAGGTTAGGCATGTACCGCTAACCTTGTTTGACCATGTTTCATCTATAATTATCGAGTATTAGCTCGTACTGGATCAACTTGTAATTCTGAAACTCTTTCTAGATCAATTCTGCCTAGTGAATCAATCTAAATTTGGTTTCCGTCCCATTCGAAATAATCCCCTCCTACATCAATCGACTTACAACATTCATTTGAGGCACAATAGAGCCGACCTGATCGTTATATCATTGCAGTAAGGGATTATTTTGAAGGAGACAGAAACCAAATTTAGATTGGTTTATCGATAAATTTGTTATAAACTCAAAGATTAATTCTGTCCAATATAAATTTTGGAGAGATACATAAATGTACATATACATGATACATATGACACACATGATACAAATGATGCATAATGTGTAATAAGAAATATCGAGCGATTCTGTACATGAAAATTAATTGAAAAAACCACCAAGATACATAGTTGTAAAAGTATGTTCAAGGCATCGTCGAGACAGTACACGAAGTAGCACTCGAATGACGCCCGCAAGTAGATCGAGGTTAAAGATTTCTATGCCCGAAGGTTAAGGATGTCCCCCGATAGTGTCTATTGGTCCGCGGGGGTTACACGTGAAAGGTTCTTCTTCTGATTTACGTAAGGCAACGAAACTTGTTCTGTATTGTTTGTCCCGCGTCGAAAGTAACTTCCGCTCTGAGTTCGGTTCACTGTTGCATTCTCAAGGACAAGCGAATCGAGCTCCTCCGATTTATGGTTAGATTAAGAACCTTAGGTTAGGTTATGGAGACAGTACTAATTGCTTGCGAGGATGATATATATATTAGTAACAAACAATGCTAATTTTCTTTTGTAACAACCATTATGCTTTTCTTCTGTTTAATGGTTTCCTGAATTTATAGAATTTGAATTAGATTATAGAAATATTAGTAATAGATTCTCTGAAGGGTATATTTATAGTCCTCTTGGTTGAAAGATATTACAGAGAGGCTAGTAGAAACACATATATTTTCAATTTATGGAACTTGATTTAGGTTAAGAAAACATTAATAGTGAATTTTTTAAAAGATATTTAATAATCCTCATTTTCTTCAATAAAAAATATAGAGAATTTAATATAAGATTAATGTATCTTTCGTTTGCTCAAGTAAAGAATATATAGTGATAAAAAAACAATTGACTTTTTAAAAAATACCCAGAAAACCCTGAACCAATCTTTACTATAATCCTCAAGATAATTAATTTACCTAATGATCCTTTATTACCTCTCAACCAATAATTCTACTTGTGAATGGCGATATTCATAAAATGAAATTGTTCACAATTGTTTCCTTATGATCAATGTGATGTCATAAAACCGATCACTGGTTCATCAAAATACTATTAGGGGGAATGATATGCTATACATTAACGTCATAGCAAAGCGACAGGAAGTCAAAACTTTCTAATCAACGTGGAAAGACAAGGATTATTAAAGGGGGATGGAAAATAAGTGGTTTGGTGAATTCCTCGAAGCAGACGTGCTAATACGACCTCGACACACCGTTTCTCCAGTATACCGATTGAGATTTCTCTCTTGGATTGCATATAGCTGTTATCTAATCTGAACTTTTTTATTAGTCAGAAGAATCCCGCTTTCTTGTAACAAATATCATTAAAATTTAATGGAAATTCGCAATAAACAACGAAAAAGATTATTTAAAATTACTAAAAATTGTTATATTAGAAATGTTAAAAGGAAATTTATCTAATAATTTCCTTTTAGTTAAAGCCCTTTAGTTTAAAAGTTAAGAAATATACATAGAAAAATTGTGTGGCAGATTTAGAAAAAAGAGAAATATAGAAATCTTCACCGACTAATTTGGAAGTTTAGAAGAGTGGAATGCAAATGGATCTGCAAACAGTAATCGGAGCTGGGA
This sequence comes from Bombus vosnesenskii, assembly GCF_011952255.1. NCBI lineage: Eukaryota > Metazoa > Arthropoda > Insecta > Hymenoptera > Apidae > Bombus > Bombus vosnesenskii. The sequence goes on from NW_022884343.1 coordinate 2,242,679, forward strand.
AAATGAAATCACTTGAGAAAAGATTTGCAAATCGTCGGCGTATTATGATACAGGAAAGTTCTTCGCGTTTACCTTTTCGTTGCTCCAGTTTCCATGGGAATCGGATTCCAATGTCGCTGTCACGGTTGTTATCCATATAACCGCAGCCACCTGTAAGAAGAAACAATTTGTTTCATCAATTTCTTCTTTCTCCTCTGCTACATTCACAATAAAAAAATACTACTACTATACTAAAACTAAAAAAGGAAAAGGATACAATAATATAAAAATAAATACTAATGAGTAGATTGCGGATTTTTGTGGAAACTAGTATTTTTATAAACCTAATTATATTTTGCATTTATTATGTGCATTTCGTGCATTTTTGCAATTTTAGATTTCATCCGAATATATAAAACTCCGCAGTCTACTAATAAGTAATGATAATACAAGAGAATTGGCAAAGTAATAAAAGTATGATAAACTTTATACTCTTAAATCATAGAGACTTATCCTTTTTTTATTTTAATAAGGAAAAAAAGATAAAATACTAGAAGTAGAGAATTTGCAAAACATTAAGTATATAGAATTTTACAACCATTAAATTCTATTTCTCCCCATACTTCTATACAATATAAGCAAAATTATAGTCAGCTAATTTCCTGTTTCCATTGAATTCATCGATTTCGCACTTAATAGCATAGATTATCATAATCGTCAGCGTCTTCTGGGCTTCCTGATGTCGGGTAATATTTTTACTAGACACAAAAGTAATTAGTTTTTAATGGAACGTTAGAAAAAATATACAGGGATATAGTTGAATGAAGATGGCTTTGTCACTGGGAAGAATTGTGTCAGACACAATGCATAACGTGAAGATAATATTACTTCTTCGGTAACAATGATAAAAATATTTATATGTATTCTATATATAACTTATTAACATAGTGAACACGTTAGTATCGTTATTTCAAGTTTACTTTCGATTCTTCATTAAAGATTTAATTACTTTCTAACTGTTGCACATACATTAACTATAAATAGTTCTGGCAGTCGTAATGGGTTTACAAATTTCATGAGCAGATGTTAAATCAAATTTCTGAATAAATAATAAAACGTTTACTCGGGAATTTAACTAATTGTACTGTAAAAAGTCTTACTTTTATTTGTTTTTCAATAACAAAATTCATGAAATTTACTTAAAATAATTTGCAATAAGTTACAAGGAAATGTTAAATTAAATTTTCGAATATAGAAACTTTTTAAATAAATGACATAAGCATATAAATATTAAATTTCTTAATTTTAATTTTCATTAACATGTTCCGATTATACTGTACCATCTGTGTCCTTACAATTTTACTATAGTCTTTTTCCAAAATTCACTCAACAATTTTACTAAAAAGCATTTTATTTTCAAGCAAATTTTCAAAGTTGAAAACGTTAATTGAACAGAAGTTCATAAATGCGCAATCTTTTAATTTTAACTTTCATTTAAAAATTCCCACTCTGTTATACTATTTGTATTTTCGCAATTTTTATGACTTCTTCGATATTCATTCAGCATTCTTGCTAAAAAAATATTCGCTATCTTTTACGCAAGGAAAATCGAAAGAGTTAAATGAAAAAAGATACACTTACGAAATGAAGGAGATTCATGTCTTTTGTGTGTCGATTAGCGAGTCGTTGAACAGTAGTTCCTGCGCGTACTGCCCTCCCTAGACTTCCAGGATGTTCTTCTCTATTCTCTTATACGGCTGCCAATCCTCTGGAACCTCGATCCGATGCACGCACTCCGGAAAGAAATAGTGTACTACTTCGCCCCGACGCGATACACTTGACTTAACTGGTAGCTCCAGTTATCCCCACGCATCAAAGGAGTTCGAAGAGAGCTACGGTCACCTTTAAAGATCTCTTGACCAGCATCGGATACACACACTGGTCGACATCGATATTCCGTTCTCTAGAACACGATTTAACCAGGAAATAAAATAAGAATGGCTATTATTACTAAACCGCAGATTTTTATGCAAATTCATATTTTTATGAACATAACTGAAGGAATGAAATTTAAATAGAAACTTGTTTCGTCTACCAGATATCATAATAAATTATTAAACTCTATTTTGGATATTTATATATTACACGCATTACTATAAGTGCATAAAAATCCACAGTTTAATTACTACACTCCGCGACGAAATATTAGGACAATCTTGAATTTTTAAAGATGATGATGTGTACGAAGATTTTATGCAGAGGTGTACAAAGAGTGTCCTTTCTTTGGTAACTTGCGAAAAAGCAGCAACTGTTCAAGTTATCTTCTAGAAATGATATTTGTTTATGTGAAAAACAGACGGGATAAAGTAGTAGGACATGCTTAATATATGAGATAAATGATTCACAAGAAAGCACAGAAACAAATTTAAACATTTGTAATCTACTTGTTAAATACGGTCAAATAAGATATGATTACATACCGTATAGTCACTGGAAATATCGTTATGCAGATGATGGTATGCGACTGCTTTACAAGACTACCGTCAGAGGTAGAAATGTCTCATATGTAACTATATTTAATTTTGTTGGCGATTCGCGCGCGAAATACCGTGGAGGGAGGAAAAATTATCGAATGAAAGGTCGAGAAAGTGACATTGATGGAACCAGCAAATTCCTCGTGATTCTGCAGTTTTCCTTCCTTCTTCTACCAGTTATGATTGCAATTAATAGCCGAGTTCTTGTCCAAGCGTTAAAAACACACAGAAGAAACGGAAAGTTTACCATTCTCTCGTTGCACCGAACTCACTACATTATTCGTATGAAAATATTCTGAAAATACAATAACAAATTATTAAATGAAAAAATTTAGAAACTCTTTGAAAACATTTATAATGCTTCAAAATATAATAAATGTATTTGTAAATTCTATGTCAATTATAGTAATATAAATTACATTATAATTACTAGTATATAATAGTTAGTAATAAAAGTAGCTGAATTAACGAATAAAAGACCTTATCAACATATATTGTATATACATAACTTAACAATGAAATTTTGTAACATTTTATTTCAATAAAAATAACCTTTCTATAGAATGTACTAATATATGCATAATTTGCATCTAATCCTAACTGAAAGTAAACATAATAGTCATATTAAATGATTGGACTAAATTAACGAAGCATATCTTGCAAGGGAACCGAGCAGGAATAAATTTTTTTTTTTTTTTAATAGTTTCGCCCAACGGCGTATGATACCTTTTTCTACAGTTTATCACTGAGTAGGCAATAAATAGTCTTGCCTTAGTTATTCGATTCCACTGCTTACTTTCGACTACCTTTCACTAGTTCGTGTGTATTCCTATTCGTCTCATTAAAACAAACAAAAACTGCATTCAGTAGCATCCATCGTCAATATACACTTTCAACATCTTTACGAAACCTATAATACAAAAAGAGAATAGAGAGAATAGGATTCTAAGAGAGGGAATAGTAAAATGTTATAATTTGATCTTTCCCCGGTTCGATATTTGAAAAATTACATAACGAATTTTTTGTATACCAATTATAACAGTAAAATGTACTATTATGAGGTAAGATTAACACAGAACTAGATCTGGCATTGTTGTGCTAATATTTGTTGCATGTATATTAATTGGTACTCCTAGAACTAGAATCGATTTCCAAATTTGATCGGTACTCATCATTGACATATTTTATAAATCGAACTATAGTTTTATGATATACTTTTGTGATTCTTATAGTACATCAGTAAAGTATGCTTAACTATAATCGTTCGATTTTAGGTAATTAAAAATTGCAGATTTCAGAGTTTATATTCGTGTTCACTAATTCATAGCTTTTAAAATTGTGAAGTATCATCCTTAACGATCTAAATATACATTCTTTTTCCCTCTTTTTCCCTCTTTATATTGCTGCTTAACGTATCCTGTATCTTACCTTATTGATAATGCAGACCCTTACAGAAATTACTATTCTTCTGAGCATTATTAGACTAATCAATTCAAATAAATCGCTAATAAAATAATGAAAGTAAATAACAAATTACTATTATTATCAATATAAAATATAATAAAATTTTTAATTCATAATCGACTGTTATCGTTATCGATTATTAACTTTATGGCAGTTCGACCTTAGCCACCGAAATTTCAACATTACCGATAGTGTAGATCTCTTCAAAAAGAGAAAAATTATATCAAATTTATACTATTCTATTCCCTTTTCTAACGTCGTCCTTAAAAATATTATTCCAAATAAATTACATTTATAAAGAATTAAAATGAAACCGCGATATCGATCAATTGATGTTGCAGATTTCAAACTATCGAAAAACAAAATGTTAGATTATCTAGACTGTCAGTATAGTCACTGTCTCGAGCGAAGTTACTCGAATTGGCTAAAATTGGTGGAATAAACTGTTTCAAAAGGCGGAGAGATTAGTTTATGTATCGCTATCAATTCTGCTGCTGTTTTTTTTTTTCTCTCCGAAAATAAAGTTTGGAAAAAAGGCCAACGGAATGTGATTTAACAAGGAAATCCACGGTTCGAGAGATCGTTACGCTGTTCCACGGGAATTCGAGTGGATCGAATCGTTATTACGTGTTTCAATGTATTTCGTCAATATGTTGCGAATGCGTAGGTAAGGTTATCTATCATTCATATTTTTTCTGGATTATTTTGAACAATATGAGAAACGGTTAAAGCCGAGCAAAGCCCCGCAGAATAATCTTAGGTGCTTTCGTTCTTTTTTTCTTCCATTTTTTTTGCGATATTGATTACCCTTCTTCTTTCGTGATGTTGAGTGAACATAATGAGGAGTAAAATGCCACCATTTCGAAGGAAAAAGTCTGGAAAATCTTTCCCCGTTAAAGTCTGTACCCTGGACGCTGAACTCGAATTCAGTTTGGAGGTTAGTTTCTACTTAAATTACTTGGTTACTTTGTTACTGTCAAATATCATGCAAACAACTACTTTAGACTATTTACATTACAGTGGAGATCAACGGGAAGAGATCTGTTCGATTTGGTCTGTCGTACAATAGGATTAAGAGAAACGTGGTATTTTGGACTCCAATATGAAGATGCTAAAGGATTTATATCTTGGTTAAAATTGGACAAAAAAGGTGGAATACTAAATCCATTGATCATAGGCTAATTTGTTTCATAAATCATACTTTATTAATGCTTTGATAAACTTATATTTTAGTACAAGATCAGTGTATTTCTCAGCAACCTACGACACCTTTTATGTTTCTGGCAAAGTTCTATCCCGAGGATGTTGCTGAAGAATTGGTGCAAGAAGTAACACAACACTTGTTCTTTCTGCAAGTGAAACAGGCCATCCTTTCAATGGATATTTATTGTCCACCAGAGGCATCTGTTCTGTTAGCTTCTTATGCAGTTCAAGCGAAGGTGATTGTACCTCCAGTTATTTTTTTAAAATAAACACTTTTACTTGTACTAATCTGTGACCTTAAACGTTATAGTATGGAGACTATGATGAAGTATCATACCGTCCAGGAATGCTCGCTAGTGAGGATTTGTTGCCACAGAGAGTTATCGATCAGTATCAGATGACGCCTGAAATGTGGGAAGATAGAATAAAAATTTGGTATGCTGATCATCGTGGAATGTCAAGAGATGAAGCAGAAATGGAATATCTAAAAATTGCTCAAGATCTTGATATGTATGGCGTAAATTATTTCCCTATTAGTGTAAGTGCAATAACATTTTGTAGATAAAATAAAATTTTTATTGTAAAAGTATTTTTATTCAGCGATATAAATTATTAGAATAAAAAAGAAACTGACCTTTGGTTGGGAGTCACGGCCTTGGGACTGAACATTTACGAGAAGGAGAACAAGCTGGCACCGAAAACAACATTCACGTGGTCGGAGATACGACACATCAGTTTTGATGACAAGAAGTTCGTAATAAAGCCGGTGGAGAAAACGTCGCCGAACTTCGTGTTCTTCTCGCAGAAAGTTCGGATGAATAAACTGGTAAAAAAACAGTCAGATGTTGGCAGCTGGGTGAAGGGTTTGATAGCTTTAGGATTCGACGAACAAAACAATGACAAAGCTGCTCACATATTATTTGTTAAGATCCTGGACCTGTGTATTGGCAACCACGATCTGTTTATGAGGAGACGCAAACCTGATTCTATGGAGGTGCAACAGATGAAAGCACAGGCCAAAGAGGAGAAGTCGAGGTACGTTTTCACACATATATATTTTGCGAAATGTTGCTTAAATTTTCATTGCTTTTTAATACAACTTTAATGCAATGTTAAATATATATGATATTCTTTCTATTATAAATTAAATTCTTATAATTTGACTGCAGCTTGTGAACTGGAATGTTTTATTAACTAAAAATGAAAAAATAAGTTTAAGATATTTTTTTGATGAATTATAAAAGATGTATCTAATAATTGTATGCATGAAAAGTTTATGTATATTTCACTATAACAGTATCCTAATTAACCTCTATTTCTCTTTTCTTTTTGTTGTTTTATATTATTTTATAGGAACTGAGAAATAATTAAATAGATGTTTAAAAAGGTTAGTATATTTATTTAAACATTTAAAAGTGGAACATCTTCAAAGGAATCATGTAAATACTTTCTAAAGGTATTTTTTAATGGATAAGTAATTACTACTATATTATATTACTATATTAACTTATTATTTTTTAAACAATGTATAACTTTTACTCTGTAATAATATTGTTTTGTTAGGAGACAAATCGAGAGAAATAAACTGGCACGAGAAAAACAACTCAGAGAAGCAGCAGAAAGGGAAAAGGCTGCTATGGAGCAACGTCTTCTGCAGTATCAGGAAGAAATTCGTCTAGCAAACGAAGCACTTGTAAGACAACATAAGTAACTTTGTATTACTGTAATACCTAAAAATTATCTTTAAAAAATTTCGTATTATTATAGAGAAGGTCTGAAGAAACTGCAGATTTACTAGCAGAGAAAAGTCGCGTGGCTGAAGAGGAGGCCATGCTATTAAGTCAGAAGGCTTCAGAGGCAGAACAGGAGATCACACGTATACGATTGAATAATATGAAGACAGAAGAGGAAAAGGTTCACCTAGAACGAAAGACCAGAGAGGCAGAGTTGCTTACAGAAAGGCTGGTACAAGAATCAGAGCGAAGAGCAGCAGAAGCAGAAAAATTAAAAGATGAACTGCTACGTGCACGAATTGCTGAAAAGGAAGCAAAGGAAAAACTGTTGGAATTCCTCAGCAGAAACGCTTATACTGCTACTATAACTGTATGCATCCAAATCATAGGAATAATTAATAGACTATGGATCTTTATGCAAGTTTATATTTTTATGAATATAAGTTAAAAAATGAAATCTAGGTAGATAATTACTTTATTTACTAGATATTATAAGGAGTACTGTATTTTGGACATTTTTGTATGTTTTTATATATTATGTTCATTCTGTGCATTTTTGTACCTCTTAAATTCTTCATAAATGCATAAAAATCAGCAGTCTAATAATTAAATATAATTTATAAAGTTAGAATGAAATATATTCATTCATATAATTATTATTATTATTTCATTCATATAATTAAAATTAATATTTCTCTTAATATTTTCATAGCCTGTGCCAAATCTATTCCCATCGACACAAGTACTTCCGTCAGATTTGCAAGCGGATCTTCAGACACTGCAATTGGATACTGAACCTCTGCCAGCTGACCTAACTTCATATGATCTAATTGCCGATGGAGACGTCGATCAGCTCTCCCTGGAAATAGAGAAAGAAAGAGTCGATTACTGGGAAAAGAGCAAACACTTGCAAGAGCAACTTAGAGAATTGCGTACAGAGATAGAAGTTATGAAGGTCGGAGAGAAACAGTGCGAGTTAGATCAATTACATGAAGAACAAGTGCGACTCGGTGAGAATAAATATAGTACGTTAAAGAAAGTGAAGTCTGGATCCACCAAGGCCAGAGTTGCGTTCTTCGAAGAATTGTAGTTGATGTGTTCTTAAGAGATTGAAAAATTGAACGGACACTTTATGGAGAGGAGATGAAACGAATATGCGATTGGGTATGAAATTTTTGAATCTCAGACACGTACGTATGTATACGTTCTAGAATACTGAAACGTACGCTTTCTGTTGTAGCAGTTTGATTTACCCTCTAATATTAACAATATCGATATAATTAGTAAATCATACTTAAAGCGCAGTAAAATTGTCCCTCTTGCTTGAACTTATATTTGTTTCTATCCCCTATGTATCTTTACCTATTTTGTCGTGTTAACGTACAGTTTCTAATAATTTAGTAAGTCGATTAGTAGAATTTTGCATGAAGTACATACACAAAAATCAAAATTATTAGTAGAATTACTAGATATTAATGATTGTGTAGAAATAAGCGATTTTTGAAGTCGTATATTTTTTTTAAAGCTACGATAATTTCAAAATACTGCTCCCTTTTTTAAACTTCAGCATTCAGAAAGCATGTATTTCTTAATATTTTGTTAAATTTTAATAGAATTGGAATGAATTTTAATTCAATTTTAATACATTTCAGTTATAATCTAGTATTATCATAATACATGCTTAGGTACTATTATTGTTACTATGTTAATACTCTTTAACGTGAAGTGATTGAATGTGCCTATAAGAATTTGCATCGTGCATCGCATGATTGGTAAAGGAGCTTATCGAAGACAGAGAAAACTGTATTAAAGCTGCAGTCTAGTCAAACAACTTGAGAAAGTGAACTAACTGGCGACCAGATTCTTCATTGGTAAAGGTACAAAAAGAAACAATAGAAAATCTACTTAATTCGAACATTTATAAAACGCAATTGCTGCAAACAAAAAATGTGATTCTTAATGAAATTACGAAAGTAAACGAAAAATTCCAGTGGAATATTAATCATAATTTTAAAAGTCTGATAATGATACAAAAAAAATAACATGTATACTCATACATCAGTATAAGCTTATTTTAACAAAATGGAGAGGATATTCTTTATGTAATTTTTACATAAGGAAAGTAGAAGCTTTCTATAATTGCAAATACGCGAGGAATTGTTTATATCAACATAAAATCTTTCGAGATAATAATGTATAATTAAGGTTTTAAGATTTGTATATATAAAAGAGTTAACATAAAATTTGATCAGTGTATGAGTATATATAGCGATATTCTCGTCTTTTTTTTTAGATAATCTATATGTAAGTGCAAATCATTGTTATTAATTTTTATGCCATGAAACGTAACTAACATAATTGATATACGGTTAGTTTGATTAGACTAGAGCGTTAGAACTTCTATGCATTATTAATCGTGGCCTTCGAAAAAAAAATGTTCCTATCAATGTAGTAAGAAAGTCAGTGTTCAAGTATTCTACTTAATTAAGTAGGGCTTTCCAAGCATTCTAAAATGTAACATATCCATCGATTATAATATAGAGACAAATGTATATAATACTTTCTGAACGAGAAAAGATTTTAATTTTTATATGAAGTAACGTATATATTGCATAATCCTATTTCCTCAACTCAAAACTTCCTTTATTATTCCTTGTTATAAAGTATACATAAATTAAATTTTTATAAGCAGATATATAGAATTACAAAAATGGGAAATTTTTTAATGTTTTGAGTATATATATACTTGAAATTAATATTTCATCACTTTCATAAATTTCTCTATGAAGTGTGTGCCATAATTTTTCATAATTACTTCAAATTGTAAGTTGGTAATATTCAATAAGATAAAGTAAGAAAAATTTGTTGGATTAGAAAACTTTTAAATTGATATCTACAATCGTAGGGGTGCCTTATACATTATTAATAAGTGAACAATACTCGAACACTGATTACTTGGTAATATGGAAGTACAGGAAAGGTAAATACTTATTATATTACCTCTTAGATAATGTTCTTATATTTTGCGAATCATTTTTATTCTTAGATTCTATATAGAGTGTCGAATATTCAGTATTGAAATATATTACATTCTTTAAGATGTTTTACCAAAAGTCTGGTGCGAGTGTTCAATCGAAACCGATGACTGGAACTTCCGGCGCCGTTGTCTGTGATTCAAGTACGCGAGTGTATTGGATGCTAATTAAAACCTTCAGCTGAAATCAGTATTTTTTCTACAATATAGAGGAATGTACCTGTAAATGTTATTCACAATTGCAATTATTCAATTAGTTTATTCCACGCCAGGGAACTTTTATTTTCATGAAACTCTCGTTGACATTGAAAGTTATGTTACAATACAATGAATGCATAAATATTTTCATTACGTTCGTATTGAAGGTGATTTTGTCCTATATAACAATGATAGTGAAAGCAATTTGAGAAATAACAATCTTTTATTTACATATACAATTTTTCTGATAAAATATGCACATTATTACTTAGCCTAAATACAAACGTATTAAGTCATCTTCTTTGGCAGGATAGTTTGTCACTGGACACTTTCTGTCTGTGCGTATCACAGGAAGAATGCATTGATAGCAGAATGCGTAACTGTGAAATGAAATATTTATGAATTACAATCTAAATTGGAACTTCTTACTTTTATAATGTTTACACATACCCAGATACTGAAAGTACTGTATGTATTCTGAGTGCTTTACGACAGATTGGACATATGCCTTTGTACTGCTTTGCTATTTCTGGAATCTGAAATAAATAAAAAAAATATTTTACATATAATTGCAAATTACACAGAGAAAGAACTTTAGTACATAGTTACAATTATTAATTATTATATTCTTGCCTTAGGAGGTGGTGGAATGGGTAATGACAGTAAGTTAGTTGAATAATGTTCTTGAGTCCACCATGATACAAACTGAAGGAAAAATGCTCCAAATTCAAAAGATGTAGTCACCATTCTTTGAAATATATCTACCCCATCACTAAGGCCAAAGGAATTGTTTCTAATCTTTCTTAATAGATCAGAAATACTAATTATTGGTTCTGGTTCTGCATATGTTAAAGTAATAGATAACAGCTTCAAAAGCGGGGAAGTATATGCAGATTTTCCAGAAATATAAACTATATAATTATACAGTACCATAAATTCATATATCATAAAAATTATCGCGTTTCCTTTGATAATGCAATTACAATACAATTTTTTCCATTTCTGCAATGAAAAGTAAGTTTAAGAATTATTTGAAAAAATAAATATAAATCAAAATTAAATATGTTAATAAATACCGATTTTGGAGCACATCCATCTAATTCTTCGAGTTTATATCTTTGACTTAACTGAGATAGTTTATTTTTTATATAAGGGAATACAACTGTTAATATCAAAGAAAGATGTTTTTGCTTGTTTGATAACTTGCTTTTAATTTTCGAATCTACTACAGTTATGCGTTTTAAACCATAAAATGTTTCAGAAAATGAAGCAGCTGGAATATATAGATCTTTTACAAATGAAAACTTCAACTTGTATAGATATTAATAAAAATGAGTCACTTACAATATTTATTCAAGTAATACCATTGAAGAATTGTATTGAAAATTAAATAGCCTTCATCTGTCCATCTAAGAAGATGACTGTATCTTTCAATATTGAATGATATGAGAAACTAAAATTTTATAAAAGCATTTAAAAAATTAATCTTTTATTGCGAGGAAGTAGATTATTATATATTAAATAACAATATATTATTCAATAAATTATTAAATAATTATATTTAATGAAATTAATTTTATTTTCAAATTTAAATTTCAGACTTCCGGTTTGTTAATTTAAAATTTAAAAAAACGTAAGAAACTATTAATGCAATCAGAACATGATAGTTTATTATCGATTTTAATTTCACAAAAATGTAGAGTACTTTTTATTAATAACATAAAAATGAAACACTTAATTATAATTGAAATTATATTAAATTCTATTTTTGAAGATCAGTTAACCTAACCTACCGATAGAAATTTTTTAAAAGAAGGTTCGACAATGGACGATAATGATTCCTGTGCTATAATTTCAAAAATAGAAGGTTTTATAAATGCTGTTCCAGTTAAATGAGCTCCTTTTTCAGCCATTTTTGATTTTCCTTATTACACACTACTCTCTACTTTTTTCATTATTTATATAACGACCTATTACCCATGACGAGTAATTCTTAAAAACATGGATAATAAATTTATTGCAGATTAAAGCGAATATATTATCATGTTAATTGACAATTATCATACAAATAATTTCGTAACATCATCAAGATTTAGCAATTTATATGTTGTTGTATTGATTATAATCTATTTGATTATAAGTTAAAATTTATTTTGGAAATACAAAAAATACGTCGTAGGTGTATAATATGATTTATGAAAATGTTGTAAATAGATATACGACATATTCAATGAGTCAAGTCAAGAAATGTAAATAAAACCACGTGATTACAATCTAGAGGAAACTACAAATTAGAGAAAGCATTAACCTCCTAAATGAAAAGATCTGATATATATTTATATTTTTATTTCTTTTTTTTTTGGTTAGATTAAACAAATATATCAGATTTAGCAGTTCAGTTTAAACATTTTTTACATTAATATCAAATTATCCTCGTAATTATACTACACCAGCGACTAGCCAATAACTGAAAGTGTTGCATATACTATTGATCAATTATACATATATTTCTCTCTGTTTGACTCTATCGACTTGACTCATTGAACAAACTATACTTGCTATAAATTTTAAATAAATCTATTTATGTTGAAAATAGTATTGAAAAAATTGTATTAAAAACATGTTACACAACAGTTTAATCAATTTATTTAAATTCTATTAAATTCAAGATTAAGTAATTGATCATTAAATCAAATTAATGTCAACCAATCAAAATGAATTGACACTACTAAAGTACCATTAAAGTGGTGGGGATAACAATGGTCAGTTATCAAGGGAAATTTTCGGTCAGTTGATGCTGTACAAAAACACGCTTTAGGTACATGTAAATAGAACAGTTGAGATAGTGCTGCTGTTTAATAGGAAAGGATCGTTTAGCGATTCGACTAACTATTCTCGTATCAGTTTCTTGAACATAAAGCAAAAAATAAAAACATTTTCTTTAATAAATTCTTGAGGGTAAGATCACTAACATCTTATGAGTTACAATTAGGTGACGTTGACTGCATATTTCATGCATTAGCCTACCAGCTGATCGGAGCGTTCATTGCGCGTACAACTTGTGGATGTTAACATAACCTAATAGCTTATGACACTTCAGAATTGTATATGTATAACGATTGAAAATTGGAAAGTTTAAACTGAAAGAAGATAAAATCTTTTATGCAAAGTACAAAAACGTCTACTATGTGTTGAACTGAAAATGCATTTGAATGAAGAAGTTTATGCTTACAAGAAAGGTAGATAGAATTAGTCAACACAACAACCAATCCTTACAAAGATGAGTATCTCCTAGTGAAATAATAGACGGAATCTTTTGAAGGCACTTGTGCAAAATTAAAATTGTAACCATGTCTGGAAAAGGAAAACAAAGTTCCAAAAAGGCGGTTGTCAAAGTGCGAGAAAGTGGGAAAACTGTACAGTCTTCTGCCCTTAACTCAGATACGACTTTGGAGAATACAGAGGCCACAAAGCCTTTATCTATTTTAAAAATTGCTGACAATAGCCGCCTTCTTCCAAGGTATAGTAGTATCCTGCAACGCAGTGTGGAAGAAGGTGTAGGAATGGAGGATCTTGATACGCTGCAGTTAGAACTAGAAATGCTTCTCTCCTCTGTAGTGGTGCGACACCGCATGCTTCAAGAAGAGATAGCCAATTTGTCTTCAGTAGAGGAACGCAGAGACAAAAGGTCCAAAAGTGGGAAAGGCCTTTCTCTTCTGGATAAAAAGGTCAGAGAAGAAAAGTTCAAACCTAAAGAACTTAATGTTAAAACACAGTCTCCTCTACCTGCAAAACTGTTCAAGCAAAAAGCTGTTACCAGCTCAAACTCTCAAGTCATTCCAAATGTTCATGAAATTTCAAGAATTGAAGGTTCCAAATCTGAATCACCAAAGTTGCTCTTACCAAAAAATGATACTCCTAATAAATTCTGGGCATCTGTCGATCCATATTGCACAGACATTATGTCTGATGATATTAAATTACTAGAAGAATTAATTTGCACGCACAGTGACATTAGTGACTTTAAAAAAGTCCCCCCATTAGGTCGTCATTACAGTTTAATGTGGGCACATAATGATTTGTTGCAAGAAGAAGATGCAGGTAATCCAACTAGAGATAAAAAAAAAAATCGTTCTGACGTGTCTCTGTTAGTTGGAAAAAATGACAAAAAGGCACACAGTATAGCAGGACCTTTAACTCAGAGATTAGTCTCTGCCTTGCTTGAAGAAAATGTATATGTTGCAAATAATAACACAGATAACAAACTCTTTAGGGACAGTGATCCTCCAGTTTTAAGAGATCTTACTATTCAGAACTCTATCAATTTAGAATTAAGGATGCACAAAGAACTTGTAGAGCAAGGAATTTTAGAACCAGATGCACAAAAGAAGAATCAAGAGGACGACGAAATTTTGACTGAGATAAAACGGTGTCAACAGGAGCTTACTGCTCTTTCCAATCATAATGTAACACAGTTAAAAAGACTGTTGAGTTTAGCTCAGGAGGAAAGCAAACGGCAAGCGTTGAAGAGGAAAATTAGTACAGCGGATAACGAAGTGATAGAACACTACAAGAAACTTATACTAGCGAAACAAAGAAAAGTACCCTTAACAAAAAAAGAACAGGAGAAAGCGTGGTCGTGTCTTCGAGAGAGGGAAAACCTTTTGGACCAGTTGAATATGTTACCACACAACAACGTAGAACCTATAGGTTTCGGCACTACCAACTAAATGCAATTTTTTACTGTATTGTACAATATCGTGATAAAACTATGTATAAAAATTGAATAATATCAGTCTAATTTTTAAATCGAATGGTGTAACATTTATTTTAAAATATTTTCTTTGAATTATTTATTTTCTATTTCAAGAATAGATTTGATTACTTAATTCTGCCAATATTAATCATTTTTATAGAATTAATCTAGAGTAATATTCATACTGCCAACCATTGCATAATTTAATAAAACTCTGATCTTCAGAATGAATTTCTACCAAAGAGAGAGTAATTATCTCTTTACTCTAATTATAATTAGAATCTAAGGATGAGGTTTAAACAGAATCGTTCATAGATTCAATAATAATGTCACGACAAGTGTTTATTCAATATCACTGTACAGTTTTCTTCGTCCAGTTACCTTCAATAACGTGCGCACGCGATGGCACAACAATGATGAACAATTTTCGGGGTAACAAAAATGTACTATGCTTAATATTTGATAACATTAAAAGTGATGGATATATGCATATTATAATCTTGCAGGCAGGGCTGTCGTATTTTTTCTGTTTTCCATTCTTTAATAAACTTTTATGTAACGTTCTTAGTCGTTTCTCATTACACTGAAATATGTTATTGTAATAATGTGAAGTTTTTACGCTACAATGATATTACAGTAAACCATGAAATGATTACAAATCAGTTCGGAAGGCCCTGAAGGGGTGGAGGACGGTCCGATCGATGATCCAAATATACGTATACAGCCGCCATTTTTTTTCAGTTCATTGTCGTACCGTCGCATACCCCGTCGAACCAGATAATCGAGCATCTCTAATGATTTCATGGCATCCCGTACACCAAATGCAACTACCGCTGCTTCCCTTGCAGGAATCAAAGGATGCTGCTTTGGCAGTGACGCACTAAAACTAGTAGTATTGTGTTTTTATGCGATTTTGGTGACTTAGAACGCGAACAAGAGCAAGAAAGCCATCATAAGACAGAAGAGACCCATGGCCTCGGACAGGGCAAAGCCCAGGATGGCGTATGAGAACAACTGCTGTTTGAGAGAGGGATTCCTGGCATAACCAACGATCAAAGAACCAAACACTGAACCAATTCCTGCACCTGAAATCAATAACAGTACATTTAAGTCTTTGTTTTATGATTAGTCAAAGGAATGAAACTTGTAATATAACTTTACTACTGCGTGGAGGAATTGGGATCAAAAGGCAAATAATATAAGGAATGCTATCATCAAGCAAAAGAGGCCCATTGCTTCAGATAGAGCAAAGCCAAGGATAGCATAATTGAAAACTTGCTGCTTTAAGGATGGATTTCGGGCATAACCGATTATGAGGGATCCAAAAATTAAACCAACACCAATTCCTGGAATAGAAATTTGGGACTTTTTCTAATGAGAAATGTGAATATTAAATAAGGAATCATAATGGATTAGAATTTTTGTAATTGACAAAGATAAAGGATATACGCACCTGATCCAGCGACTCCCACGGTGGCGGCACCAGCACCAATGAATTTCGCAGCAGAATCGATATCACGGCTGATTGCGGATGTCTGGAAACTACGCACAATCGAGGACTGCACCAGTGGAGACTACAAAATAATCATTCAAGTAATTAAAGAAAAAATTCTGTAAAATTAAAAAGAGAACAACATTTTAAGTATTTGAAAGTATTACAAGGTCAAGAAAGCTTAAATTTAATCTAAAGAATGTCATGTCCAGCAATAATTTCTACTATAGTGCTACATATATTACATAAAGTTGATCTACTTTTACCTCTAAAATAACATGCCTTACATAACCTTTATGTTCATTGATTTTGCATGTGTAATCAATATTTTGATGCAATAAAGTAAATTTGGTTTATCATTTAGAATTAAAAAACACGTTTTGTTTTTTTAATACACAACACTCAATTTTGTTTTCAAGAAAACAATGAAAATATTAGTATCTTATTCGCAATTCCAGGTTATCAAATTTAATTCTATTGACAAAGAATATACCATTAAAATCATTTATTGCTTCAAGTCTTTTCATGATATCAATTGAAACTAAAAAAAAATTACTGAACTAATCCATAACTGAAAAGATTCATATGCTAAAAGATAATTATTTCTAGTTATATCTTACATCCCTTAAATTCCTTATTTCAATCAATTAAATAATTCTATTCATAATAAATCCCAATTTAATACAACTTTATATTTTCCATGACATAACTTTAAATTGCAACAGTACAGTTGAATAATTCAACACAGCTCAATGCCCCAGATGATATATGTCAATGAATTACCAAAAATGAACAAATTTATTTCACAAATCTTTTGTTTCTCTCTAAAAAGCAAAAAAGCTTGGACTTATGAAAATATAGCGGCTTATATAACCCGGTAACGGGAATAGGTTATGCAATGCTCAACGAAAAATATTTACAGCACTGATTGGAGTCTGGATCTGATTCTGTTGTATAGACTGGCTGTGATTCACTACGGCGCTGCTCAGCGGCCGAATGTAGTTCTTACTTCCAGCGAACAACTGAAAATCCGGTGTAAATTCTAAGATTGAAGATTATATAATAACGTGTAATATGAAATCAAACTGAGGATGACAAAATATACTCACGGCCGACCTGGTGACGATGGGTGCGATGAATTTAGTGCAAGCGTACATGATGACGTTTGAAGTGTGGCTGCTTTAAAGAGTATCTGAAACAAGGAACGTTTCGAAAAATCGAAGACCACGAATTGCCACCAAGGTGTGCTGTAATGTAACCCGGTGGACACCAGCGAATGACTGGCCATGAGATAGGACGTACGTAGCTTAGTATTACGTAACATTCCTGATGGGGTCGTTATGTGAGATTCAGGAGTCAAAATTAACTCTAGTATCACAACTCGAGTATCGCCTAATTTCTGTTATTAGGAATAAAAGTAAAAACCACGAAGCAATGAATGGTCGACGAAAGAATACAAAATGGCCACTTCTCGTACTTTGCCTTCCGCTCGCTTAATTAATTTCTTCTTTGCGATTATCTAAGAACTTATAAATTATGATTCTTAATGATATTTTAGATTAAAATATGATATTGAAAAAATGATTAATGAGAAATTTTGAGAGTTTTTATTTTATTTTAAGCAATTTTGAGTTAACAGGAGGTCAGACTTACCAGAGTATAGTAAGAAGAGGCGGTAAGAAGACCCGGCCTTGGAATGTTCAGTTGATGAGAGACTAGTGAACGAATCGCTCGTCGAACGAACAATCTCCACTGAACGAACCGAACCGACTTTCGTGCAGTGACCTATTCACTACTTGCAACGCCTCGACTCTCGCCGAACACGATTATCGACCAACCGAATTTAGCCGAACGCTTCTGCGTCTGCAGTAACTAATAAATACATTTGCTATTATGTATTTCCAGAAATTTTCCAACTCCCAAACCTTTAAATGTTTTATATTAAAATTCGTATTATCTTTTATCGTTACTCTTTCTGATAAAATTTTCTAAACGTTGTATTGAAACAAAAAGATGGATGATTTAAACATTTTTAAATATCGACTAGTGTAAACACTCGTTTGATTCATATTTATGCTAGGGATTTTTTAGAATATGTCTATGGTGAAGATGTGATTGGTTACTATGAAATTGGACTAGAGGTTAAGATTATAAAGGTTATCTTTGTATAATATGTAAGTATGCATTTTAGTGATTTGATCAAATTTTAACTATTTAATTTTCTGTCCCTCTTTATGAAATAGTGGAAAGTTTTAGAGATTTAATATTCTTTTACATTAATGCATTTAGTGTTCAAAATTTACCATAAAGGTTAGATTAGGTTTTGAATCTTTACAATTCCAATAATTTTTTAAATGGTAGAAATTTTTCCATCTACTCAAACATGTTTAAGTAAATTTGTTAAAACATAATCTAATCTTTTTGAACATTGAAGTAATTAATCCTTTCGCTTCGGGTGCCGCTAATAGGCGGCGCCGACTAGATGACCTGTAGGTACGGATGCCGCTTATAGATGGCGACCGTGAATAAAAGACGGCAAGGAATGCCGAAGTTTGAAGAGCATTTGAAAAAAGGAGAGGCATGTTTTCGTACATCAAATACTTTGTTAGCGATGAAATGGATAGACAAAAAAGAAGTTTATATGATTACGAGTATGCATACTGCAGATTTTGCAGCGGTATCTAGGTATGGAGAACAACAGAGTGTGTAGAAACCTGTGTGTGTTATAAGTTATAATAAGTCAATGGGCATAATAGACAAAGTTGATATGGTTCTAAGCACTGTTAATTCAACGCATAAATTGTTGAAGTAGTACCGCAAATTTTTCTTCCACGTCATAGACATTTGTGTGTGGAATGCATATTATGTTTATAAGTACAATTGACGAGAAACCATTTCCATGGCAAAATTTCAGTTAGGGTTAATAAAACAAATAATTGCAAAGTATCTGCACAATGTAGTTCAGCGTCAAAGCAGACTCATTGACAATCCAAATCGGTTAACAGAGAGACATTTCCCTTATTCTATGAGCCAAAAAATAAAAACCGAAAACGAAGATGTGTCATTTGTAGAAAAAATGATAAAAGATCCGAATCACGATATGGGTGTAAAGATTGCAATGTTGGCTTATGTATAGATCCTTGTTTCAAAATATATCATTCAGAATTATGTTACTAATCTTTACATATTAATATATTAACTAATTTACTTTTCATAATTAATTATATTAAACATTTTATCATAAAGTCTTGTAAATATGTAAATATGCAATATATTACCTGTAATTTTGTAAGCCTTTTCATATTAAAGATGTAAATTATACTTATCATATTGGAGCAAAGATTGTTTTATTGTTTTATTCAGCAGAGTTGTTATTTAAGACTTAGGAAAACATTTATACAGCAATCATGCCACTGTGCGCATTTGCGCGCCTCCGTACAGGGAGAGCACTTAGGCAGACTGGACTGCCGAAGCGAAAGGGTTAAACTAAAGAAATATATTTTTATGAAATGAGAACATTCTTTAATTTGGTGCTTTCTTAATAAAATGATAAGTATATTAATTTCTCAAGCTCTCATAATTGATTTCTTGTTTTTATGATAAAGTGAAACTTGAAAAGAAAAAGTTTAAAATCAAATAGTCAAAATTGGGAAAGTTATTAAATTGCATAATTACCTCTTCATTTTAATAGTCTTCAATTCTTAGTTTATACATAGCTTACTTTTCCTGTCAAATTTTTAAAATCTTGAATAAATTTTTAAATAAAATTTATTCGTCCTCTTTGAATATAATATATTATGATATAAAATATGACATGCACGTCATTCTACGCTTTTCCGCTTGTGTTTTAGAAGTTGTAAATCGTTCTCGTATTGAAGTATTTGGTTAGCATTGTATACTTGAAAGAATCGTTTCCCATGTTCAAATGTCGCAATCATAATCGCACAAGCTGGAGCTACTTTAATTACTCGCGGAATTAGTCCTGTAAATAATCCTCTCACTCCATTTTGCATATAAATTTTTTGTATTACAATCCACGTTCCGCCAATACGTCTAGGTTTATCTGTAATTCATATTCTCGTTAAAGAAAGATACAGATATGTGAAAGACATAGAGATATAAAAAGAAAGTGGAGAATGAAACTTATAATACCTGAATAAATCTCTTTCTCACCCATTTCTATTTGTCTATGTGTCTTCACAACGTCAAATGGAATAGTTAAAAATGCGGCTATCTATAAAATCAATATGTATATAGTAGTTTTATATCTCTGTCATTATCATTAAAGTTAGAATATAAACAAGACACCCACAGATCCAGCTATAGCACCTGCTATGAAATTAAAAGTAAAAGTCTGTTGAGTCACTTGAAACTTTTGCTTTATAGTTTCGTAATTTAACCAGTAAATCGCACTAAAAGGTACATCACGTAGAAGAGTAGTAGTTAATCCCATCCATAAGCCAGGAACCCCATTATATTTTATAACAGTTTTCAATGCTTGAAGAATTTCTAAAAGAGATAGATATATTACATTATTATTATGCATAATTTATGATGTGAAGAATAATAAGCACAAGAAATTACCTGCATAACTTAATCTCTGAGATTGCATCTTTGTTCTAATTAACTCTAATGGGCTCACTAAGGTTGCAGCCCAAATCCGTGCTGTAGCCCCAGCCAACATAGGAATCCAAAATGGCTGTTCCATGGTAACTCCACTAACTTTTCTGTAGTTGTTATTATATTTATCCTATGAACATATGAATAATATTAGAAAATGGAGAAAGACTTAAACGAAGTTCAAGGGAAGTTTATATACCTTAAGATATAATCTTAACTGTTCATATGAAACAAAATACACTATGGTTGCAGGTACAGCTAGAACAAGAGTAGGACTTAAACCACTCCATAGTGAAAGAATACCTTCATTCTTGCTAATCTTCATAAAGGCATCCTATAAACGAATTATTCTATATTATTTAATTACTAGTTTTTATTATTGTTTAAATTTTAGCAGAAATTTTTATATGCGTCATACCACTGTGCCATTAAACTTTCCATTTCCTCTAGCCCATATTGGACCTTTCCCATTTAGACAAGGACATAAGTGATCCATTAAGCCATTACAATAAAGAAAACATTTGTTAGAGAGCATTGCTTTCTGCTGTGCTTGTAGTCTGATCTTAACTACATCCAAAGGAGTAACTATAAAAGAAAGTTTGTAATATTTTCTCTATAGAATTAATTTTTTTTTTGTAAAAAATATGTTGTATTAGACAAGAGTAAATCTTACCAAAAATTGACGTAATAAAAGCACCTGTACAAGAAGCAACAATTTGTTGATATGGTCTGACTCGAAATCTTGGATCATCCAGATCCAAATTTGGAGGTATGCCGCTTAACTTATTCATTTCCAAATTTTATTTCCCTTCCGCATTTAATAATATCTTTGTTTGTAAATCATTTTTTGATCATTCTAGAATTAAGAAGACAATAACATGTGTTTACTAATATGATGAAATAGTTGTTAATTCATCAGTTTCATGAGATTTTGTTATTATCCGAACGTAAATAATTTAAAAGAGTAAAAACAATTATATGTATTAAGTATTATATGTAATTTTGTTAGAAATTATTAAAAAATTCTTAAAATAAAAATTAACAACGATGATAGTATGGTTGATCTAAGTATGTATTAAAATTAATGACTGTCTTTCAATGACTTACCTTTTATTTGGTTCCAGCACATGATCCTAACTCGTGCAACATTCGATTACATCATAAAATTACGACTTTGTATAGAAAACCATACTTGTAAGTCGGTCTGCAATTCATGAAAAAATAACATTGTACTGTATAGTCAACCATTCATTGGATGATTCTATGATTGGGAAGTCTAGGGTCATGTGACAAATTTAAAAAAAGTATCTATTAGATACTTGTACTTAGATTATTTTTAGCACTAATTACGCTTTAATTACTGAGATATAAAATACATTAAAATTTATTTATCCAGAGAACAATAGAATGAAAATGAGATTTTAGTGAAATTTATCAATTCATTCATTCGTTCACTCACTAGAATCGCTAGTGAGTTTGATTTTTGAGTTTTGAGTTTAATATTTTTCTCTTTAAAGTTTCTCTTAAAATTCATGAAAATTTCTAAATATATATATATTAATTTTAAATTGAACAGAAAATTGCCAACAACAATTAAAATTTTGTTCACCAGTACTATATATTTAACTATTTAATGATTTGTTTTATCTTGGTTGGTGCTCACCTTTATTGAATATAGATAATAATTGTAATATTGGATTGAATACTAAATTCATTTACTTTTTACTAACATAGTATATTTAATATTTAATATTATTTATTTAATTATTTATTTAAAATTTAATAAAGTATTTCAATTTCTTATGAAGGATATATATTTATATAGAAATAGAATAAATAGGTTATTTCTTAATTAAAATCCTTGATGTGTTCTAAACAAAGTTAAATAGTCCTTTCGAACTTCTAGGGGCTTTGATTTTTTTATTCTTAAATCTACTTTTCTCCTATACATAGGTAGTAACACAATAATATTGTTACAATAAGACAAATAAGATATTGATATAAATACAACATATAAATTTAAAATCTAGTACTAAATTTATACTGTTACTACAAAATAATATAGATAATAATAGAGATATATATAAGTAGTATAATAGGTAACTGATACAATAGGTATAAATATAAATAAGTATTAATATAGTATATAAACGTAGTATGTAAAACTTAATACCTAGAACGTAGATGAGTTTAATTGCTTCGCAGTGAATGAATTTATTAGTCAACCTAATAGAATAAGGAAATTTAAATATCCCGCGCGATTTAAATAGTATCATCGTCAAATATAAAGTCAAATTCAAGTGGTATCGTGTATCAAATACTTTCTATTCCAACGCTAATCTATAATAAATTTAATTTGTGATCAAAATCCGCGCATGCGTACAATCTGTACACATTGCGCATGTGTAATTTATCGGGTTTGGAGGGGCGTAGAAAGGAGGCCATATTGTACAGTTAAATTGAAAGAACGAAAATAATTATATCATCGTATAGTCGTGCTTGTTTCGTTTCATATTTTTTCTACCGTACATATTCACGTAGGTGTTGTACGTACGCCGTGAGTAGATAAACAGTGCGCAAAGTCTATTTGGTTGCTTCGACAATTTCATTTTTGTAAATAACTACAAGTTGTAGTAGTGTGTTCCGATATCTAGGTATCGTCCGTCAGTCTACTAAAGGGGTTTATTGCTCCAGACGAGATGGGCACTCGGGATGACGAATATGATTATTTATTTAAAGGTAAATCTCGATTCGACTCATCAACCTAACTACTATTTATTAGAGAAGTTTGGCGAAAATTTTTCCACGCATACATGTATACACATCCACATACACGTTTGTGAAGTACGCGTATACGTGTATGTATATATATATATATATACATATTTGTATGTGTGTATGTACTGTGTATACGTGTGTGCTGCTGCTATTCATTATGTATACACGTATACACGTACGATTTTGTATACGTATATGTGTGTATTCATTTTCTTTTTAATTATATAGTTTATTATTCTATAATTTGTATTATTTTATAATTGTTATTGTGTGATTATTTTATATATATATACATCGGTATGTTAGTTAAACATCACAGTTGTCATCATTCAGTAACATAACAGGTTCCGAAATAACGTCAAGTTTGAAACGATGATACGATTGACAGAAAAAGCGTAGAATATCGAGGCTTAAACGATGACATCAGAGATGAAATTTTCACATGTGAAAACTTGTCAAATGATTTTTGTCGGACGACGTGTTCGAAATTATCGAAGTTACAGTTAATCGAATGAGTCAACTATCTAAATCTATTTTTGTTTCGTGGCCAGTTACACCTTTGTGTATACCCTCGTTATCCGTGATTCGTGATTCATTTCTCTGAACAACTTATATGATTAAAGGGTCCTTAACAAAAGTGACCCTTGTGTTTATTATTTTCAGGGGAATAAAGAAATCTGGCAGTCTTAATTGTTGCTGAATAGATCTTTACCTTTTTTAGCAAAAATATTTACTATATTAGATTTAGAAAATTTAAAGATCCAAAAATGTATAGAATGCAAATATGCAAGAATACATAAAGTATACAAAGTAGAGTATTTCTTATAATTTTTCATAGCCAAAATGAATCTCTATCTCACTTGCACTTTTTTAATTATGTTTCATAAAAATATAAATTTGCATTAAAATCTATAGTCTAGTAATTATATGACAGAAGAACATTATTCAATCGATGTTGGCATTGCACACTAGAGCAAGAATAGCAAAATGACAATTTGTAATTTTTCATGGAAATTTTGTAAATTTACAATAATTTCTGTTTTGGGGATGTCAATGATTTTTGATAAAGTTTGATTTTTTTTCTTATATGATATATCTTTCCATATAACTCCCTTTCTTTTTTAAGCATTTGGTACCTTGTACAAAGTTTATTTCATTTGTACAAATATCTATATTTTTATATAGACAAGAATGATATAATTAGAGAAGGATATAAATTAAATATTTGTGTAAATAGGAAGTATAACTAGAATAGGATGGAATAGACAAAGAGTACATAGAGTCTAACTTTGATTTCTTCATGTAGTATTATACAATTTTTATTTATATTTTAAATATTGGAAGTTTTGGTGTTAAATTATAGTGTTATGTAAATTATAAAGTTGTAGATTCTAAATAAAATTATTTTTGAGGTAAGGTATTTCCAAATTAGGTAAAGATTAATATCTAAAGAAATTAATTTTATTGCACTGTATGATGATACTATTCTGGTCTAATTATTCATTGTTTCTTAAATTAATTAAAAGATTTTTTCTTTATAATTACATAAATGAATTAATAAAATACTAATTGTACAAAACAAAATACGTAAATTTTTATTTTACCATTTTGATTTATTTAATAAAGTATTTTTTTGTTATTACAGTTGTTCTTATTGGTGATTCTGGTGTAGGAAAAAGTAATCTTTTGTCAAGATTTACGAGAAATGAATTCAACTTGGAATCAAAGTCGACTATAGGAGTTGAATTTGCTACGCGTAGTATACAAGTAGATGGGAAAACTATTAAAGCTCAGATTTGGGACACAGCAGGACAAGAGCGTTATCGTGCTATCACATCTGCGTAAGTTGAAGAAATAACAGTATTCTTTTCTAAATCATTAATGTGTTTTAAATTCAAATCTTTCATGTTCTTTATCGACATAATATATTTCATGAAACTTAAATGTTATCAAAATAATTATACTTCTTTTAATACAATAAATAGTAATTTTATCTGGATGAAAATTCCTAGGTACTATCGTGGTGCAGTTGGGGCTCTGCTGGTGTACGATATCGCGAAGCATTTGACGTACGAAAATGTGGAGAGATGGTTACGAGAATTGCGGGACCATGCTGATCAAAACATCGTTATTATGTTGGTGGGAAATAAATCTGACTTAAGGCATCTACGTGCGGTTCCAACCGACGAGGCGAAAGCGTTCGCGGAGAGAAACGGCCTCTCTTTTATTGAAACTTCTGCTTTAGATTCTACAAATGTTGAAACAGCATTTCAAAATATATTAACAGGTAAACTTACTGCTAAACTTATTCCTAAAGTAAAAATTAACTGAGATATATAATTATATTTATATATTTATATTTTATATTTATATTTATTTTATATTTATATACATAAAATATTCAGTTTAAAGCGAGAAAAATCACGGAGAACATCATAATAATACCTTAAAAGTAGTTAATAAATTTACAGATTCTTTAAAATATATTTCTGCTTCAATTCCACTCATTTAATTAGATTTGTAGAAACAGGAATTTCTATAAACATTCATAATCAATTTGTGATCATATTGCATTTAATAGAAATTGCAATTAACCAATGAGATTTCTTTTCTTTCCAAGGGACTTCTTTCTAACTCTACATAGTATTTGTTTTGGAAGTAATTGCTGCAGTATTTTTTGCTAAATGGAAGTAACATTGCAGCGATTTGATACATGCGTTCTTAAAGATAGATGATGATAGAGTATTTGATTATTACAGAAATCTACAGAATCGTATCGCAGAAACAGATACGCGACCCACCCGAAGGTGATACAATCCGGCCACAAAACGTAGAACCCATCGACGTGAAGCCAACAATGAACTCAGAGGGAATGCGCAAGCAGTGCTGCCAGTGACTCACCTTGCTGCTTAAAATGTGTGTACACGCAAATACAGTATCAATATCACGAGAGTACACTCAAATAATACCAACTTTCTAAGAGAAAAAAATTTAGTCTATGGTCCAGTAAAAAGAAACAAAAGTGAAAAAAAGAAATGAGAAAGTTTCTGGAATAATTCTTTGTACGATAGCATAGTTTTAATATAAGAAAACCATGATTAGTTAATTATAAATATTAAGTTGATTTGTAAATTGAGTTAATTTTAACATACATCAAAATTAAATACTACTAAAGACACTTTTATTATGTATTTTTTCTTCCATGATGATTGTTACTAATTGACTAGTTTTATTATTGTATAGTTACACATTTTGATATATTCAAAGTTCTAAGATTTTATTGTTTACAGAATAAGAGTAACACTTCTCACTTTGTCATAAAGAAAATTATTAATTAGAGAAGAAAATAAACGTAGAACACATTCACGCTGTACTTATCTAAAATTTATGTTTTATAGAAATATCTAAGATAATACATCCTAAGATTTATTCATATTTCAATTACACTAAAATTTATTTTTTTATATTTATGAAAGTGGAAAACGTTTTTTTATGAATACTTATCAATGTCAGAAGATCGACGAATAATAAAGCTTCACAATTGTAAGTTTCGAGGGTTTGTTTTATATTAAATTTTACTTAACGTAACAGAAGCCGTTCATTTTCGTCAGTATTATTTTTTAAATGTTTTATTGCACGTACTCTGAATATATATACATATGTAACACGTAGTCTGTAAAAATGTTAATTTTTAAAAGATTCTTACGGACTGATAAGAGCTTTAAATTGTAACATTTCAAAACATGGATTACGTGTAATCGAATGTATGGGAACTTATACGTGTATAAAAAAGCCATTTCATATCTTTTTTTTACATGTAAACGAATGCTGAGACATAATGCATTTCATTAGAGTAGTATTAGTGTGTAACTTTCAGATAAATAAATATTTCTTTTGATTATTGAGATGTACTTTTCAAATTTTTACAAAACATTTTTCTCGTGTACATTTGCCCACTATATAAAATATTTTTCATATAATAAATAAAACTACGAGTAGATTTATGTTTGTTTAAATTCGATTATTTAATCTTTATTAAATTCATCCTTTATACAATTTTCTGCTTATTCCTATTGTATTATGAAAACTTGAAAATTCAATCTTAAAACAATAAATTGTAATGAAAATTAGTCATTGAATCATTCATCAATTTATGTTTTTGAGATTCATCATTAATGAGTGAAGACAAATAAAAAATTTCATACCAATCATTATTCAGTCTGCTGTGACAATAATGAATTATATTAAGAATTTATAAATTATTATTTTTCTATTGTTTAAGCATACACTATTTAAAATCTAATTATATCCCTGTGATACCTAAAAGGTATTAAATGCTAATAAAATAGTTTAGTAAGAGTTACTTATATTGTTTAATATATGTAAATTTACAATCATGTTAAAGAGAACAAAGTAGGAGAAAAGATTTATAGAAATTTCAAATGTGTTTATACATATTTTTTATTTGCTACAGTTTAACTTGAAATAAACACTAGTTCGATGAAATAAATCAAGATTTTTCATAGAAGAAGAGCATATCCCTAAAACTAAACACATCAAGATATTGAACATTTTCTAACATAATTCTTATTCTCTCTACTGGCATAAGAATTGCAATGTATCATTTGCACATGGTATAAGACCACATTAATCTTTAAATGTGATTGCATATAATAACTGCGATTATGTACCTTTGTGTTTGCAGAAGGACATACAAAGAGGCAGAGGGAAAAAGAAAAGTGGTCGACGGTAAACGTAACAGGTGCAAACAGTACAAGAATCAAGACTATTTACGAATATAAGTATACACTGATTACTGGTTTCCCAAATAATCCGGCGTTCTGGATGCAAAATAGACTGTTTTTTGGCTCCGTTATTTTATGGAAGCGGATATTAATAGTAGTACTTAAAAGAAAACATCGGTACAATTTTGCTCTCAACAGTCGCTTCAATTTGATTGAAACATATTACTATTACTGCTGTTATTATTACTGCTACTACTAATATTACTACTACTACTACTACTATTACTATTACTACTACTATTACTATTATTATTATTATCACCACTACTAGTATCAACGTCGCCACCATCAGTATCATTAAATCAGCCTTTTTTGACCATGGAACAAACAAATTTTTATTATTATTTGTATGCTTTAGTTGAAAATGTAATAGGAAAGATTGATATCATAGACTCCTCAAGTTCCTTCGGATTATTTGGGAAATGAATGATGAGAATCGGGGAAAATATAGCGACACGTATATACAATAGCTGGATACGTTGGAGTAAAGAATACCATAGACACGATCATACAACCCAAAAATACACCATCAGAAATATTTACGAAGGACGAAGATATGCATATGCACTAATTCTGTCCCCAAAATTCATCCTGCCTCTCTCCCTTCCTCTCTAATCTCTCGCCACTATCTTTATCTCTGATATGTTACAATAAGTCAGTGTTGTATTACTGCTTCTTTATAATACATATGTTATTCTACTTGACACGTAGAAGCGAACGGTTTATAAACGTTACACAAAAGAAATGTGTCTGAAATACTTGGTCGCATCTTGGAGGGGTGCATACTTTGTGAGTCACAGGGATGAAAAGAGTGTACCATGGGTGTCGAAAGTGATGATCTTCATAAAGGAATTCCCAAAGTGTACTAAAAAGTGCAAGTGAATGTTCACAATTAATTATAGATTAACAACTATATATTCTTCCATAAGTGAGCTGAGTAAGAGATTGTACGAGCAAATTAGTCACCTGAAATTATATCCATAGTGCATCAACTTGATGACAAAGATTGGATCGAAAGATGCAAGCAATAATTATTTGTTAAGTAGCAAAGCATTAGTATTAATATCTTTTTGGTTTTTGATCTTACGACTGATGATGTATCATTATTCCAAAATTTGGCCGAATGTTTCAGAGACAGTCTATATTATAACACAAGTGAAGTCTTGCAGTTTAAGTATACAGGTGCACGATTATAGAAGAAGACAAATAAGAGAACAAGATAGAAGAAGCTTAACGAGAGCAACTGAGGAAGAAAACAAAAAATGAAAAAAAAAAGAATTAAATCGGACTTGAAACACTTTTATTGTTGCTCACTCTCTGCTTTCGAATTTGCACCGTAGCGTTGACCTTGAAATACGATAAGCAGCTTATCCATTTTTTAAACAAACAAAAGAACACTTTCTCCGAAGGTATTCTTTTTTTCCAAGTGGAAAAAAGCTGAGAAGTAAGAGAACTGAAAGAACGAAGGAAGAATTGAAATTTTGGCACAGGAATTAACGAATTCAAATTTTGACGCGTATCATAAAAGTGATAATACACGAAAGTACACTATTTGCGAGATTATATCGTACTTTCTAGGCGTCTAATAATTATCGCTTCGATGTGTGTAGCCGCAATGTAATCTGTTATCGTTACAAGTCCTCGTTGTATCTTGATGAATAAATAGAGAGTGAGTAAAACGTTGAAATATTGAAATGTCTACACCTCGCTGTATTATGCGAGGACATTGATGGTTCGTGCAATAGTAATCATACCAAGAAAACGATAAAACGAGCACACAGAACCGGTTATAGGGAACTATAACATTATTCTTTTCTTTTCTTTTTAATTTGAAAAATATCATTAACACGTTGATTGCCACAGCGATCATTGGTGATCTACGTTACTAATCCTTTTTTTAAATAAGATAAATTTCATGGACTAATAAGTTATCAACAATGTGAATGATTTGGATAATATTATCAGAAGAAAGTGTAAATACTATATAATATCTGCAAAACTTAAATTTTATGGTGTAGTATATTTCAATCAAGCTTCTAGACAAAATATGAAAAATGACGTGGCAGTCAACGTGTTAACAAATACAGGAAGTCTTGGAAATATAATTTATGCTTTTCCGAGAGCGCTATTTATTAGTAAAATAATTATCTCTTTTATCGCAATTTACCTGGTAAATTGCAATAAGTAATAGAGATAACTACCAGTAGTGTTCCGGTAAAAGTGTGAATTTTATTTAAAATACTTCTCTTTAAATAAATAATCATTTTTATTTTCCAAAATAGCTTAATGAGCAATTAATAAGAGGAAAAAAAGAGTGAATTTAGAAAGTCCGCAAGATTATGCGTGACCATACATAAGAAGTAAAATTCCTCTGGCTGACTAGCCAGCTTTTAAAATGTAAATTCATTTCGAAGCAATGATAGTCGAAAAATTCTAATTTCGTGTCAGAGCGTGCGATGAATTAACAGAACAATGGAAGAATCATACTTTTCCCTTCGGATATACATACAACATGCCTTTTCAGTTTCCATTTTGTACCATTAGGTTACTAAATACGATACTTGATGGAACTTTTTCAAGTTCCATTTTTGCGAAGATTGAATTTGTACGAATGGAATATTTAGAACGATGAATTTTTAGACATTATTGAGATCAGTTTATTCTCCGTTGATTCGATATATATATATATATATATTTATACATATATATATACCACACTAAATAAATAACATATATATATATATTAATATATATATATATATATTATTATATGAAAGAAGATATCGCCGAATCGGCGACATTTTATTAACCAATGCTTTGTACTTCATAATTTTATTAATAAAATCACTTTTGCTTTGAACATATATGTATACGTGTGTATTGTACAATTTTTCGTTTCGTTAGCCAAAAATATTGATATTAATCGATATAGCTTTGTATAAATAGGTACATTATATATCGCTACTTTTATCATAATTTTAAGACTGTATATACAAAGAATCTCAAAACTCACGTGATACAATGCAGATGATATGCAATAATTCGATACTACACTTAACAATAAATTATGCGATTATTTACAGTTTCTCTTTTCTTTACAACATATTTTTTCGCTGTTATTTGTAGTTTCATTTATTTTACAAATTAAAGGTTCCTTAAATGGAAGTCCTGAATTTAGAAATAATAAAAATAAAAAATAATGCATTATTATAATGATACAGATATTGTTTAATTTTATCACTGGTTCAAGAAACTACATAGGCATGCTCGCGGAAGCTGGTTCAAGACGTACTGTGTTTCTTTGAGCTAGACCACCATGATTTTTCTGTCTCCATTCGAGCCACCGTAGTAAATCTGGGCTTTGTGAGGTATCATTAATATCTGTTCGAGCTTCTAATTGCTGATAATACGCTTCACGCAATAGACGAAACGTTTGCACATTTTTGTATGGTAGCTGAGTCATGGGATCTAAATATTTTGCTGGGAGCCTAAATATTTTTTTATATTTATAAATTTATCTTTATCTATTAAAAAACTATGAAAAGTATATTTTTGATATTTTACCTAGTAATTGCACATAAAGGTTTCATTGGTGATCTTGGAGTGGAAGGTTTTTTGAAAGCTTCAGAGAACAGTTGTTCATTTTCGAAAGTAATGAAGGTTCTTTCGTAATATCCTTTTGTTTGTTCATAGTAATATTTGCCTTTGTTGGAATTTTGAGAAGATTCCTTTTTGGCAACGTCCGTCATGCCATTTTCTGTCTTTACAGTTACAGCACTGAAATGAATAGAATTTTATTGTTAGAATATTGTTAATTTAATTGAAAAGAAAATTATATTTTACCTTTCACCTGTTGTCCCATCTGGATGCTTGTCTTCCAAATTTGCATTTTTTTCATCATCTCCTTCGACATTAATTTTATCTTCTTCTTTATCATAATTCACCTCAGAAAGTATCATAACAGGCATTGCTAAAGACTGATACCTAATCATAGGACCAGTTTGCGATTTTCTTACTGTCCTAGTATTTTTTTTTTCATTTTCTAGTTTCTGATACTTTTCTGCAATTAATAAAATTGAATTAACAAAAATAATAAAAAAATTAAAATTATCAATAGCATATTAGGCAATCTAATGATCATCATATCAAACCTAATGATTTCATATTGATCTGTTCAGTTTGCAATGCTTCTTCTAATAATTCTTCTTGAGTAGGCTTCCATGTATCATGTCTTATAACTCTAGTTTTCCTTTTTTGATGCTCATTTCTTTCAGTAAGTCTTCTTTGTGTTGCAGCCGATTTTGCAGCAGTAGATCGACGTATAGATTTTCTTTCTATAAAAGATTACAATTTATTGTTTGTCCATATAATTCAGCATTTATTTCACATACATTCACCTGTGCTCTCGATAAAGGTTCTTTGCCTTGGCTGTCTTACTCTCTTTTCTTTAGATGGCAATTGATTAGACTGAACTTTAGGTTCTTTGTAAGCTTTTGTTACTAGCCTACGTTTTTTCTTAGGTCCCTCCTGTTCAGTATCAGAAATGGGCTCATCATTTTCATCTATGCTAAAGTCTGAATCTACTTCATCTTCCGCTTCATCTTCTTCCCTAAATTAAGACAAATTGCTTGTGATTAATTCTTATTACCATAATGTTGACAAATTGGTGAATAAATAAATTGACATTAACATGTAATCATGATCCTGTTCTACTTCGTCAAAACCTCCATAAGTTGTTTTATAAAAATCATCTTCCTCTTCTTCATCCAGTAATTTTGCCATCTTACTTCCGGCGTTTGAACGCCGATCTCTATTTAGTGCCATTTTTATAGTTATGTAAATTACTTTTGCTTTGATTAATTTCTAATTTTTCAATACTATTCGCTTTTCACAGTTACTAAATCTATTAATTTTACAGGTTAACTTAACCTAGAAACAGAAGATAAAATGACCACATATTTATTCACTTGTATGAATTATCTGATGTTTTGAAAGTGGACGTCTTTTAATACAGCAAGAATGAGCTGTTTTTAACTTTTCACATTTTACCCTTATTTGCGTATATATATCATATATTAAAAACAGGTCATAGGTACTAACAACAATTCATAATCGATATCACTTTCGATAATTATCGATGTTATCGTTATCGTTTTTATCGATAGTGACATATTCGAAAACAATCGATAATCGCGTTTAAATTTAAAAGGCAGAAATAATTTATTACCATATTTACTTTTTAATTGATTATTATCATATATCATTATTATCATTATTTTTTAAAATTTATATCGAATGTATTTTTGTTATGTAAAACTATATTTTCATAGGTTTACTGATAATAATCTAAACTTAAATAAAAAAAGACATATAAGAACGAGATACAACTTTAATTAACGAACCTTATTGTAGTAATAGTAACAGAAAAATATTTTTTGTTGTGTAATAATCTGTGTAATATATTCTGCTTGAGCAAAAACAAGCGATACATTTATTTTGATAATATTTGAATATGAAGCGTTTAAATTTATTGTTTCACGATACAGTGGATTATAAACAACGAGAGAGAGAGAGAGAGAGAGAAAGAAAGAGAGAGAGTAAACCTCCAGATAACCTGACTGCACCCTATCAGTAACATTTAACATGCACGATTACTTGAAAAAAATACTGCATTTTGTTAACTTTAATGGAAAATTTTTGGCTCGTTTATACAATTTTTCATTTTCTTATTTTACAGATACGGGAACATCTCGTTGAAAATGGAATTCTAAAGATTGGAACAAGTAACAATGTAATTATTTTTAGAAATATTTTCTACAAAAGTTCTACGTTTTTATACAGATCATGAAATTATGAAGTTATGGGGTTTATATAATGACTACATTTTTTATTCGAAATAAATAGGAGCTATATCAATATTTAAACAAAATTAAAAATAAGAATAAAAATTATGAAAATTTGTTAAAAAATAACTAAAAACACGATATCTTGAGTCTTCGATTTTCAGTGTTTATTTTCAAAATAGAAATTGTATGATAGAAAATAAAACGTATCTATAAATAAATGATCTACGTTGATTCTTTACTTATAATTATAAATGAATAAATACCTATCAACAAAACTGAAAATGATTAATTATTAATTATTATTATAGAGATTAGCCCCTGGAAAAAAATGTTATATTTAATCAAACACAGTAATACGAAGTCAATGAAAACAGTAAGGTCATCTGTTCCTTTCAACCAGGTACGATAGAGTTTCGAAAAAATTTATGGCTGGTATGATAATTAATTAAGCTAGTGAAAAAGCATTCATTGATAAAGATTAACGAGTATGTTAACACATGTTTGCACATATCATCGATATATATCACGCGTTAACTCTGCGTCCTCTCACAATCGTCTGGAGTCAGTGACGGAGCACGGTTACAAGCAGAATCGGGTAACAACGACGTTTGAGAATTTCTCACAGCAAAATGAGTAATTCAAAGTTTGATCAAACTCTCGAAGAGATTTTGGAGGCACATCTACCAGAGAAGGAGCTGGCTGAAGTTAAGCGCCTTTTATATGGCCGCGAGTTGCAGTAAGATTTATTCCTATTTATATACTTAACACATTGACTGCCACGGTGGTCATCGGTGACCACTGTTACTAAATTTTGTAGGGTTATTAAAATAAAATAAACTTTATGGACTAAAAAATATTTAACAATGTGAATTACTTAGATAAAACTGTCAGAGGAAAAGTGCGCAGATGTAACATTTTGCAAAAATTCAATGTTATAGTATAGTATGTTTCAATCTATTGCGCCTCCACGGCAAAATACAGAAACCGCGCGTGGCAGTCAACGGTATCAATCTTCAATTTGTTCTTTTTTCTTAACAGATGTTTTTGAACTGAATTTTAATATACGAAAATAGCTTTTGATACTCTCCAAACGTTTTGAGTACGTTGTACCCGATGTCAATGTATCTTAGAATAATTTGGTGTGAAATATTTTTAGATTTCACGCGATTTTGCGCGAATAAAGAAATTGGCCTTTTGCGCATAGATGTTTCATGTACTGGATAAATTTTGGCGCTGGCTAGATTTGGTGGAAAACTGAACTGTACACAGGGTGTCTCATCAGAAATATCTTTGTTATTTCTTATCGTTATATTTATTTTAGATTTATGGAGTTCGACCAGTGTGTCTTTTGAATGACTCATATTCTTATCCTACATTATGTATTTCAAACTTAAGAAAATGATAAAATTAATATTTTTAATAAGAAAGATTATATACCTATATATTTATAATTATATTGAAAATAAGAATATATAATTATATTATTCTATATTCTTGACATTTTTGTACGTAGAAGCATCTAGTTATTAGTACATTCTGTATATGATTCCTTCTATATTTAGATAACAGTTACAGTTTACCATAGTATCATGTTATTAGTAACTAATTTTCTTTCTAATGTATTGAAGGTCGCTAAATCTTCCTCAATGGAACGGAAGTGAAGATCTCGACATCCAAGGATACATTGTGGGCGGCAGTGTGACGGAGCAATTGCGTCCTCCACGTCTCGTCCGAGTTGGTTTGATTCAGCATTCCATAGTGCTACCAACGACAGAACCTTTGCAGAAACAAAGAAACGCTCTGCATATGAAAATCCAAAAATATGTCGACTACGCTGCAGCCTGCGGTGTGAACATACTCTGCCTCCAAGAGGCTTGGGGTATGTCTGAAAATCTATATAGTGCTTAAAAAGATACATATCAATGGAATTTATGTATATTAAAAAATCATGTACTACTTGTCTTAAAAGCTACGAACTTGGAATTTTGCGGACTGAGAGTGTTATCATTCTAGCTATTCAAATATTTGCTTGTTTTGATGATAATCTTGCATACACTTCTATATTTCCAAATAAGATTATATAATACTAATCTTAATGTAATTCTACAAGATTAGATAAGAATAGGGGAACCTTCTTCAAAGAACTTCCATTCTTTCCAAAAAAAATTACAGTTTATAATCATCTTATTCGAAATAATTGTCCATTCTTTTCATTGTTTATTTTAGAAACCATTTATCTAAAACGGAAACCTATTCATTTATGTTACAGCTATGCCATTTGCCTTCTGCACCAGAGAGAAATATCCCTGGTGTGAACTGGCTGAAGATGCTGAGAATGGATCAACCATAATATTCATGAGTGAACTTGCTCAACGGCATGGAATGGTTATCATTTCTCCAATTCTTGAGAGAGACTCTGCAAATGGCGACACTCTGTGGAACACTTCTGTAATAATTAATAATGATGGAAAGGTGATTGGAAAGGTGAGGAAGAATCATATTCCTCGCGTAGGAGATTTCAACGAGTCTACTTATTACATGGAAGGAAATACAGGACATCCTGTCTTCGAAACATGTTTTGGACGTATAGCTGTTAACATTTGTTATGGTAGACATCATCCCCAGAACTGGATGATGTACGGATTGCATGGAGCTGAGGTAAAATTTATCTTTAATTATATATTTTTTACGAATATCACAAATCATTTATATTGATAAAATTTCTAAAAATTTATTATAAAATATCTGTTCCTAGATTGTGTTCAACCCATCAGCAACAACCAGCCATACATCTGAACCATTATGGTCCATCGAAGCGAGATGTGCAGCCATAGCAAACAGTTACTACACCTGTGCTATTAATCGCGTTGGAACTGAAATGTTCCCCAATGAATTTACGTCTGGCGATGGAGCTCCTGCGCACCATGATTTTGGTCACTTTTATGGGTCCAGCTACATCACTGCTCCTGATGGAACTAGAACACCAGGCTTAAGTCGTTGTAAAGATGGTCTTCTCGTCTCTGAACTAGACCTAAACTTGTGTCGTCAGATGAAAGATTTTTGGTGTTTGAGAGTAAGCTAAAACCTTAGATATTCGTGATCTTCTGTTTTTCTTTTATGACTCTTACTCTTCCTATGTTTTTTTCTTTCTAGATGACACAAAGATTGGACTTGTACGCCAAAGAACTGAACGAGTATGTGGAAAAAAACTTGAAACCACAACAGAAAAATGTGAAACAGCAGGAAAAAGACAACAAAAATTAATAAGTGAAACATAAAATGCTGCAAGTCGCAGATGCTTATTTTTACAAATTTCTTATTTTTACTGATTATATGTATAAATCAAGAAGAGATTATAAAAAAATATATATGTATCTAGACAAATAGGCAATCTTGCCTTCAATCAGGCAAGATTTTATACAAACAATGTTTTTTTTTATTTCATCTCAGTCATTGTTTAAAAATATAAATAGAATTCTGGAAAAGGTATGACTTAAAGATAAGTTACCATAAGTTACACATGTATGTTAAAATTCTTTTTACATACTTACAAATTCTTAAAAAGAACTACCTTATAGTTATAAATAATATCTTATCAGAATTCACGAGATTAACTGACCGAACCGGTGTTCAACGTTGTGTTGTGCGTTTGTTTACGGTAATGGAGCGCCTCCTGATACGCTTTCTTCACGGCTTTTCTATCCGCAGGTTTTCGAGACTCGATTAATTTTGCTTCATCTAGTTCTTGAGACACTCCGAGCTTCTCCAACTTTTCCCCTGGTAACCATTGCCTGCAATGATTATATATAATTACATATATACACAAAATAACCAAATCGATAGGACAACAGGAAAACAAAGAATATAATTGCACTCTATAGAGAAATAAAATTACCATGTTCTTTTGGTATCAAAGAAGAGAACGAGAAATACTGGTTCTTTGTAATTGACGGCGAGTGCTAATACATCATCAGGCGGTGCTGGTATTGGTACACCTTTATGCACGGTGCCTCTGGGTGTATTAGGATCTATTATAAGAGCCGGATACCAGGGATATCCGCGACACTTGGCCCATACAAGTTGGAGAGCCTCCAGACCATTGCTCACTGCACCTTGCTTGCTTTCCAGCTCTTTTTTTGCTTCGTTCGCTTCTTGCTGCCTCTGTTTTTCTTCTTCTAAATCAGGAGTAGTGGACCTGCTCGTTGAACAACTGCTGCAACTCGAAGATTGACTTTCACCTTCTCCCACGTCGCTATCCATTGTTCTACTTCTGCAAACATTAATTTCATATTGTACATCGATAATGTACTCAATATTTTATTGAAATACAAACGTATAATGGTTAATTCTGTTTTTCTCTTTACTTTTCCACGCTTCTATTTCTTCAGATATCCTTTTTTTTCAGAATACCTTATGCATCAAATGTGTGGAATACACAAGCGGTAATAATATTATATTAAATATTAGAACCAAATATTCAAAAGCAGTCTATATTTGATTAATATTTACTGAAATATAACACTCATTTCATATGGATCCGAGAACAATAAAGTTAAAAGGGAACAATGTGCACCTGTACTCTTTAAAACTGTCACTCTGTTTCTTCTTATCATCCTCCAAGACGAACATTTGATTACTTCTACTGGCTCTCGCTCTTGCTTTGCGAGTGAAGAGAACTGCTGTTCTTCTATTAACTCCTCCTCCTCCTATTTCTTTCTCTCCGGATTGTAACTCAGTTTCTCCACGACTTCTGTTAGCACGGTCTCTTTTTCTAGATTTGGATGCTGTCTGCTCGTTTTCATTTACAGGGTCCAATTCAGGATATTCTTTGCGAGCTTGATCTATGAGAGCGCCGCCTTGTTCCTTCATTTTTATTCCAGCTCGATAAAACATGGTATCTTTACGGTTGTAGGCCAAGCAGTTACTGACCATCAGATTAAAATCTGCTTCAAAAGCTCCAATTGTGTCGTATTCTTGTCTTTCTATTTTGATCTAGTAAAATAATGATTATAATTTGTATATGTAACATGTAACATGAATTTTTTCTTTAAATAATTTGAAATAAGATGAATTACCTGCATGGTAGAAAAATCCATAGGATGAGATACAATTTCCAAATAATCTGGGACTTCTTTAGTGTTTACTGGTTGTCCAAACACGTCGTTTACATCTTTCATTTTGATTGCTTCTAGTAAGGAGCATAGAATACTTTCCAGTGGACATAATTCGAACCACAAACATTTTTCTTTTCTACAGAATAAAATGAAATGTTTGAATATTTATTATATAGCTCTTGATAATTGAGTTTCTTTTCAGTGAAATCTTACACTTTGAATAGTTCTTTCTTCAACTTCTCACGTTTTCGTACTAATTCACAAAGTAATCGGGCTCGCTCGAGATCCTGACGTAAACATTGCCAATACTTTAATTGACGATACAATTCACCACGTAATTCACTATCTGGTGGGGGTGAAGAATTCTCTCCAAGTGGTGGTGGTCTGGATTGAGGATGTGAACTCTGAAGTCTCCTAAGAAGAGGAACACCATTTCTGTATTGGCGTTTCAGAGTCCAGTATGCTATAAGACGCTGTATCAGTTGGCTTCGTTTAGGCAACCCTTCAGCTAAGCTAATTAACATCATAAATCATTAAAAAAGTTCTTTATATACTTTGGCTCATGTGTTAAAACAATTTTATGTTTTTTACCTAGCAATTTCCTTAATACGTTCTGGTGGTATGGTTGGAATAGAAATAACTGGAGCAGAAGAACTCTTCTTATTCGCAATTGCCCTTCTTCTAGCATCAGCAGGATTGGTGGAAGGTTGATAATCAGATGGTGTATGAGCTTCACAATAAGCAGTTTTTTGAACTAACATTGGTTCCCCATTTGCAGGTTGCACTGTCCTCATACGCATACATAAACCAGCTTGTTGCGCACATGTTACATGAAATGCAGCATAACAGTTACTTTTGTGGCACTGAATACAAGCACCAGATCCTCTACGTTTGCATACACAGCATGTAAGTCTCCAACGTGCAGCAGGTATACTTTCTATACTATCAATAGGCTCCAGAAACACTGTATTAGCGAATCTTACTTCCGGTATCCACAAAGCACATACAACATGAGCCCACGTAGCTGGGCGGTCAGTTTGTTTAAAAGCACCACCCCTATTTGGGCACAAAACACAATCAACTGCTCGTGAAGGACTTTGCAAACATCTTCTGCACAACCACTGTCCTTCAGGAATATATGGTACACCATAACAATCCTGATGAACAGCTAGATTGCACATGTCACAAAATAGTATGGCATTACTGTTCTGACATTCTCCATCCATGCAAATACAGCAGACTGCATCTTCATCAGCTGCAACTCCTCCACCACCATTACTTTGTTGTTGAAAGTATGATTCTTTCTCCAATCTGTCCATCAATAATTCAAATGTATCAGGCTCCAAAGGTGGACTGAGTCCCGAAGCTAATCGCCTTTCATTTACTGTAGACAACCATGCAGTATCTTCTTCATCTAAATCATACTCTACTTCTCCTGCAAAAGAGGAACATATTTAAGTGAATTGTCACTTGAAAAGTATAAGTATATTTGAAATGAATTACCATCAAGTTCTTCCCCACTGCGTTCCATAAATCTGATATATGAATTTGGAAGTGGTTCTGCTTCACCTAGCTGTTGTTCATACCCATCAATCTCTTTTACCATAGCTACAGGTAAATTGCTAAGAATATTCTTTTCTTCCTTGTCTTTGTCTAACGGTATAGCATGACCTTTCTGAATCGTATTTTTCTCATCAGAACTATTCCCTTCCAAGGAAATAATAGGTACTGAATCAGTAATTCCAATTTTGAATGTTTTATTTGTATCTTCACCAATAGGATTCACCTTAAAAGTAAATAATGTTACAAAATTATTTAATTCCTAGTGAAAATATTTATGAATTAATTTAAGTTCAGTATATAATCTATTACAAAATAAATATACAGCAATAAGTAACATAAATAAAAATATATTGTAATGCAATACAAATGAAAAGAGATACTATTTTACAGTTCATGTGTACTTTTAAAAGTTTCTACGATATTAATTAACAGACTACGAATGTTTATGCAATTTTATATTTTTATGAACGTGGCTAAAGAAATTTACTTTAGGTATTTTATATGCTTTTATACGTTATTTGCATTATGTAGATTTTTGGAATCTCAAATTTCTCAAAAATGAATGAATATGTACAGTCTATGAATTCATAACTTTCACGCAATTCTTTCGCATTCACCGGAACAATTTACATACCAAAACAAATTTCGATGTTTCTTGGGTGCTGAGCGTTTCGTTGTTCGCGGGGCTAGTACTATCGTTACTAACACCGATTCTACTTCTGCCTTTTTTTTTGTTCGACTGTGGAGTGTTCATCTTCTTTCACGATCTCGCGCAGTGTATTGTAAACGATAATTAACGTGGTTATATTATCCGCACTTTCGGTTTAAAATCCTTCTCTTACATATGTTTTCTGTTTTTCAGAGCATTTCTGCTATGAATTCGCTCCGGTATCGTATACTAAAACTGCATGGACTAATGCATCCCTCATAAAGGTCCGAGATATAGTTATTGCATTAACTTGCATTTGAGGGGAAAAAGAAACGCTCCCAAACGTTTGAACAGGTAATCTAACCAATTTGAGCGGCAAACGTAATGTGCACTGACTTGTTAATGCAATGAAAGTACTTTGCATCGCGTGCTAATCATAAAGCACCGTTTTCAAAAATACAGGTGATTAAACTCATAGATTTCCTTTCCTTCTTATAAAATATAGATTTATTTCCATACATATATATTTCAATTAATTAATTAAATTAAGCTTAAACTTGGTAATTTACAGTAGATTTAATGTCCGTGATCTATGACACTGCTGACAGTAATGAAAACTCACCATTATGAACAAATAATT
This sequence comes from Bombus vosnesenskii, assembly GCF_011952255.1. NCBI lineage: Eukaryota > Metazoa > Arthropoda > Insecta > Hymenoptera > Apidae > Bombus > Bombus vosnesenskii. The sequence continues at coordinate 2,285,087 of NW_022884343.1, forward strand.
CGGGCATGCAACATAACCTCGCAACTAAGAAATGGAAAATTATTTTCCTTCACTAATTTTTATTGTAAAAGAATGCTACTAATTTATGAAGCTTTTCGTATTGTTCTTTTAACACGGAAAAATGTAATAACTTTATTTAATCAGGATATATGACGAATTATAAATTTAATTTGATATGAATCTCGTGTTATATGGGACCCAAAACGCAAGTTTTCTTTAATATAGCAAAAAAATATAATTTTTTTGATGGACGAGCAAAAGAGTATAAGTCAGAATTATAAGCGTTTATGATAGATAGATAGATAAATAGATAGATAGATTTTTTATTGCTTCACTTATGGAATTATAAGCCGTTTACTATATATTACATCTTACCATATTTTATCTCTTAGAAAAGTATGCAATTTATATACTATATGTATAACACAATAAGATACAAAATATATAATAATAATATATAATATACAATATATACAATATTATACAACACAAAACTTCATATAGTGCAATAATATGATAAAATAATACAAGAGCGCTTTAGTACAATAAATTATACAAAATAAGATATATACGAGTACGTGTAGAGAAGTACTTATAATATTCATAGAGTATATAAGCGTATTTATCCTCTTTTGACGAAAATTTGAGTTAAATTTTTTTCCCCGCCCACCAGATATGTAATGTAAAGACGGCTTCCAATGCGCGACGCGCGAATGAGGCCACCTGGCGGCAAAAGAAGCACTTATAAAACAGAACTCAACTCGGTCGCCGATTTGAGTTTGTCGACTCTGGTTCTGACTATTTAGTGTACAGATTGGGGGAGGGTAAGAGATCTAACTTTACACCAGTCATTGGCAGTATTTGTTCCCGTGCCCGCAGCTTTGGTTCGTCTATCGTCGTAGTCGAAAGTTTGGTGTAAGGACTAGTTTACTAGATAACCGATATTTGTGTTTTGTGAGAGTGCGGCCGCGCTGAGTATCAATTTGGGGACTAACTGGATTCGCAACCGAGGGGACCTAATGCTCCGCTGAGAATTATGTCGGATACTGATGCGGGATTACGATCGGTCACACGTCAAGTCAGCTGACATATTGCGCCCTGCTACACCGCAACAGCTCTTGGTAAGTGTCGCAATCGCGCTACTTGGTCATCAACGCCGACTATTTTTATCAAATCCCCTTGAAATACGTCCGTATAACCATACGTTTCATTTAACGCTAACGTTTCTTCCTTTTTTTTTTTCATAATAACCAGTTGGTGAGATCTAGCCTGATTTTGGTTTGTCCCATTCCCTCTCGCTTTTGTACCCTTCTCTTGATCCCCCTGTCTCTCTGGCGTTTCTCTTAATAAAAAGATGTCTGACGCGATGTGGAATACGTGTATTGTATGGGACAAAGGAAACGACGCAATTGCTTACTAAGTGCGTACTTCTCAAGGATAGAAGCCATGTCTCTAATGTCCGTTCCGTTTCTTCGTGCTCTTTGACTGCGTGCTTGCGTGCGTACATGCATGCGTGTGGCCGTGTGTCTGCACGACGGCAGCGCCGATACGATTCAAGCGCAAATCCACACTTATGCATTTATTCTCCTTCTGTTCTCCTCCTCTGGATGTTCATACCCCTTTTCGTGCACCCACATCCGCACTGGTCTTAAATCCCCTCTTTAGCCCTTCATGCGTTCCTTGGAAACTAGTGATCCTCGTTCTATTCTATTCTTTCTTAGTTAATTTAGTTACACAATATTCTAGGGATCAGTACAAATGTCCTACAAATCGAATTTTCAAATAGGTTTTTTAATAACTTTAAGCCTGACATTTATTCTTAGACAATTTCTTATAGGTTATAAGTTCAGACATTGTTTTGAGGTTATGACCCCCTTCTCCTGTATGAAACGCTTGAAATTCGTTAGAATATTGTGATTGAGTTTTTTGTAGCTCTTATCCGTCAATGGTCGTCGAAATTATCCGAAAACTTTCATCATGCGTGTTCGTTATATGAAGTTTAGGCTTATTTCCATAACTTGTCGCTATCTCGAGGAATTGTTGAGCAACCTTAGCTGTGTTTAGATGTATCTCGTATTTGCAATAGTTTGATATGATATATTCAATATCTTGGTACGCAGAATAGTGATCGTAGTCATAAATCGTAATTCTCGTGTAAGAAAGAATCTGTAGATAGCATTGACGAGGTTATAAAATCGAGCGTCCACGACAGGCAATGGCAGCGATGAGGAGTGAGGACAAAAAGTGTACGATTTCATCGGTTGCTAATTCTCTTCGAATTTTCAAGCTATAGCGACCGCGTTATTCGCTAACGATCTGAAATTAACGTACTGTAATCCTGAGTCCTTTTGTATGATAATTTACCAACTAATCATGTTAGTGAATTGACATGTTTACAAATTGTAGATTATTTTTATGAATTTTATTTATACAATTTTACGTGGAATTAGATAATGAAAAACCTTTTTCATGATAATTTATCAACGTGTTACAAGTTTTAGCTTCGAAACTCTATTTTTTCAAATTTATAATTTTCTCAGACAAATGGGTAATCAGGTGACATGTGAGTCTCATAATTTCCTTTTATTATAAAAAATTGTATTATCAATTTTGTTGTAGATTAGAATTTTCATTTTTGTAGTTTTACGTGGAATAGGATAATGGAAGGTTCTTTTTCACAATGAGTTAGCAACATGTGACAAGTTTTAGGTTAGAATCTTTATTTTCACAATTTTATAATTTTATCAATCAAAAAAGTTAATCAGATGACTCGTGGGTTAAAAAATTTTCCTTTCTTTTAAAAAATTATCGATTTTATTACAGGATAGAAACTTACAATTCTAAAGATAATATAAGGTAAAATAAGTAAATCAATTTTATTTTGCTACTATTATGCAAGAGAATTTGACAGTGACTCGTGACTTATAAAATTTTACCAACAATATTGGTTGAATGATGCAAGAAGTTCCTGACCTCAATAAAACCAAGTTTTGTTAGGTATATCGAGTAGTACGATTGAAGTGATTAGCAGGTTGATGCTGTGTGTCGGTGTAGATTAACCTCACCCGAGCCACACCTCGCTTTCTTCCGCTACATGACTGATACCGTAAAATGGCTGCATGTAGATTTACAAGCAGAATAATATCGCGTGTGATAATGCCTTCGAGGAATTTCACTGTCGATTGTCGGTAAGCGTGCGCGTAAGCGCGCGCGCCAATCAGATCTTCATGGATCCATCAACTACTAGAAATTTTTTTCCTCAATGAATTTTCATGTTAATGAATTACAAAGATGTTCTTTTTTCGTAAAACTCCGTTTTCAACGGAAGATGAGTCAGTCATTTATCGTTCTCAACCTCAACGGATGCGATTCAAATCATCGTCGACCATATACATACGTCGTACTTTGGAAGATATTCATACCACGTGTCATTGGACTGTACAGTCGAATTTCGTAAGAACAATGAGAGAAGAGTATAGGCGACTGACAACTAAAATAAAGTTGCAAGCACAATTTTAGATCGTCTTTATTCATCTCCTCCCTTTGTTGTATATTGCAAGATTAAAATTTTTGCGCATATTTTTTGGCGCTATTCAAATGACATTTTGATAAAACAATTTTTTGTAATTTTTTGCATTAGATTTTTTGAAAACGCTATATTCGACAAATTAAGAAACTTACATATGAGAAATCAACACAAATCGTATATATTTGTGTCAATTGGTATATGTTTGTATTTGTCTTATAGTTATTTATAATAATTAGAGTATACATATATAAAATTAAAAATACTACTTTATTATATTTATTACTTAAATGTTACTAGAAAAGAAACTATACGTATACATATATTTTTCTTTTTGGTTAATATTTGTTAGATTTAAGTTCCGTTTCAAATTTTCTAGTTTCTGTTTCACTATCAATTCCAATCGTTTTCTCAAGACAAAAGTCAAGATCAGATACAAAATTCATACCTCATATAAAACTTTATGTCTATATTTGGAAATCAACGAGAAATTACTCAATTCGTCTTATTTTTTTAATATGCAAAAATCAATTAAATTTAATACAATATTCTATTCAAAGTCGGTATAATTGTAATCGATTGTAATTCTTAGTACATAAAATTGCGCAACTTCGTATCAAAAAAATTTTCTATGCATATATTATGTAAATATATTTATTCAATTAGAATTGTTAAACAACCGTGCCCATGCAAACGAATGGAAACTAAATCTTTGTGTAAATCAGCGATTTGTTTTTGAGCGACTCATGATTAGTAATTTTCATTGTATTAGCTTCTGAGCGACGCAAACGTATTTGTGCCAAACAAAAGTGAACCCTAGATAAGTAAAACGGACAACAGAAACACGTTATCAAGAAATGTGTCATATATGTATTTAATACTAGGACGACCACAGTAGTCACCATAAACAACTCATCATTTTTCATAGAAATTTTATTGATTTACAATAGTACGTGTAGTCCATGAGTCACTTCCCCATTAAAAAATTGTGTAACTTTTTTATTACATATTTCTAAATCTTTGTTTCAGGTCTTTAAATTTTGTTTTTTTTTCTTTTTTTTTTTTTTTTTTTTGAAATTTATAGTAGAAAAGAGCACAACGGACCAACGAGTAAAAATAATAGAAATTTATTTTCGAAATTAAGGCTCCATTATTCTAACATTATTTTCACCTCAACATTTCAGGTTTTGGAGCACTAAAAACCAAAGAATTGTTCATTAACGTAAATTGCATAATTAATTGTAATTCCAGATTACAATTTGGTATGACGTTATGTCACAAAGAGTAGTCAAACTTTACTTTTTTCTTCCTTTTTTTTATGAGGATTTATACTCCTTGCTCTGTTGTAAATTTTTCCATTATAAATTCCAAAAGAAAAAAAAAGGAAAAGAACTAGAAATCTGAAGCAAAAAGGTAAAAATATATAATAAAAAAATGTTATACAACTTTTAAATGAGAACCTGACTTATGGATCACGCTATATATTACTAGAAAATTTAAATGATTTGTTGTGAAGCGTATAAAAAGAGATATATTGTTTTTCTATTGTATATTTTTTCGTATATCGTCATTTTTTGCACAAAATTGTATATTTTAGTCATCTACACCTCTAATTTTTAAATCAGAGACGAGTGTAATTTTTGGGGTAAATCGCCATGTAAAATTCGCGCGCGTTTCTCCGTAACGAACTAGTTAGTTACTTTCCGTTCGAAAGTGTTTCTATTCCTATTGGTCGTGTAAACTATAAACGAAACTTTCATTAAAAACGGCGTCTTTAATTGGCTGTACTGAGTGTTACTGTCATTGTCGGCGCGATAAATGTCATGTCGAAACTCTAGACCGGAAATAGTGTTTTATGTCGATGACGATATAAATAACGATCGAACAAATTTTGTAACTTTGTTGCTTAAAGCGAATTACATACATGAAATAATTATGCAAATTTGTTGTTTTTTAAAAAAACAATCGTCATAATGACTTTAGAAAATGTTAATTTTTGTAGTGATCATTAGTCATAACTTATGTAAATGTATAAATCAATTTTGAAAAATTAGGTATATTACACTAAAAGCATATTCAAGCATATCTTAGGTTATTTTTTATCATATCGCATACTAAATATTTCGTTTATATTTAAAAAAATAATAGTTAATAATCCTAACCTAATGTTATACATATTATTGCACTTACTGATTAAAGATGTCATGACATATTGCAAATGTAATTTTTGTCTTTATCTGCTCAGTTTTCCGTAGTATTGAAATAGTTTAGAAATCATTCTTATTGATAATATCGCCAGAGAAAATTAGAAATATTGGAACTAGAATATTCCGGCATATTTTTATATCATTTTTTATCATGTTGCATACGGAAATGAAATGTTTCGTTTACATTTGTCACAGACGTGTATTCGATTTAGTTGCAAGAGAAATAATAGTTGATAACCCTAACTTAATGTCATACATGTCACTGCACTTGTTACTTTTTTATCTGTTCATTTTTCCGTAGTATTGGGATAGTTCGAAAATCATTGATATTTAGACATTTCTAGCATATAGGAATGGTGACAGTAAAAATGCTATTTATTCATATTGCAACAACTTCTAATTTTTGCATCACAAGATTTTATTGTTAATTTCGATATACAGTTATATGCTTATTATACGATTGCAACTAAAGGCATTAATATTAGAGCCCAGTAACGTTTCAGAATTCAGAAATTTATTTTATACTCACCATTACATCTAAATGCGACAAAAATTATTTTTTCCGATATATTTGATGATCTATGTTAACGATTCTTAACATAGATTTCAATTTATGTATTTATCGAGTGTAAGTTACCGACCGTCGGTAAATTTTGAAATATTCAAATAATTTCGAACGTAAGGAAGTTAATTATCTGAAATAAAGCAAAGTCATGTATCGAGGTTATCATATGCAATGAGACGCGAAAATAAAATTCATTAGCGTCCAAAGATAGAATAGGAAATTCTTTCTGATTCATATTTTCTTCTCCGTGACACTTCCTAACACGTGTTTTACGTTTGATTTGGCTTTCAATTACTGCACTGACGTCATTGATTCCGAAAAACTAACGGATTTAAATCACGTTCATTGCCTTAATCCTTTCACAATGATAAATTTTCATTAAAAGACGGATAAATTATACCAATTATTGATTACTGCATGTTTTTCTTTAGTAATAAGCTTTCAATTACTGTGGTGATGTCATGGTGTTCGAAGAAGTAGCGTATTCAAATACCGTTCATTTCTTGTTCCGACTCTTTCACTATGGTGGATTTTCGTCTAGATACAGACGAATTACATTAATTATTAGTTATCAAATATTTTTTACTCGAAATATACGTGATATTTCTAGATTCTGTTTTAAAGTTGGTTGAGCAACAGGTCGAATACTTTGTGTCAAAATATATGACACCGGCATCTTTTCTTCGATTATTAATTTGATTGATATTTTAATTTTATAATTAAAATATATAATGTTGAAGTAAATTTCTGTTGTTTTTATAATATATAAAAGAAAGCTTTTTTTATGTAGTGAAAGTGAAAACGCCAGAGATATATGTACATATAATTACTTTAAAGGAATTTACTAAAGCTATCAGAATGGTCAAACTAACTAATTCATAATTTTTTACATATTTTTTATATTATGCATTTCTTCACGTATATATCTTTCATTTGGATTTCTTTGCTGCAAATCTTATATCTTAATTACAGTTTAATTATATCTTTGTTATAATTTTAATGTTAAATTTAATGAATAATTGTTTATCACAGTACTTTATTAAGCTGTAGAAATAATGAAAAAATTAATTTAAACGAATTTCTACGAATCAAAGGTGAAGTATCTTTGAAGTTATACGAACTAAGAGAACGGAAAAAAAATTCTATCCTAGCCTTTCATTTCGCATCTGTCGGCATACATCAGACAATATATATGTAGTTTTGATTTTATTGTATTACATAGGTATCATCGAGAGATCATGCCGCGACATCTACAAATTCATTCGAGAAATACAGTACAACACATCATCATACATCTCGTAATCAAGAATACTATCGCAATACTTCCCAAAAATTACATGTTAATTATCCATCTACGAGAAATCATGATCATTGTTAAGTCTGATTCGACGGAAAGAAAAACTTACAAAAGGTTAGAAAACCTATCGCAGAAAGAACGATCGCGTGAGTGCGCATGCGCAAAGCAGAGAAAAAGACCGACTGAGTCGTGCGATATGTATTCGAGAAAGAAAGAGAGAAAGAGCGACGAAAATAAGTGGCGGAAATTCAAGTATTCTCTAACTAAAGAGTCTCGTAAATCTTCAAACATACTGTTTATGTTATTTTTTATATGTATACGCAGTATAAAAGAAGGGCAAGAAAAAATTCAATGGAACATTCCTCTTTTCATGAGATGGTAGGTAAAAGCATAAACGTAAGAAATGTAGAAGGTGCCTAATGAAGAAAAGATATTTATTTTTAATAGATAGAAAGAAGACCTCGTTATTTATCTATAGACTGCGAATCTTTATGCATTTATGAAAAATTCGAAAATACAAAAATGCACACAATGCACATAGATAATCAAAATAAAGTTTTTATGATATTTAGTAGATGAAGCACATTTCTATTTAAATTTCATTCTTTTAGATAAAGATATAAAGATGAATATAAAAATCTATAGTCTATTTATTTACATTTCTTTTTCAATAAAACCCATTTTCTCAGCACGAAATTCGCAATTCATATTTCTTCCAAACTACACATGTTGAAAGAAAGACACATTCTACTTTTGGAGGTAAATTATTTATTTACAGAAGTAAATGATAATCTATGCTGTACAATTTATGTTGTACGAGAACCGTTATATCTATACTGAATAAACCCGCTACAAAACCGTAATAAATGAGACCTGAGTAAATTACGCTTTATCCATCTTCTATGTTAATATTACAAAGAGAAAAGTACGTAGGTATGTATGTGTTCCGAGATAATCTCAGAAACCATTCAACCGATTTGGGTAATTCTTTTACCGTTGAAAAGTACATTTCCTCCAAATGAATACAAGCTATATTTTATTACGCTTACTCCTCAGGGAATCGAACAGTGAGCATAAATACGACCCAAGCTGCAGTTTCATTTCCACCATAGGGTTGTGCCTTGCTCGACCGACAGTTGACAGTTACTTCTTATAAATATTTCTCGACTGCTATTTACTATATTGATTTCTATTGCAAATGACAGTGAATCTAGAAGTGTGAAGCTAAATTCATATCAGTTCTTTCCAGTTCTATGCAGACAAAGTCGCGGGTAATAACTAGTAACATCTAACCTTATCGTGGGCAAGTGTGCGCAGCCTGTCGTTGGTTGTACGTCCGCCCAGAGACCGTACGTCCAAACGATCGCCATCATGAAAACATTCGGCTCGTCGTTATCGTTGTTTCTCCTCCATCCTTGCAGGTTCCTCGGATTGAAGTAATATCGAGCGCGAAGTTGCACGCACAAAGAGCGAGAAAGAGAGACGGAGAAAAGGAAAGAAAGGAAGCGAGACAGAGCTATTTGGTAATATTTCGTTTTAGCTTTGGCGGTGAGAGAGAAAGAGCTATTTGGTAATATTTCGTTTTAACTTTGGCGATGAGAGAGAAAAAGAAAGGAAGCGAGATAGAGCTATTTGGTAATATTTCGTTTTAGCTTTGGCGGAGAGAGAGGCCTCCTAAGAGACAAAGCCAACGCGCGCATCGCGAGAGAGTGGCCAAAGCGAGAATTGCGCCGCCGAGATTTATCAAGCAGAGGCTCAGAAGGGAAGAGAGCCTTCTCGACCGACGGTCGACCCAATCGGTCGTGGTAAACTGCTACACGTCGTCTAACGTGTCTCTTAAACACACGACAAGGATAGACAAGGGGAGCCCACTTAAATGCCTCGAACGAATTCTTACTCCATGTTGTGCGTTGGTTGCGACACGACTGCGTGTTGGAAAGTGAGTAATATCACGTTTCCCCCCGATCACGCCTTTATACGATTTTATTGCGTTGAACACGAAAAATCGGATAAAAGGGGTTATGACAAATTTGAAAATTTCCCAACCCCTTTGTAATTATTGTGTTCTTCTTCCTTTTAACTCCCGTTTTTTTCTTCTCTTTTCCTCGTCATCGACAATTGTTTGCTTCTCGTTGTCCGATTTCTTGGTTTTATTTGCCCTTGGAGGAATTACATACACATTCTCTCTCCCTCTCTCTTTCTTTCGTGAGCACTGAAACTGTTCTACACGAGGGAACGGCCCTTGTCTCAAGATATCGTTATTGCTGCTGCTGCTGACGACTTCTCTCTATTCTATGTATAGACTCCTCGTTGTGTACGCGCGTGTGTGCAAGTGAAAATTCGACATGAAAAATCAAGCGTCTGGTTTCTTTGAGACAGTACGGATGTAGTCGACGGTATTTCGTATATAATGCGTCTATTATGGTGCAATGATTGCTCCGTTTTCTTGTCCTTTTAAACCTGAATTGAGACCCATCGCGTTTGACACTTTTTTTAAATTAAATAATTTCTAGTGATTTGTATTCCATTTGAGGACAGGTTACCTGTACAAGAGTTTCCTAAAATGTTTGTGCTTTGTCATTGACAGATAAAGGTTGCAGTGATAATTATTTTGTACACTTGTATTGTACTCTTTGTCTCATTTCATTCTGTGTAACAGATTTATTCTTTTAAAGTTTATTGTTTAGTTTTAGAGTTCTTTCTTTTTTACTGATTTTAAACTATAGATTGTATCGTGACAAACAAAGAGATGTTAAAGAAGGCTGCATTTTGGTAGGTGAATGTATGGTGACACGCGGTCGTGAAGGAGCAACTGGAGAGCGAGCTGTGGCAAAAGAAGCTTAATTATCTCCCATTTAGTTGACTGCAACTTGCTCGATATTGTTTCGAGTGATTGCATATAGGATAAAACTAAGGACTTTGTTCAATCATTGAGGTTTTATTGGGATAAACAAAGAAAATGGAACGAGAATCTAATCCCATGCAAGCTCTGTGCCGCAGCGGCTGTGGATTTTATGGCTCCCCAGCCACAGATGGCCTTTGTTCTCTTTGTTACAAAGAAAACCTAAAAAAGAAGCAGCAACCTCCTGTGTCAGCTGCCACTGTACCAACATCACAGACCGTCTCTGGTAACGCTGGCACGTTGCAAGGCGGTTTTGGTAGTCCTGCAGCTACAGGAACTACAGCCCAACCTACCATTCCTACCATACCTCAATCAACGACAGATCTGCCCAGCTCCAAAGAAGTAAGTTTTATTCAAATTGTATTTATGCGTATTTAAACTTTCATAAAACTAGTTTATTATCTTCAATTAGAACAATGTAGATTAGAAAAGGAGAATTAAGGTTTATTACCTAATTTTAATTGTCATAAATAGACTGTGCATATTTATTTATTTATAAGTATGCAGAAAGGTGCAAAGATGTGCACAAAAATTATGTAAAATATCGAAAGTGAAGTACATATTATTACATTTACAAAATTCAATTCTTTATCTATTTCTATAAAAGTATAAACTTGCATAAAGATCCCCAGTCTATTTATAAAATTCTATGGAAAAATGATAGAAGGAAATTATTCAGCAGTTGTAAATTACTAACTCTTTATTTCTATTATGCTTTAGATAAATAGGGAAGATCAAGAAAATGAAGTAGGTGTAAGCAGTGGAGCAGTAGGAGAAGGATCTGTGAGTAGTGGAGATGCAGACGACTGCTTCGATGGCAAAGAGACTGACAAAGAATCTAAGAAGAAGAAAAATCGTTGCGTCGTGTGTCGCAAAAAAGTTGGTTTGACGGGTAAGTTAACGACAATTAGAAGACATTCTTGATTCATTTTGGACAATTTACGATTCGATTTGTCTCTCTTAACAGGATTCGAATGCCGTTGTGGAGGACTGTTCTGCTCTGTGCATCGATACAGTGACAAGCACGATTGCAAGTTCGATTACAGAGAAATGGGCGCTCAAGAAATTCGGCGCAACAATCCAGTTGTTGTTGGTGAAAAAGTGCAAAAAATTTGAACTATTTAGTGCGTAGATCGTTGGGAAAATGGTTATATAACTATATAAACAAAGCAGAATATAAAACAAAAAAACGGAGAAAAAATGAGATAAATTATCTGGCAGCTGATTGCACGTCGAGGGGCGAGACGGGTGAATGCGAGGATCGTGAACGAAAGGTAGCAGGGAATTAGTATGAAAGAGAGAGAATGAGGGAGAGAAAGAAAATTGTAGTAAATGTGTTAGAACGAGCAAGAGTGAAAGTTGCGAGCTTATTGTGCCGGTAGAGAGGAAGAAAAATACGAGAGAGAATGGAAAATTTAAAAGAATACAAAAATTGGTTTGTACACAATATGCAAATATAATATATAGAAACGCCGAAAAAAGATATATAGACGAAATTTTCCGAAGGAAGAATGAAAAAAACATAAATAAGAAAGACTAACGCGAAAAGTAAAAAGGAGAAACAAACAAAGAAACAAATTAGAGTGCGTGCCACGTGTACGAGTGCTTCGAGAAAATTTTTGGATGCTAGTGCCATGTCAGATTGTCATCTTAAGCCAGAGTTCTAATCGAAAATATTTTTGGTTCTAACTGCTGAGCGCTGTCAGCTTATTACTACTATTTACCTCTATTATTATCTACGGCTTATTATTATTTTATCTTATGTTTATTAATTTACTTAAAAAAAAAAGAAAATGCAAAATTCGCGTACGGAAGTGTTTGTTTTTTTCTTTTTTTTTCTTTTTTCTTTTTTAGATATTAAACTTTAGAGAGAAAAAAAGAACACGAATTCTTGGTGCGATCTTGGTCGGTTTTGTTCCGAGACGTCTCATCGGGGATCCGGGTTTTTGAATTGTGAACGAGAGAGGGAAAGGGAGAGCGAGCGAGCGAGTGAGCAAGAAAGAGTGAACAAAAAGCAAATTTTATATGTATATAATCTATATTTCTGTTTCGTTCGTAATATCCAAAAAATAAAAAAAGGGAATGTTGCTTAGGTAGTGGCTGACGTTGATGGGTGATCACAATCCTAGGTTAACAATTAGTCTAATAATTATTAAGTATATTAGTCTATTGATTCATAAATAATGCAATGAAGTATAAGTAGTACTGTGTGTTTATGTCCAATTTCACGTGAATATAACCAAGCATTATTCCTTATTAAATATGTTTCAAACTATATTGCAAATCAATTATTTACGCCATGCGTTAATAAATATCTTCGCTGAAAAGAGAAGAAGAAAAAAGAACAAAATGGCGAGCTCTGTAATGATTCTTCGTCTGATTCCCCGAATGATAATATTTCGAGATTAGGAAAAAAAATTAGGTTGTGTCACGTGACTCGTCCAGTCGGTTTTCTCGTTTCTCTTTGTGTCTTCTAAATAAGATTTCTAGTATGTATATTGGTGCTAAAATACACTTTGTACGATGAAACGTTTAAAGGCCAGCCAGACATAAATAAAAAAAAAAAAGGAAAAATAATAACGAACGAGAGGCCCCTCGACGAAGGGACGACTATCGGCCCTGTTGTACTCGATCGATGAAAGAAACAAAAATTTCTCCGTCTGACTTTAACCATTTTCTTCCGTGTTGCAATACTTTTTAACGAAATGAAGAAGAAATCTTAAAAAAATGGAAGAAAAAACACGAAAGAAACGTACGTTTCAGTTCTTTTGTTCAGCGTGTCTCTTGATTCTTAGACTAGGTCGTAGCTGAGAAAGAGAGAAAAAAGAAGTTGCTGTAGGTGTTGAGTTTTATGTCGCTTCTACAAACAAAAAAAAACTGAAAAACAAAAACTGTTGCACGAAGCAATTTGTTGTAAAAAAAGAATAAAAATAAAAAAAAAGAAAAGGAACAAGGAGAATAAAAATTTGTCCTTGTTGCTTCGTGAGTTTTCCAAAAACAGAAAGAGTTGCTTTTCCCGCGTATCGTTGTCTTCTTTCGAGCGTGCGAAAAAAGATTCGATAGTCGTCACACTGGGTCTTTTGCGATTTTAAAGATAGCTAAATTGGGAGAAAGGAAGAAATTGAGTGAGAGTGAGAGCGAGAGTGAGAATGTAAAGGGAGAGCAAGAGAGTAAGACGAAAAAACACCACACTGTGTATCGTACCATCATGTTTTTTTTGCTCTGTCTTTAAGAATAATTGCGTTTCGTTGTTTTTCTTTTTTTTTTCTTTCTAATAGATTGTTGATCCTTCGTTCTTTTTAAGGTTTTGCGTGATAGCCAATCTAGCGATAAAAAAAAAGCTATTGAAACGAAAAAGTCGTCTTTATGAGAATACAAAGAAAGAAGAAAAGTCCTTGTATTGATACGTTAAATAGAATAAAGTGAATCGTTCTTAATTTCAGTGCCACGTTATGGATGATCCTTATTTTATAATATAGTCGATACAATTCTGTATGTACTTCTTGCAAAACGAGAGGAAGCTAAGAGAGAAAGCGATTTCTATAGAAACTTTGCATATATTCCATATTTGCCGTGATTTCACACGTACAGATACACGTACATACACATACATAACACACGATGAACATAATGTCTATGGACAATATATTATTATGTGTACAGAGTGAGACTTTCTCGGTCGTCACAATTTTCCAATTTTTGTAATCGTCGTATGAAAAACAAAAACAAAAAAAATGTTATAAATAAAAATCGTATTGTTTCAATATGAACTACTAACTAAAAAAAATCTCACATTAGCCGAGGCTTCACAACAAATCGTCTTTTATTTTGTTTTCACGAATGACATCAGAGTATTTCAATTCAAATTTTTTTTATCTTTGGTCGTTTGTCGGTTGGCAACATTGATAAATTGTTTTAACGTCATGATTCATTTAAAAGAAAGATAAAATTCAACCTACAAAACAAACATTAAAAATTGTTTTTTATGTAATGCATCATAACGAAATCATACGATTATTATTTAACATTTTGCATGATGGGAAAATCTTAATGACTGTTGGAGGGAAAATTTAAAATAGTCCTTGCAAATTGTTTTCTTCAGATTGGTTGCGCAGTGATACATTTTCGTTCTGACGCGCACCTTAGAGGAAAAGAGAGGGAATAATGTGTCAACTAGATTGAAGCGACGTGTAAAAGAGAAGGTACGCACACTGATTATCAATAATATCGACGGAATGGTTGCCTTCAGGCCTTCATCCTATTTTAGGCATAGCATATTTTTCTAAGATTGTAACACGATATCGGGGAGTAGAATCTTGCCTATAACGAATGAATGACACTTGCGTAGACACACACAGAGAAAGAGAGGGAGGGAAAGAATAAATATGTGAGAGTATGAATGGTTGAGTGAATGTTGGAAAGAAAATTAATTTCGAGATTGGTAAAAAAAAAGTACGTATATGGAACTGGGAAAATGACGTGGATAAAAACAGAGCGACGTGTTCGTACTCGGCTGACTATACATATTAAGGACGTAAACGATGCTTGTAATTATTACATGATTGATATTAGTATAATTAAGCGATTAAAAGGAAAGAAGTGAGACGTCGACTTTAATATATTATGTATCAATTTAACAATTTTACCATCCTTTTGACAAGAACACATTTAGATACAATATCTTAGGTTCTTTCGTAGATGGAAAAGAAAAAATTATCGCTCTTGGTGTATTATTCGTTTCTACGCCTATGATCCATA
This sequence comes from Bombus vosnesenskii, assembly GCF_011952255.1. NCBI lineage: Eukaryota > Metazoa > Arthropoda > Insecta > Hymenoptera > Apidae > Bombus > Bombus vosnesenskii. The sequence goes on from NW_022884343.1 coordinate 2,300,342, forward strand.
ACGAAATTCCTCCTCTAATTCTTTCGTTTTCACGTAACTCCTTACTGCAATAAATCTGTCTTTTGATCGTCAGTATCGATCTTTATCCCGATGGTTCTTCACCATTTATAATTATATAGTTGATTATATTTATGTATATTTAACAAACAAAAATATATATAAATTTAACGCCCTGGCGAAAGATGAGGCAGATGAAGTTATTTGGCATTCGACCAAACTTCCTCAAATTGATATCGTATGTAATTTGGAACACGAGGTCTGCCATTTTTTTTCACCGATTCGATGTAATCTATAGGTCGAACGAATTAGTGATCATTTTCTTAAAGCGAATTTTAGCGATTAAATAAAAAAAGTGATGCAATTTTAGGACAATAAGACACATATAGAAGACACGAAATAAGTTTCTGTGTTTAGCCAAATCAAGTAATGTAAAGTTACATGAATTTTGCGAGAACCTAGTTTGACGATTATTCCACATTGTGTTATCATAAAGTTGGTAGCACTTCGATAAGTTAATGACCAATAAATATATGATTATTTAAAAATGGAAAATAGAGAGCTGTTGCGATCTTCTTTCTCTACGAAGAACAAAAATTACACATTAATGCGAAAGTATTTAGACGAATTAATTGGTTTCTTCTATTACTTCAAATCATCCTCTGTGCTTCTAATTTCTATTTTTAATAAGTATTTAATCATGAAGTAAGAATTGTGTTCTGCTCGCGCCTTCCGTTTGTAATTGTATACAATGCGCATGCGCGAGAGAAACTCCATCTATGATGGTCAAATTAAAGCAAGCGATTAGTATAAACGCTTGCAACCAGAGTAGAGGTTATAGTGTGCATTTACAATTTCTTTATTTCTTTCGACATTTCTGACTATTTTGAATCAATTAAGTAATATTTTGTGTTTGTTATTGGAATTATAAAAAGTTCGCCAAAATGTCGATCGGAGTACCGATAAAAGTACTCCACGAAGCGGAAGGCCATACCATAACCTGTGAAACGAATACTGGCGAAGTATACCGCGGCAAATTGATAGAAGCTGAGGATAATATGAACTGTCAGATGCAAAATATCACTGTAACTTATAGAGACGGCCGTGAGGCGCAGTTAGAGAATGTTTATATTAGAGGCTCAAAAATTAGATTTCTCATTTTACCAGACATGTTGAAGAACGCACCAATGTTTAAGAGACCGGGAGGCAAAGGTTCGGGAACTGCAGGCAGAGGGAAATCAGCTATTTTACGTGCCCAAGGTTTACTCATGATATATTTTAGTTTTAAGATATTTTTGTTTGGATTTATGTGAACAGTTGGGTTGATAACGTTTACCTCATATTACACTAATAGACTGTGGGTGTTTATATATCTATGGAAATGTAAATATTCTACAATCTATAGAATGTACACAATATTTGGAAATATGTAAAATATTCAAATTGGTAATCATTTCTTTAGTTACGCTCACACAAATATGAATTTGCATAAACATCTCTAGTATATTCATTTATGTATGGTATTTTATGAGATATACACAACTGCTCATAAAAATATTAGAACATATATATATATATATATGTACTGTACAGCAAAGATAGCCATTTAAAACATTTAATAAGTGTTAAAGATGATACCATTGAATATTTAGGTTTATTAATATAGTGAATAATTGAAAACTATTTAAATGGTTTGTAATCTCTGTAAAATCTATAATTGCACTAAATATCTTGTTGTTTCTATGTACATGTTTATATTTGTTTCAAATTTCACTAACGTTCATTCAAATATGATATTCAAGTTTCATTATAGGTCTAACGAAACTTGAATATATTGTATATGAAAGACACATAATATATATATAAAAGTTTTCTGTGATAATGCCTTTATGAGCCACTATATATATTCAATCATTCTGTTTGTTTATTGAGTTGACAATTTGTTTTAGCTCGTGGAAGAGGTAGAGGTCAAAATCAGAGAGGTAGAGGCACAGGTTCTGCACCTTGGCTAAATCAACAGAATCAGCCCGGAGGATCTCAAGCAGGAAGGGGACGAGGTTAAACTATAAAATGATAAAGGACATTACATTAAGAAAAAGATAAACAAACCCGATTTAAGATCAACTTTTTATATTGTTCATAACAAATGTTTTTTCAATTTCCACTTGATTAGAAACAGAGATATTTAAATAAACGAATGAAGTACTTTTCCATAAAAATCTCCAAACCATGTTCTCAGTCATTGTATTTTTATACAATATTTCCCGAAATAAAGAAACAAATTGCAATAATGTATACAATCTTAAGATCTGTTTAATATTATACTTTTAATGATTATAAGTGTTTAAATAGATTCATTCATATTTGTTATTCAATGTATGTTAGACATATTGTGCGATCATTTCGTATATCCAATAACTCCAGAGCACACTGCGATCGATGTATCAGTTTTAAATAGTATTAATACGGTCTTTTATATAGTAGTAAGGAATTTGCGTACATGATCTTAATGGTTGCAACATTCTACTTGAATGAATCTTTTCTTTCCTTTCCTTTATTTCAATGTATCAGTTGAGTGTTAGCTGTGGCTGGTAGCCTTAGCTAGCCTGACAATTTGTCATGGAGTAATAAGTAATTAACGGCTGTCTGTAACAATAAAATAATATTAATATATGTAGAAAAAGGAACCGTGTGAATGAATCTTTCAAATTCGCGAGTTTTTTATATTGACCAATCAGAACGTCGTCGAATATTGGTGTACGGAGTTGGCCGGTCGCATGCGCTTAGTAGCGATTCGAAAACAAGCGGCAGAACGCTACGCTGTACCACGAGCATTTATAACTGGACTGTGAATCTTTATACATTTATGAGTTTAAGGGTGGTAAAATACATAGAATGTACATAATATACGAAAATATGTGAACTATTTCAAATACAGTATTCATTGTGTTTATGAATTTATAAATTTTCGGTCTTCATTCGCGCAAGAAGAATTATTTTGACTCCATCGATCGAGCAACGAAATCAAATTAGCATAAAATTACACGATTACACAAATTATTATATAGAAAATGATGAACACATTGTAAAACTGTACAATTGTTGTAAACTTGCAAATTGAATTGAATAAAGCAATCTTATTTTGTATATAAACAAAGCGTTTAATCATTTAAAGTCCTTTCAACATCCACAATTCTCTAATTCTCTCCAATTCCCATTGCTTTGAGGGATAGGTTAATGATGACAAAAATTCGAAAAAATTGGTGAATATTTATAAGTATTGAAAGAATAAAATAGTATAAGAAATATATGAAACATTTTAAAATTCCAGAAAATAATGTAATTTTCCGAGAAAATCTAAGAGCAAAAAACTTGTCGTTCGAACAAGAAATTCGTCGACCAAAATAGTGATTTTCTATTAGTTAATTAGGATTCCATTAGTAGGTGACACAATTTCACCAATGCTTGGAATCGGTGCTATATTTCAAGAATTTTTCGGAACCGAAATTTCGCCTGCATTTGTCCGTTTTGGATTTTTTATACATGTCAACTGATACTAACAAAACGATATAATATTACGAAAGCATCCCTGTAAAAATAGCTATATGTGTTGAAATATCTCTGTCTAAAATTATTATACTCTCTTAATGAAGAGGATATATCTTTAAGAAACAATTATTCTGATAATTATTAAAAAAAGATGCTTACAGAGAAGCTGACATTTTATTATAATTGCAAGATATTCTATAAAATTTATTTTGTAATGTTTTTTTTATTAAAATATAACAATATAAATTTCATTATAATGTAAGTTATTAAATGTAGAAATGAATTAAATAATCATGATTAGACTGCATTTTCATACATGTTTTCATGCTGCATAAATTTATATATTGATATATAAAATTACGAAAATAGAATCTTGATAGAAAATTGTTTTATCTACCAATTATTATAAAAGGCATTGTACTTTGAATATTTTATTTATTTTTTCATCCCATTAAGAGTATCGAAGGAGAATATATGCATAGTTCTATCGTTGACCGTTAGAGACCCTTGTTCTTGGTGTGCACTTTTGGCTGACTTTTTTAACATTGTATCGGTGATCTTTCTACTCATCTACTGATTTAAGATTTTACCGGGGATGGTGAGAATAATTAAACATTAATCTATTAAAACGGATTCCAATAATTCTTTTTTACACCCAAATCTTTAGTTAATACTCAAACCTCGTATTTTTATGTTAATCAATTGATAAAACTGTAATTTCAAAAAAATTGTTCGAGGGCGAAAATATATCGCAATCGAAAAAATAAAGTAATAAAGCACAGTATGGAGAGGAATACGGGACAAAGATATGAGGATGAAATAACTGAGCAACCAGTAGATTATAGCAAAAAGTACAGTGAAAGGAAAACGGAGAATTCCTCTCGAAGTGATCGATCTTGTAAGAAAGAATTCGGGGAACGTGACTCCAAAGTCGATTTATTTGGAGATTATGCTGAAACCGATCTTGATCAGCCAACAGATTATAGTTTACGATACGCAGAGGATGACACTGATGACGATGAGAAACAGAGTCCTGAATATTTTCCTGGAAGCGTTCAGGAGGATACTGTAAAGACTTACTGTACAGAAGGAACTCCGTATGAAACACCTTTCAATTTTTCGACTGCGACTTCCATGTCCGATTTACGTCTGGAGAATGCAAAGGAATCTGTTGATTCGCAGAAGAAACACAGTAAAAAGAATGTTGAACTTAGTCGCAAGGAAGATTTGAATTATGAGCATCCAATGACAATTAATTGCAATGAAGACCGTTCACTTCTTGTTGAGAAAGAATTAGAATCCTCTAAAACTTCTGAGACATGTAAACCTAACTGTCTTTCTAATGAAAAGTTAATGAATTATTATCAAGCAGGAACATCTGATGGTTTTTCTCGTGCTAATTCTCTCAGCTCCCTTGGTAGTGCGATAACACAAAGGAATAATGTTAATGGAATTATTTCCAAAGAACCTTCCACAGATTCTTCTGACAAAGCTGATAATGTGTCAGAGAGAGCAGACCGTACTGCAGCTAGCACTAACATCAACATATTACGTATTCCTGATGAAACTGATAGTTCTACAGAAGGAAAAAATAGTTCCAGAGTTGTAGACAAAGAAGGTTTGCTATGTTTAATGTTTTAATGTACTGTGTAAACTTTTATCAAGTGCTATGGAAAATTGTGGCTTTATTTGTTACATTGATTGTTATAGGCAAAATGGTTACATTCAGTAGACAAGACTACTATGCAGAACAAACTCCTTTAATGTTTTCATGTTGTAGTTCTCTAGGTTCATTGAGTGGATTTGAGCAGCATTCTATACATGATGATCGTAGCTCCATCATCAGTGATTTCAGGTAATTTTCAAAAATCTCATAAAGAGCACAGGGAGAAATATGATAAGTCATAATTTTTATTTCTTAGATGAGAATAATTTTAAAATCCAAGTGAAAAAAATCCTGGCCAAACAATCATATATTACCAAAACTGCCTTTTTATTAAATTTAATTATGAGTTTCTATATGTTAAATTCTTTTGAAGAATAATGATTTTAAAAACATTATAAAATAAACTTCATAGATTTGTCACCTACTGCTAAAGTACTAGACCAAGCAGGTTGTTCTTGTTTTTGATTATGTTATATTATATAGTATGTCAGTTTTAATTATTAAATAACATCAAAATCAGAAAATCAACAAAATTGTACGTTTATATCATATTTTTCCCCCTGTAATTCTCAAATCACAGCAAAATAATAATAATTGTAACAAAATTTATAATTTACACTGAAATTGATGTTTAATAGTCGCAGGACCAGTGGTGTTGTGTCTCCAAGTGAATTACCAGATTCACCAACACAAACTATCCCTCCAAGTCCTCGTAATCATAAAAATCAGTGTACAGATTTTATAAGTAAAATACCAGAAGAAGCAGTAAGACAGCCTGTTCGACATTTATGTATGCAATGCTATTGATCGTTAGTGAAAGATTAAGCACAAGAATTTTTATTTATACAATAGTAAAAATGTCCTTAATACCTTACTAGTCTTGTTAACAGATATTATTTTTTAGCATATTCAAAGTGTCATGCGCTGAGAACCAGTGTCTTCGAGGATGACATTGCCACATTTAAGGAAGAATCAACACCCATTGAATTTTCCACAGCTACTAGTCTCAGTTCTTTAACTATCGACGATGAAATGAAAATTTCTAATATATCTAAACCTCAAAATGAACTGAAAGAACCATCTAATGAGCTGGATAAAGATATTAAAGAAAATTCTTTGGAAGAAAAAGTTAGTAACGTAGAAGCTGAGAAGGATCAGGAACAAGTGAGTGATGGTGATGAAGATAATGAAGACATGTTGGCTGCATGTATCAGCATGGGAATACAAAATAATAGGTATTTTAATAGTTTGCAATATATTAGTCATTGATATTTATCATTCATATTTATTCATTCGTGTATATACATGTTGCACGTATTTGTTTATAGAAGACACACAGAACTGAATTATTTTCAGTTATGATATTTTTTCAATAAATATGCGATATCATTATCAACTAATATCACTTGTTAATAACATTAATATTAATATTTTTAACTATGTATATTACAGATATAGACAATCTTTCAAAACGTCTACTGTCCAGAAACCCATACAATCAGAGTCATCAAACATGTTGGTACGTTGTCAGAGAACACCAGTTTTAAACAGACTGGAACCTTCAGTTCCTGTTGCTGTCACTTCCGCGGATGCTACAGTGACAGCTTCGAAACCTAGCAAGCCCGCAATAGAAGTTGTTGCTGCTCCAGATACCGTACATGTGTATTGTACAGAAGATACACCTGCTGATATTTCCCCAGTGGGCTCACAATCAAATCTTTCTGCCTTGTCTATGCCGAGTGTTCAGGAAGATGTAGAAAGGATTGAAGAAGCTAAATCTTCGGGTGAAGTCGAGTGCCATAGAAACGATCTGTCAGATGAAAGTTCTAATCTCTCTGGTGAAGATGAGAAAATTCTTGATGAGTGCATTCAGTCAGGAATATCGAAAGTACGTGTAACTGTAGAGAAGTTTTTTAAGTAATCTTCGATATTAACACTTAAACACCCAGTTACACAGTTACATGTGTAAGTACATTTTGCAAAGTTCCCTTGCATATGGGCTCTTGTTATGAAGATTATCATAACAAAAAGAACTATTAATTTAGTTGACTAAATACCATTTCTTAATCCATATAACATGAAATAAAATATATTTATACTATATTATTACTACAATAAACAATATTGTGTATACTTTTTAAATTAATTTCTTTTCAGCAAATCAAAAAATAATTAGACGTATTTATATCCCCAATTGCCAGGTGCTTAAATGTTAACTATCTTATGTTTGTTTTAGGTTAGACAAATAACTCCGCCACCAACGAGTTGCATTCCCTTTGTACAGAAAACAGAAGTGCTAACACAGAGATTCAATATATGTGGAACACCATCATCGTCCCCTGTAGAAAGTGCCAACAAGAACCCTGCTCTTCGAAAATCCATATGTCATACAACATTGGATCACGAAAATGATCCTTTTGGCGACAGCCCTAATCATTCGGACGATGAAGCCATTCTCAGTGAATGTATAAGAGCGGCCATGCCTAAGGTTTCTTTCTTTATTCCGTTTTTGACTAATCCTGATTATATCAATATTTTTTATGAACCATTGTGTATTACTTCTAGGTTAAATTGAATATTTCAACACTTATAGGACAAGCATTGCCGCAAACCGCGGAGAAATCGAAGGTGACGGCTTCAAGAAAACCATCGTCGTCATCGTCTACGTCGTACCGTCAGCCAGGATATATTGAGGATAATAAACATCAGTCGAAGAAGTCTGCACCATTCGAGGATAATTTAGGCCTCTCAGAGGAAGAGGAAGACATCATGCTGGCGCAGTGTATTAAATCTGGTATGCCAAAGGTAAAAATATACAGTTTTATTTTCTCATTCTACATATCAAATTTTAGATGGATTAGACTTTATGGGTCTTTTATCATTCGTAGGCGTTGAATGTTTCATCAAATTCGTCCTTAGTGTCCGTAAAGAAGCAACCAGAATACTCAAAAACGAGAAATATTTCCAGTACTTCATATTATTATGTGAATAAACCCCATCTGTTTGGAAACACGGTGGTGCAGACCCAGCCATCACATAAACCCATAGAGAATGATCTTTCCTTGCACAAAGGAACTTCTTGCACCTTCCATTCTATGAAGGTTCAGGAAAATAGGAAACATATTGTTAAAAATAGTGGAATTAATACATATGAAAGAACAAACCGTATGGCATTGTACACCAAAAAGTTTTCTCAGTCAGAGCACGAAAATAACAACATGAACGAAAATATTCTAAGTACTTCACGTTCCGAAATCCCTAATTGTAGGTCCCCAATCTTAAATGGTGAAAATGATGACGACGAATTACGTAGGAATACAACGAAGTCAAATGTAGTACCTTCAAGGCATAGTTCTGTGAGTTCTCTTAGTGAAGAAAGTTCTCTTGGATCCATTGAGGAGTGGGCTTTCCTGGAATTGTGCATTAGTTCTGGGATGCCGAGGAACAAGTATCGTCTGAAGGGAATGAAAAATACAGAGGGGAATGTCAACGAAGACAGTTGTTCGATATGTAGTTATAATTCGTACGTTTGTAAAACCTAAATGAAAAACAAAAACTAAAAGTCTCATCCATAGAAAGATTGAATACCTTTTTATGATAATTCATAAAAGGATGGCGATCAAGGGTGCATGTTTGATGGGATAAGCAAGTGAGATTATTATAGTTCTGTGATTGACAGAAATTTGCAATAACTCTGTCCAACTCCTAGCATACAGAATACTTCAAAACTACATGTTAATTAAGTAAAGTGTGATAGGATTATGATGAAAACTTAATTAAGAAAATTTTTCGTTCAAGAAAGATGTTTCATTTCGCTTTATTTGTTTGTAATAAGAAGATTGCGGATGCTTATGTAAATTCACATTTTTATGAATATAATTAAAGAAATGAAATCTAAACTTTTTATAGGTAGATATTTGTCTATAGACAGATGTCTTTTTTATAAGTGTTTGTTTTATCTTAAATATTTAATATATATTTGCATATTTTGTGTATTGCATGCATTCAAATTTTCTATAAAAGCATAAACTTCCGCAGTCTAATGATGAGATTAGGAAGATGTAAGTTTTAAGCGACTACTGATTAGCTACATATATCAGATTTTTTATGGGGATTTGGTATATATTAAGTTGCTTATTGATTGGATTAGAATTTGTAAAAAATGAAGCGAAATGGGAAATATGTTAATTAAATAAAACATATATATTTTTTTTCATTACTATTTACTATCACTTACTTCGCTAAATCATAGTTTTGAAACACTATATTGTGCATTGAAAAAGCATATATGATTATCCTATATAATTTCTTGTTTATTCTTCATATGAGATCAGAAGATATTTCTTGTTTCTTCTCATTCTCATTTATTATTATTCTCAAGGAACGAATGTTTACAGGTTATCGATGACTTTTCAGGGGAAAAATTATCGAATTTCTGGAATAAAACGAGATTCGTGGTTCATGTGTAATGTATATACTTGCTAAAAAACCATTGTGAGGTTTCTTTTTTAGCTTGGTGTAATCTATTATATATTTTTTACAATTTATTTTTCCTAATGAATTCAGTGCTGCAGCATGTGATATTTTGTTTTCATGAAGTAAGAAACAAAATCTAGCTAGAAATAAAGAAATTTTATGGTTTGATCCGACTTAGGTGCTTTCTTTAATGTAGGTATGAAGTTAATGACTAAAAAATATATTTATAATAGATTAATAATTTCAATTGTTATATTATTATATCTTAATAAAATTTGCAACTTTATTGTTAAAGCATTTATTTTATACAATTCTCTTTTAATACAACATTTTTTTTTTCATAACTTCTCCATTTCCTCACTTTGCCATAATATTTAATAGAAAATTTACCGTAAACTTACTAATCTATGGTATGAAAGACGTCGAGTACTGTAATTTCTCGAAGAATATAAATTTATAGTTAGTAATTTTCGTATCGAAGCATTAATTTCCGGACTGGAAAAGTAACGTACATCAAAAGAAGCACCGTTTGAGAAGAAAAGAAAATTGCAGCCATAGTGTTTCTTGCAGTCTTATAATAATGTAAAGTAAAATATTATTGCATGACATTAACATAAGCTTCCATTTAAATAAAACAAATGAAATTTTACAAGTAACATTTATAGATTGTCAATAATCACTGTTTTATTTGATAAAAGATTATGAAATTATACAAAAATGTAATCTATACCCTGCAATTTGTACTTTGTCAGTTTACTAATATTATTAGTTGGTATCTTGTTATACAAGAAGGTTTAGATATTTTTTAAATATTACTTCACAGTTAGCAAATTCTACATGTCATATAATTTAATTTTTCTTGGGTTTTAATTCCTTTTATCTCAATAGAATACAGTACTCGTAATGTCCCATTAAATCATGTAATAAAATAATCTGATTAAAAGAGATAAATTATATTTAGAAATATTAATATTTCAGTATACTTATTTATGCTATACTTCTTTAAATTTTGTTCTTATTAATGTAGTATCTTATTGCCATCTTAAACAATTTCATTCTTTTAGATCTCGTGATTGAATATATTATCATAATCTTTTGTTTTTATTGTAAGTATGTTATAACCACTTTAAAAAGTTTCGTGTTTTTATGTATTATTTATATTCAATTATCAGAATGTCACTGATCAGTTGAAAGAGCAATTCAGGGTCTGAGTCATGCAACTCTATAGGAGTTTGTTGATAATTACAGACCAAGGTTGCTGGAGCATAAAAGGTGCCGCCTTTTAACCGTTGCCTTGTTGCCCTTCGATGAATCGCAATGACCACCTGGCCGGTGTCCTAGCCTATTTCCTGCATGTATAAATCTTCATATAGCCACGATCGAACGTTTACAGTGTATCGCGACCGATTTGGAGAACATTATCTCCAGTGGTGTGCTCGTGTTTCGAGGTAAAGTTCATTTTGTTCAGTGAATGAAGAACATTGGATTGCAAGGGTAGCTGTAACTTTAATAATCGTTATTTACTTGTAAAAAGTTGTGAATATTAAGAAAGGAAGAAATTTTGGAATTTTTACTTTTTCACACTTTGAAGAATGATTTTTTCAGAATATAATAGTGTTGGTATAGTATATTGCAAGGTTTGGTTTTAATTATTGAACAAGTCTTATACACCAAATTAATTCAAATAGAATATACATAAGTTTAAGAAAATTTACTAAATTTTATTTTCATATATGCAAAATATTTTATAAATCTTAATCTTTATCAAATGATTTTAATAGCATTAAATAAATGCTATGTTCAAAATTAATTAGTCTAATTCAAGATCAACAAATAAACTCTTAAGCAATTTTAATACTATAATTTAAAGCATAATAGACTGTAGATGTTTATGCATTTTTGGGACATTTAATATTAAAAAAAATTTATAGAGTGCATATAATATGCAGAAATATATGAAATATTCAAAGTAGATCATTTATCACGATATGTAGTAGATGAAACAAATATGTACTTAAATTCCATTTTTGTAATTACGTGCATATAAACATAAAATTGCATGAACATCTACAGCCTAATAATAAAAAAGGAAGAAAGTAGAAAATTCAAAACAGGCATAAATTACCTATTCAAAACATTTGTTTTTATTACGCCTATAACTTGCACGTGCGATAACACAAAGTATCGTATCCGGAGCGTACCCTCGAATCTTAAGTTTTATCGGTCTGCGAGTTGTTACGACCGGCTATTAAAGTTGGCGACTATTCCCCTGAATGCAGATGCACCCGCGTGCATTCTACGTGTTCGTACTTGTCATCCTTGTAACCGATGGCGCTAGTTGCGACGACAATACGAAGTGGTACACAGGCCTACGTACCGTGCTTCAGAATTGTCCATTGGAATCCTGGAACAATTCAGGGCAAGATGAGTTTTTAGAGAAGTTTCGAAAATGCGTGCAGGAACATGCACTGGCTGCTTTGGATGCACTTCTAGTTGATGATATTATACCAGTTTTCGAGGGGCTGGATTTAGTAAGGTTCCACGAGGACAAGAATTTTACGGACAATTATAGAGAAAGGTAAACAAGAACAAAGAATTAATGTGCTCATTGCTATATGAATTGTTCATAGGTCAAAGAGGTTAACTCCACTTTTAGAAATTTTTGAAATGTTAATGCAAAAATACTCGGTTGATTATAAGTTACATGTAAGTTCAGCGATTTTCTTGTGCAATCTTTTTGTGCAATTAGCCGATTTGACAAATAAGAGGCTCGTATGTGCCACTCAGAAGCCAAGAAGAAAATTGAAAAGTAGAAAGAAGTGGTTGCATTAGAAGAATTGTTAAAAAAAAATTATCTTTGGATTTACTAGCATTTATACTATTTTTTCTCCCGATAAACGAACTCATGGGAGTAAGCTATTTATATTTTGAGAACCGAACATTAATCATGTACCTGGATAATAAAATTGTGAAACTTATAAAAGGTGGAGTTGATCATTTTGGCCTCTTAGACGAATTGGATATTTTAGAATCAGATGTTCTCTCACTATAAATGATAATGTTTTAACTTTACTATCTTTGACATGACCTGAAATAAAAATTATATTTCTTTCTACGGTTTATAAAAAATATGATATTTTTTAAACTTTAGATCTGCCAAAAAAGGTGAAATATAATTCTCAAAGTATCCTAAAGAAAATATTATGTTCATAAAATAAACAATATTCTCTCAAAAGTAAAAATCTACACGATTTTAAAAACTCGCTTCAGAATATTTTTACTCAAAATGAAAACTGGAAGATCCATGATATGAGAGTGATGCAGAGATAGAAATGTATAAAAAAAAGCAAAGAAATCGTAGATTTCAGTGGATTGATTTTAAATATTTGAGGATCTGGAGAAAAATACAACCGACATCCGTTGCAGAAGTTTCGTGGAAGTTCGACTTCGGTTCTGAAAAGTTTTAGGGCGTGAAAGTCGCAGTGGAAGCTCTGCGCTCCACTTCGAAACTTCTCGGCTTGCGAAATCGCATGAAAGTTAACTCCCTATTGATCATTTTATGAGATATCTTTCTCTTTTCTCTCCAAGTGTCGTTCTAATTATTATTCGCTTCATTTATAATTGAATCAAACGTCTCCTTTATAGAAACACTAATGGCAAATATTAATTTTCTTATTAAAAGTAATAATTTTTAAACTAAATAAATAATAATTTAAAAAGTTGTTGAAATTATTATCTTTGTTCTTGGAAACTGTAGAAAATCTTTTTCTATTAAAAATAATTTTTTTACATTGTACAAACAGTAATTAAAAAATTATGGATAAAGAATATTAATTTCTACCGTTAAAAATATTAGATGTCTATTTTAAATAATTTAGTCAAAATTAAAATGAATAATATCAAAGTGAAACAACTGTAAAATATAAAAGATTATATTTGTGAACATAATAACACATTATTTTGTTAATTAAATTTATCAATAACTCAAATAATGTTCTCAAAATTGAATCAAGTCATTCTTGTCATTTATGAGATTACAATGAACTTGATCATGATTAAATAAAGAAATAAAATACAACTTTTTTAACTGTACCACTTCTACAGTAAGTAAAGTGTAGATATGGTAATCTAAGAGCAGTTATATCCAAAGCTTATCTTATTAAAAAATATTAAAAGTCCTTTGATACAATGTAAAGACCCGTTCTGTTGAAAAGTGTAGTTCATCTTTGATTTCCTTTATCCAATAGCTCGGTCAATATTAGAATAAGCTTCTAAAAGATTGCAGACCTCCAATCCCATAGAATTTCTGCAAATTTCTCTGTAAACTTGACGAACCTTATATCTGAAAATATAAATATTTATGAACCTATGCAATTTTCGAAATGGAGAATTATATTCATTTACGATATAAGTTACCGAATAGTGAGAAGTATTTAAATTAATTTTATAGTTGATTTGAAAATTTTAAAAATTACTTTCAAGCTAAATAATATTAAAAAATATTAATCATTCTCTTCTTTGATTTTCCATAATATTTCAGCATTATTCTTATTTTTTTCATAAATATTTTTTATCAATCTGGATAAATTTCGTTATGAATAAAAGAGGCTAGAAAAGAATGATATAAAATTAATGAAGAAAATAATCAACATTCTCAGATATTATTTAAGTATTCTTTTCCTATACGTTTCTTTTTATCAGTTTTTATAAATCATATTTTGAATTGTAGAAAATATTAGTTATTTATTTGTTTAAAATTTGTATAATATTTCTGTTGGTTATTATCGTTGTTTCGCTGACCTACGATGGTTTCCAACGACTATACACTGACACAAAGTAGTTACGATGTCGCCTCGCCCTATTTCTTGCGAACAGGAAAAATATCAGACCTTTAATAGAGCGCTGAAGTATTTTCCGCGGACAAATTTCAAGTCACGCAATCTCACGTGACAAGTAATCCGCGTTTAAGGGATTTCTTACTCAGCACGAGATTAACTTAATGACCTATTATCTAGCGTGTATTGAAATTGAAACTGATCCCGTTTGTTTTTTGAAATCTTTTTAAGTGAACGATTTATTATAAAATTAGTTCATCCGTAAATCTGTAACGATAATAAATTATTTGGTATATTCAATAAAGATTCAACTTCATATTTTTACAAAATTAACGAAGAAGAAAAATGTAAATATATAATACTTAAAATTATCTTTTTCCGTATGTTTCAGTGAGATAGGGGATGATACCAATTGGACAGCCGTTATCGTGAAGCGATTGTTACGAGTTTTACGCACTCATGTGTTCAAAGTCGACGTGGATTATCTGACCAATAAAATTATTTCCCTCCTTAATAATGAAGCAACCGATGTAGATAGCTACAAATTCGAAGGTTAGTCCGTGTCCATTTAACTGAAATGGTAAATTCTGATTGATAAAATATCTTGCTGTAAACGTAATCATTATCATGCAACAATCTGTAGCCGAGTAAACGCTCGGTACCATACTCATCATCAATATGAGGTCATTTTACAAATATTAAATGTACAAAATAAACAATCCAAATTTTCTACTGAAATTGAAAGTTATATAAATATTCATCGTTGCATCCTATATCTTTAAATCATTTATCGGACAAGTGATGGACTCCATCACGGAAAAAAATGCTGCATCTTTAGACAAGATCCGATTGCCAAGTTATTTTTGTATCTCAGTTACTAATTGGAAGTGATTATCGGATAAAGCGTGTTGTATCGATCGGAATAGGTAGTAATCCGAAGAACTAATGTCCAGTGATTAAACTGACTGCTGCAAGATGTCGCAAACAAGGCTCATTATGACGTCTTTTGTCGGAGAAACAGTGTGTGGCCTAACGTTGATACGTAGGAATTTCACAGAACGTTCACTGTTGTTAGTGCCATGACGATTGAATCGTATCTAAAGCATTCTTATCGTGTTGGAATTCGTCACTTGTCCAATAGATGGCTTAAAGTTATAGAAAGCAATGATAAATACTTTGACTGAACAACTTGCGATAGCTTCTCATATATAGGGTCTGAATTTTACTGAAAAAATTGGGCTATTCATTTGTAAACGTAATATTTCTTTTACGGTTTATAGCTATATATGTACTTTTTCAATTATAGTACATTCAGTTAATTGACAAATTAAAAAAGAAAACAGATATATAATATGTATACTTAAGAGGGGATTTTCGTGTAAGAATAATACAAGTAAATGACTACTATACTTTTTTTTCAGACTAACTACTGATTATATGTAATTGGACCTTTTTGGGGTTAAATAGATAGTCTTGAAGTACGAATGTAACTTCTTTTATTTCTTCTTATTGCTTATTGTATATTATACAGGTCTTGCGATCGTCTTTGACAATGTAATCATTGCTGGTGTGCAGTATAGCATTTACCACAGTCATCAGAATGCAAAAGTTAAGAAATTTTCTGAAAGTTAGATAATTTACGCTGAAATTGAACCTACGTTTGAAAGAAAAACATAGAAGATCGGAAAGTTCTAGCCTTTATAAGAAAAATTTACTTTTATCGCCAGATAAATTAAGTTTATATTGTTTAAAAAAATGTTATAAATAAATAATCACAAGTAGCAAAGTGAGTAACCTTTGTGCGAAATTGATTGATCAATTAGTTATCGGACATGCCGGTCTAAAATGTCGTTAAAAGTTGCAGTTTAAGAAGTTAATAAATAGTAAGAAAAATTGATATAAAAAAAGATTACATTTCTATTTCAGGACTGTGTTTAGATCCTAAGAGGATTTAATCCCATATAACTAGCAGTTAGTATAAAAAAAAATCATGAAAATCACTTGCTTTTATTGTTGTTGCACGAAAATCCTTCTTTAATTTGAGAGTGGACATTAACAAGCCACTTGTTGTCTCAAGTATCTCATTAATGATGCTCGTTTCGTTATCAGGCCGCAGGCGTCGCCACCGTCGTAGACATAACCACATGGTGCCGCTGATGATGATGGGCTTCCTGCTGATGGGTTCGATCTTGATACCCATGGGTTTCCAGTTCCTCGCGGTTCTCGGTGGCAAGGCGTTGCTCTTGGCCAAAATGGCCTTGATACTGTCTAGTATCCAGGGTCTAAAAAAAATAGCAACAAATGGCGTTAATTATGGACTGTATCACGCCCACCCTGTGGCAGGGGGTTGGCACGATAGAAGCCATATAGAGCCTCCAAATTTAGACTTACCTTTTCCATCGCCGCTTCATCCCTAATTAGATCATACATTTTCATCGTTGTTTGGATTTTTCATTGATTCTACCTTGTGAATGATAAAATGTCTTTGTATCAACTGTTTGAATGGTTCCTCTTATGTATGAGGTAAATTGTATGGAGCTTGGTAGACAATCTCTGGAATGGTATCTAAAAGACATGACCATTCCTATTTCTCGTTGCATTTATTGTCGTGGTTATTGTTATAATGTTGAGGTTAACAATAAGCGATCTTGAAAGCACTTTTGATCACAAGGTTTTAGATTGTATGTAGTTTGTTGAGAAGTACCTAGGTAGCTACTCAAGGTCACTGAAGAAGACTACCCCCGTCAAATATATTCTTACGGTTGTTGAATAAACTTGAACTTAATTTTGGTTATTAAAATTTTTTTTAAATCTTTTAATTATTATATGATAATACAAAATAATTTATAAAACTAGTATAAATTGTTTACTCATTTATCTTAATTATTCATCTAACATTATTCATGTTTAATTAATAATATTAGTGAATTGACAAGTGACTAATTATAGAGCAATTTTGAATATAGCAAATGATAGGGCACAAAATAGTACAATCGAATGATTTTCAAGTTTGTAAAATTTTCTTTGTTTTACTACCAAACTTTTGCCTATTATACATGTATACTTATTGTAATTGTTTTTAATAATTTGTAACTTGTGATTTGTAAAATTTCATTAATAATATTAGTTCACTAAATTAGGACTAGATAATTAATCTAAAAAATTATATTGTATTCTACGAAAAAATGTTTTAAAAGATTACTAAAATTCATTTTTATAAAGTCACTAAAATTTGTACTTATTAAATATGTTGTAACAGTGACAGATTTTTTAAAATACTTTCACAAGCATTTCAAAGGAAGATAAACGTGTAAGTCAACGCCGAAATCACTTGGTGGAATTAAGGGAACAGGAAGGGCTCTCTGTGGTATATTAAACAGCATTGTTATTGCTGCAACCAAGTTAATATTTATTGAAATTGTAAACGAGTTCTTTTTTCCCTTTCTCTATGGATTGCATTCCGTTGCAAGTATTTGTTTAATCCTAAAAATAAGTGTAATTTGTAAGAATTAGATTTGAGGAATATTCACGCCTTATAAAGTAATTATTATGACAAAATAATTTAAATAAAACATGTTATAGGAAGATGTTCTATAAATTTCTTTTGCCTTAAAATTTTATACATGTATATATAAAATGATACGAGATTAGAATTATTTGAAAACGAAAGTTTACAATATAATAAGAGAATACAATAAAATATAATATAATAGATGTCAAATTTTATTAATTTATTAATACAATGCATTTTAATAATTTTCAATAATTATATTAATAAAATTTAGTGTCTATGTAAAATTTTGTTATATTAATAAATATATTACTTATGTCTTACTTTAAAGATTAATCATCTAATGAAAACTTTATAAGATAGCTTTACTTAACTATAAAAGGTAAAATTTGATAAATTCTGTACCTGATTATGAAAATTTATTATATGTATCTTATCACTAGTAATATTTGCAGAAGTTAAACTTTGTCAGAAATACATCCCTATTCCTATATTGTGTAACTCATGCATGCCAGAATTGCCAGAGGAACGTCAGTAGATTGTTCCTACCCATGGGTAGACAGCCGTCACATTACATTATGGTTCAAGTAGTAGAAGTAGGTCTGACCATCGGCTATTGGAATTCTCAATCGCTCGAAAATCGAAGTTACAGAGCATTTTGTTTTCAATAATACATTCTTCAATTTCTCAAGATAACGATCTTCGTCTACAGATTTAATTATTTTCAAGAAATTTTAAAACTGTTACTAAAAAACTATCTTCGTTTCTTTCTTAGTCCAACTGAATTATTTTAAAATGTAGTAATTTCTTCCTTCTTTCTGTTTTCCTTCTTTTTAAACAGAAATTTTCAAAGACACGTAAATAATTCTTGTAAATCAGAATTAAACAAAATTAATTAAAACATTTATTTAGAGATATGGAAATTACCTAAATTTTCTTTTTATAATAAATTCTTAGAGAAAGAAGATAGTGCCATGAATTTCACCTCAGAATCAATTTTATGCGATTACACACTAATGACGTAAATTGATAGCCACAAGGAAAAGAAAGTGAAATTTAATTACGATATTCTGCCTGATAAGATAAATGTTTCACATTTTTATTCTTACGTCTTCTTTTTATACCATTGAAATATAACGAAACTACCCAAAAATCACGTTTATCATTTAAAAAAATATTATCAGTAATTATCATATAATTACACATAAATATAATAAGTAATAAATATAAAAACTATTAAATGTCTATTATCTAAAAGTATTAAATAATTAAAATTTCTACTCTTTAAAATTCAGAATAATTATCAATTCTTCATAAAAAAATTAAAAACAATTATTATATTCACGTTTCTTAAAATTATCAAAGAGTTATTGATTTTTATTAACAACAAGACCTATTACCAAACCTATGCATAAGTGATAAGTAATTAATATTTCGTTGATCTGTTAAATGGACAGCTTATGGTCGGTCTTGTCAGTATTAGCGACATTAAAGGCAGGCAAACAGAACAGAAAACTAAGAAACGTTTTACGTGATCAAACAATCGTGCTTTCCTAAGGGAGCCAGGCTCGTAAATCTCGCGGACGTGATTTAATAAAATTCAGATTCAGAAGCGTCTCAGTGAATAATTCAGTTTCCCATTGAACACCGTTGAATCTATTCTTGTAGGACGACTAGGACATTTCGTATAATCGATACTTTCGTAAATACGTTGATTTAACGTTCTTATTCATGATCGATTAAAATATTTATTGCCACGTCTCACTTGCCATTTCAGACGACGTACATAGGATGCTTCTTTTCTTGATTTTGTCAGAATCCATTTGACGAGTTTTTAATGTAGTTCCTAACCTAAAATATAATTAGTACCGTATAATGATGAATATCTCATAGGTTCAGAACACAATATAAAGGTTTGCAGGCAGTTTGAACATTAAGAGGTTATGTAGAATTTTATGTAAGATACGCGATTGGGTCACAGAATATGATATAGAAAAATAATGGAATGTATCAGAATATAGAATATATAGGGTATCTCACCTAACTCTGCCACCCTTAGTTACTCTCTTATTTTTCACGATATGAAGAAATGTTTCAGACAAAAGTTGTATGGTATCAAGGGGAACATACTATGCTTTTACATATATATCACCTTGAGCTAACCTCCAGTAACGTCCAGTAAAGGTAACATTAAAATTTCTAAATGGATGCTTCCATTTTCATTATATTTCAAAACGCTACAAACTTGTGTCTTTTGACATTGAAATTCGACAGACCGATACAAGGAATTATCTAAAAATGATTGCGCGGAATTAACAGAGTGTTTTGGACACATTAGAAAACTGCAAGCTTATGCTTCGGTTATATCAGTAGTGGCATTATTAAATACATCTTTATGTGTACTCATGGTGAACATCGGATATGGTGAATTTTAAAGTTCATATCTCGATCACGGATAGTACAAAAGGCAGGAGTTAATAGTGTTTTGAAAATTTTCTAATATTAGCTACAAGAATAAGTAATGAAATATGGAGGCATCTATTTAAAAATTTTAATGTCACCTTTACTGGACGTTTCAAGGTCATCGCAAGATGATATACGTAAGAACACAGTACGTCTTTCTGGATACCATACAACTTTTGTCTGAAACATTTTTCCTTAAAGATAAGAGAGTAATTAAGGGTGACAGAATTAGGTGGGATAGTCTGTATGTAGAATATAGAACATAGAAGCATAGAATATAAAAAGATTAGGGGAAAACATTTTTCTTTAATATTATTAATTGTATTTTAAAGAGGAGAAAAGAATCCAAAGCTTGAATCCAAATTGATGACCAAACCAATTGAAGAATCCAAATAAGCAACGTGCTAAATATAATAATACAAGATAAAATCTCCAAAATTTTCAAGAAAGAAATTCCACGGAACAGGAATATAAATATACTAAAGAAGTCCAAGCATTTGAAAATCTAAAAGGAATAATGAAATATAAAAGGCACAACAAATATTCGAAATCGAAAGGTAAACGTAATTAGTTAGGTAGGTCTGGTGTTTTTTTCAAAAATATAGGCAAGCCGCAATCATTGGTACAGTTTATGGCAATTACTAGCTCAGATAAACATCACGGCCAGTGGTCTTGATTGATCTTGGTTCCAAGGGGGATGAAACGTATAAACTACCATATTGTACATTCGGCATATATTCATCTTTGTCACAGTTGGCGATGCTAAGAGATCGTTGTTTTTCTCCTGCAGGAGGCCAATATCCATTGCACTTTACTTATTAAACGTTAAACAATTTTCTTTCTTCTTCGGAGAAGTAGAAGAACATTGGGTTAATTCTTTTATTGTATTCTGTAAGACAGTATCATAAGTGCATACGCTTAGAAGGAGAGAAGTTCTTATAAATATAAATTACTTAATGTTAAATTTAATATTAATCATAAATATAAGTTACTGGGTTCTCTTGCACAATTGAACTAATATTACTATTATTAGAAATCAGAAGTTACAAATTAATGTATTTTAATTATAAATTAATGTAATTTCATATTTTCATGCTTGATCTCAGTTTAATCGGTGATAATAGAGCTTTAAAGAAGAAAGGTTTGAGTGCCTATCGTCGAGCAACCATTCATACATTGGCTGCGATACTTCGTAATATGTGTTACAGCGTAATGATAAATGAAGCATATTTGCCGAAAAAATTGAAACTATTATCGTTAAAAATATAAATAAAACAGGATCTAGAGTCCAAATATGATAAATATAAATGAAAGTAATTAATAGGATAAGTAGAGTTTTTTTAAAAAGCTCTATAAATTAATATATTAATGTAAGCATTCAGGATTCATTTTACTCCATTATTAATAAAAGCTCTCACATTCTACTTTTGATAAAAGAAATGCAAAGTTCTAAACATAACATTAAATAATAATTTTATGCACTATGTGAAAATGGAAAGTCAACTCCACTTACTATGTTCGTCCTTTAAATTCTATAGTTTGTGCAAATGTGGCATACATAACATAATCAGTAATACAAGTGTCCTTCTGTTTTAAACTGCAGCCACAACATTATACTTTTCCCTTGTTATCTTCTAGACTCTAGACACTCGTTTGAGTTGCATTCATGTCTTTCTCAAAGATAAAATCATTAATTTAACCCACACACAGTAACTGAGAAGAACTTCATTAAGTTCAGTCAAAGAATCCTATTTATCTTTCAGTCTCATAAGTGTTATTTTTTTTGACAATGTAATAATAATCTTAGCAAAACAAAGCAATATTTTTTGTTATTAAAAAGCTGAAAAAACAATAAAATAATTTCTTGAAAGTAAAAGATATAAAATGGATTTTTTTTTGCATGAAAGCTTTTTTCTTCAGATATTATTTCCTTAGGAACATCATTATAGAATGAAAGTCCTTCTTTGATTTACATACCTGAGAGTTAATGAGCTTAAATTTTTCATGCTAATAAATGGTATTGCAGATTCTCAATGCTGTAACCTCCATAATTATTTATTCCTGTAAATAGATAAAAGCGACATTTTATTCAAAAAGACATTGTCCGTGATTTATAATAGACCGTTCCTAAAGTAGTAGTCCCGTTGATAATGTAAATTTCTATAAATATTCCTTTTCAATATCAATTTTAGTTCTTCTTTTTAAGCTGTTGATTTTGTTTCTCAGTAACGATAGAAAAATTGATTTACTTTACTAGCGGATCGTGATACATGAGATTTGATGTCGGTAACTTCTAGATAATCTTAAACAATTTTTAATTGGTAGACTACGGATTTATATGCATTTATGGGACATTTGAAAATACAAAAATACGCAGAATTATATGTAAAAATGTATAACATTTTTTAAACAAGATTCATTTATAATTTAAAATTTTTTTCATATTTATAAAATTATAGATTTGCATAAATATATTTGCATAAATCTGTTGCAATATTGGCTTATTATAATTTGTATTACTTTCTACATCTATACGTCTATCTCTAAATAGTTTTATGCATTGCGCATCTCTATCTTCTTAATTTTGTTTTATGTTCTTTTTGTTGGAAAGAAAAGCTCAATAACCGGAGATACCACGTTTTTTTTAGTGTACACTTATAATGGAGATACACTTTATTGCGTTCACTGAACTCGCCCTAACGAAGTAATGAAAGAGAAAGAGCGAGAAATTTAGATCTTGATCATTGGCTCAATAAAACTAACAAGTCAAAGAATTAATCAACTTAAACCGTTTATTAAGCTCTCAAGTTCTTAAAAACGGTATCTCGCAATTACGATAATCAAGTGGACATTTTAAATAAATTTATTTCTTCCTATTTAAACAAAATCTTTTATCGAAAAGGTTTCCAGTTATACAAAATTTTGTAAAAATGTCTTGTAAAAATTCAAATACTCTACCACTTAATTATCAACAATTTTTCTCTTCCTTTCAATTCTCCAAACAATTAATCTCCTTCATATTCCATATACATATAAATATAGCAATTACATATTTCCTTCCTATCTTTAGAGATAACCATTTTTAGAACTATATATATATAAATTTATTTATTAATCTCAACTAACCCCAATCAATCTAAATTTCATTTATACATCTTATATTACTTAGTGTACTAGTATACTATAATCTCACATTTCATGTTTCTAATATATCTCTCCGTTTTCATTTTCTTATCCTATTATATTTCAATTTCCAAAATTCTATTTCCCAAATAACATTTCTTGCAACTTTCTCTCTTCTATCAGTCTGGAAAATTCCATCTTCCAAATATCCTTATTCAAAATACTTTCCTCTCTTCTAATTATATAACCTTTATCATTCTGTTTTATAATGCAGCCTCCTCTAACGAACACAGAAGGTCTTCGACTCACCGGTGAAAGGTGTGCAGGCGAACGTAGGCTGTTTTATCAGCGTTATCGTCGGCAGTTGCAAGCGTTTGGGGATGCGCAGCGTGGACGAATCGCGGGCTGGACTAGCGGCTATAAGAGGGACGCCGCGCGTCGCGACGCCACACAATCTCCAGTTTGTCCTGACGCCAGCTCCACGAGTTTTCCCCCCGTACGTTACAACAATACAAACCAGTGACAAAAGACACGACTTTTCAAAACGTCAACGAATCATCTTCAAACCATTCCATTCTTCTTTCAACAACACTTACTTCCGGTTTCTTCGCATTCAACCGGGGGAATCATGTTTCTGAATGGGCCAGTATATTGTTTGGCGAGGCTGCTCCTCTTCGTTGCAGTTTTCAACGCTGCTTCAGCTGTAATCAAAGGAAACGCCGATTATCAACGCTATCAGCAACAGGTAAAGAGATTTATGTTGTTTGAAGATGTTGTGATGGTTTGAATAACTAGCATTGGACATTTGGAAAATTGTATGTAGCTCGATGTATCATATTTTATTTTATTGAACAACGTTTATGAGATCACAGGAGATAAAACGTGGAAAGTTGATTTTCGTGATTTGAATGATTTTAATGTCACTTGATATTTAAATGAAGAGCACATAAAGATATGATAAGTCTATATTTGCCGCTTTTTTTATGTTTATCACATTAAATATTATTTGGTAGATCTAATTAGTTGGAAAGAGAATAACTTGTTAGGTTCGGAGAAGTAAATCTTGTAAAAACAAACGTTTGCAAACTTTTGTCTCCTAATTTAATGCAGGAACGAAGCAAAGAATGCTCTTTGTACTTAGCATTGTATTTTAAACACAATTTAAATGTAGATAAAATCGTTTTATTATTCTAAAATTGCTCACTTGTAAAAAAAGAGAACGAAAACATGACTTATATATCACTTTCCTCCTGCAATCTTTATAAAATATATTTCATGAAAATTTATAATATAATACCAATTAACATTTAATATGTGCGCATAAATTTGATGAGAAATATAGAAGCTTTGAAATAATTGATGTCTGAAAGGAGTAAAAATATCTAAACATACTGTTTCTATTTCCGTTGTATTCCAGAAATAGAGTATACAGCAGACAAGTTTTATCCGTATATAAATATAACCATTATAAAATAACAATTAATTTCCCCTAACATTTTTGCAGTATCTAAGCAATCAATTTGTTTCTATGTACTTGTGTACATATTATATTTCTCTCATCCATTCAGAAAATAAGATAATCATATTCAAATGATTTTAATTTGCACGTTCTTGCACGCGTTACTCAAAAGAATATCAATAATGGAGTTTTGATCGATCATTACTCGGGTCGACGATGGGTTACATTTCCCTCCCTTTGTCATGGCAATTAGTTGCACGAGTAGTACAAAGTAAACACCACATGTAAGGTCTCAGTAACCCTTTCTCTCCGCTTTCGTCGGAGCTTCCGATACGGTTTTCCAGCAGTTTAATTAAAACTGAAGGTGAATCTTTCCACTCCAAAATAACGGCGATCGTTCATCTTTCATATCAATGCTCTCCGCCCATATTCTTTCTGAAAGAAAAAGAATGCAGTTAAAAATAAAAACTTAAATACAATTTAGAATTATCATATTATTAATTATTTATTGATAATAAATAGAATAAAGGGATACATTGAATAAATTTGTAAATTGTCCCATTAATAGGATCACAATAGTCCCACCATAGATTCAATGAACAATGCCACAAACTAATCAATTAGTCATGACAAGCAATTAACATTATTAACACATTATTTACTCGATATCCTAGTTTGTACATATATCATACATATATACATATTCGTAATTCGTATATTCATCTCGTTTATCGTGCGTATATTCGTAATTATTCAAGTATAAAATTATGTACTTGTTATTATAGCGTTAATCATTATTTGGATTGTGTTTGTTAAATTATATGCTATAAACAAATATATAATACCGGATATATAAAAATGAATATACATATATAATAATGTATAATAAACGATTACCAAGAATTTTTTCATGGCTGGTACAATCTTCTAATATGTTTACTGAAAATGCGATATTTGTCACCTGACAAAGAAAAACTGTAAATGTTCCAAAAAAATGTTTTTGTTCCATATTCAATTTAATATTTATTTTATGTTCGAATAATGTTATTATATAATATATTCTTATTGATATAATCTTTTATTAATTTACAAAAAAAATCAATGGCGCATATTAATCTTTGCCTTCTGTTTATTTATTAAATAAAGAAACTTTTCATTTTTCATTGGACAATAACATGCAGACACCCTCCACGTGGGTCTATTCTACAGAATTCCCACAGGGACTAGTAAACTACATTTAAGTCGAAAGTTTAACAATAAGATAGGAAATGTTAAATGTTCAAGAGGATTCCAATTAAAGTTTGTTCGTCAGCTCTTACGACCTTCTTTCCCTTCAAGATCCGTTTCAGAATACAAAAAGCTCATGTTCCATACCGTCGAGGTGTCTCCAAAGACCATAGAACCGAGGCGTTACACATTGATCTTCAAAGACAATTCCATTTGACTTCGTTCCGCACCGTGAAGCAAACCAGAGACCGGTAATCTGATTAACGAAGAAGAATGTCGTTGTTAAATCTCTCGGATTTAATGAAACTTCATGACGAATCACCTTCAAATATCAAGTGTTTTCTCTTTATATCGTGGCACATTTCGTAACCAAACGAAACGAAACTTGTATGTTACTCACTTCCGGAAAGACCTGAAATGTAACAATGATAAGAGTTAAGGTTTTCCTGATTTTTGGAGACATTTGTATATTCGAAGATTCGAGTTTCTAGATATATGATTAATAGATCGAATATAAATTTGTATTCCTATAAATAATACTAAAAAAGAAGAATCTAACTAGAGATTTGTTTCACTCACTAAATATTATCACGAGTACTTTAAGTATTACATTTGGAATATTTATGCTACCTTAGAATAACATAGTTTTATTAAATTTTCCTGCATTTGTGAAAAATTTAAAGACGCAAAAATACACATTAATACGTAATCTCTAAAATCATCATATAAGCAATAAATTTCTATTTAAATTCCAATTCTCTAATTACGGTTACGATATCAACATTCAATTCTTTAATTGCTATTACAATACTAACATCCAACTCTTCATTAATTATAACCACTATAAAAATATGGATTTCTATAAACATCCACGGTCTAGTGATTAATTTTCGTCGTTATTAACTTCATCTTAATTCATTCAGCTTTTCATTTTCTTTGTCCCAATGAGGATTCCAATGCGGATGTGTTCTGTGATCTTTTCTGCGTTTCGGTGGCTTATCAGGCAACTCTGGCGACCTGCAAAGTGCAATTGCTTGTTGTCAGTGCAAACGCAATTTAACATGAGCATGTAACTTGCAAAAATCGAGTGGCAACGTACTTACGCATAACGCAAACTAACGAGGTTATAAAGTGTTGAATTTCTATCGTAATCCTCGAAAAACAAAAAGATGAAATAAACGTAGAAATATTGCAATTGTTCTCCTTTTAATTCCACGGCTGCTAATGAAACGGAAATGTAGAAAAATATAAAAATACGTGAAAACAGGAGAACCGGATAAAATGGTAGAAACCTTGTTAATTCAAATAAATTGTGGTTCGGGGACAATTCGGTTTTGCCATTTGTATGAAAATACAAAGAAATATACTGAAATAAATGCCGTGAAAATGCTTCTGTCCTCGTACCGGTTCAATTTTTAAATCGAAATGGTTCTTTATCTGATTAACCTAGTAATACCTAGTAACATATTTAATATTTTCTTAATTCTGTATTTCGATTACAATTAATATATGCATTTACGTAAGATTTAGTGATATTTATATTTAGTCAAAGAATAAAAATGTTGACAGAGTATAAAAATGTATACTTTTGTAATTAATTAGTTTCGTACTTGACTAATCTGGCAACTTCCTGTACGATTCCCACGATTTTATTTGAACTATGAATTTATACTTTTATTGATTGATGTTGGCTAAATGTAAAAATGTTTACTATTTCTAGTATGTATATTTACATAACCTATCGTTAGTTCGTGAATTAGTATTCATTTACTAAACAATACACATATCTGCTACAATACATCAGTAAACTTCAGCTAATAAAAGTCTAAATTCTATGTGTATACATTGGCTACTAAGAGTGTACATTTATCGAACTTCATTTATTATTTATTTAAAAATACATAATTCTTAGTCCAAAATATTTCTTAGATTTCCTTACCACTTGCATCTATACTAATATAACCTAGTTATCTGCCAGAAACAATATAGTGACCTAGAAAAAGATTGATATGAAATATAAAAAAAGAAAAGTAAAATATGATATAAGTAGAATACACTACATATACTATGCACATACTATAGTAGTGTAGAGTAGTGTAAGTAGAATTAAACTACAGATTTTAACGTATTCATTTGAAGGAACAAGAATGCATACAAAGTATATAATATACAAAAATATAAAAAATATCCAAAATAGAATACTTACTATAATATTTGGTGGATACAACTTTCCATTAAAATTCCATACTTTTAATCATGTTTATAGAGATATATACATATGTACGTACATAAATATCATCAACCTAATAATTATCATCCATTTGTGTATAAAAAAAGAAAGAGAATGGAATAATTAGTTCTGATTTTAATACAATTAGTTCCGAATTTCGTACAATTTACATGAAAGAAGTTGGTTCATGGTATAATATTCGTCGCAAAAGGTAAATCCGTGTCATCGCAAATATTTACCGCGGCTGTTCCGTTGTTTGTATCACGATTATGTACTTCTCGATCGTAAATCGCTAGCAACGCGACTGGTTCACGTGTAACAATGGTAATCGAGTCATGTTTCGTGATTTGAAAAACGATTCTGACGTACAACACCTGACAAAAGGGACATCTATCAAATGGCACGTCATCGACTAAAATCATTCACATTTTCGAAATACAAAATGTTATTATATATAATGATGAATATAAATCTACTCGTATTTTATAGATTTGTATAAACTTGGAAAAATACACATTTGAAAAATATCGATTTTATCACAAATCGATCACAGATTTTAGAAATTGGTATAAAATTTTAAAAAACGATTCTCTACTTAATCCCTTTGTAAAATACAACTTTTGAATCTAAAGTTTAAATATGCATATTAGAAGCAACAGTTGGAAATATCGATTGATATCGAATAATACGGATCTTAATGTTTAAAACAATTATATTTCATTATATAACTTATGTATGAAACGAAATTTGTCTAAAATTATTATTTTGGTTTTATGTCAAAATGATTCTAGAATCAATTTTATGTTTCAATGGAAGCAATCCGTTATGTATTTTGTATCATTTATTTTTATTGTATAGATGCTTAACAGTAATGATCTATGATGTACTATTTCACCATTTCAGGAATAAAAGTCATATTTTACAAAAGACTTTGATAAAAAAGATTGTATTTTGTAGATTATAACTTTCTTAGATGATAGACTACAGATTATAAGACTTACCTAAAATTTCACCTTTATTTTCCGAAAAATTCGGCCTGTGCTAATAATTTCGTATATCTTTATTATTTATACTAAAAATCTGCTGTACTATATATATTCTCTGTCACCGAAGATCATCTTCGATATAAGAAATAAACACATCAGGATAGATACATATTCACATTAAGTTCGATACCTCACGCAGGTCAATAAAGAGCTTTATATTTTATTATAGCAATCTCAAAAAGTTCCGAATATCGCAACGTATCCCGTATATTGGTAGTCAATTTTTAAGCATAAAATATCTCTTCCCCTTATATAAAGAACAGTATAAAGCAGAAGAAGCAGCTTAAGGTTATGTCATCGAGTGATTTAGGTTACGTATGCATGCACGAGTATCGAAAATCGAAAGGATCAGTGACGCGTTATATTTTAAATGACTCCCTCGATTGAGCTTCTGTATCGTTGTGTTTCGAGGATCGAGAGTAATGGTTTCTAGAAAGACTATTAACTTCAAGAATATGATGGAAAAATCAGAACTGTCGTTCAATTTTGTTGTAAATAATTTGGTAATCCGTGAACATTTTCTTATAAACGATTTAATTTCGAATTATAATTATTACTTACACATTCTGTTACGAACAACTTGGTAATACATGAAAATTTGTTATGGACCAGTCGGTTTTGAAATACAATTATTACTTATGCAAGTATGTATCAGTTATAAGTATATATATACAATACTCAACTTATAGTAATTTACTTATACGTATTGTATATAAATATGCAAGTTTATATCTAGAAGTAATTGTATATAGGTACAAGTGTACAATATACAAGTACACATATAAGTAGTTTATACTAGTAATTGTATATAAGTACAAACAACTTTGTTATATGAAAATATGAACAATTTATATTATAATTCGCGTTATAATTATTATACGTTATGATTCGTTGAAGTTTGGTTATGAACAGTTTGCTTCCGAATTATAATTGTTAGCTACATATATAAGCAATTTAGTCTAGTTATAAACGATTAAATATTATTAAATATACCATATACCATTTTATTTGAAAAAATATTAATCGAAATTATCCTACTATACAACTTTATATATTTTATTAAAGCATAATCGATTCGAGATTGAAGACACTGCAAAACACTTATCGACAGGGAGTATCGTACCTGATTAAGCATTGATCCTCGATGTGCATAAAAAGATGAATGTTCGCATGTTTTCATGAACAATTAATTTTCTACGCTTCCAATTTCTTCGAGTGCATGGTGTGTTCTACCAAAGCTTGACCTCTACTACCTACTACGATGCATTCAGGCAATGATCTCTCTCTGAATACCAGTTGAATAGAACACTACCTTATCCTGTAGAATCAGTCAACCATCGCTAATGCTGACTTTCCACAAAACCGTTAGTAGTAACTTTATTTGATTTTGAAAGTTCCTAATGTTCATGCCCCTCTGTTACTTTACTAGTTCTATGGACAGTGCCCATTCCGGACTAATGGCAGTAGAATAGAAAGTAATCTATCACTGCAGGATTTCGCCTTTGGTGATGCCTTCGGAAACATGATTTACTGTGGATAAAACTCGAATTGGAAAAAATTTCTACATCGATAGAAAAAAAGGAGTAAATCCCTATCTTAACTTCCTAAGAGATTAAGAATTTCCAGTAGTGTAAAGAGATTATTATGGTAAGGAGAAATTATGATAATTAAAAAGATAAACAGATACAAAATTTATAATTAAGTTAAACAGTATTCGTAAAAGGAATTTCAGAGTTCAAAATTGCAATAATAAAAAATTATGGTATAGCGGAATTATAGTAATTAAAGAAAGAAAGAAATAAAAAAGAATTTTGCAATTGAATAACAAAATAAGTTCAATGTAGAACTCTAAAAAAAATATATAAGAAAGAATTTTAAGAGTTCTAAAGTTCTACTGATAAAAGAATTATGTTAAGTAAGAAAAATAGAAATTAAAAAACATAAATAGAAAAGGAATTGTGTAATTAAATCAGAAACAAATAAAGGCATTTCAGGGTCTAACAAATTGGAACATCAAAGCATTTTGCAGTAATAACAAAAAATTAATATTGAGAGTATTGAAAGAACAGATATTTCAATAAAAAAAGAGCGGTCAAATGAAGCGTTAATGAAAGTAAGAAGGAATATCGATTTGAATAATCAGAAAATCAGTGTTGAATGGATAAGTTCCAGCAAACCCATTGGGGATTCCCCTCGTAGTCGAAAATCTGTAAGTTATCAGGGATTGGAAATAAAAAGGAAATTGACGTGTCGACTCTTTGAAAGAATCGCGTGGTCAAATACTGCCTTTTACCAGGTTTATCGTGGCTCCTGGAATGTTATGGATATCGTAAGGTCCATTTATTCTCGTGACCCCTGACTCTTAAATATTTGGCCGTTAACATTACACAAATTATTCGACATAACCTTCACCGCCACTATTTTTAAATGTAAAATGTAATAGTAAGTGGAATGCGAAATACGCAATTCCATAACTTTTTTTTATCGTAAAAATATTCCGCTTGAAAATGAAGGGAGATATTTGAAAGAAAAGCTGTTAAAAGGGTTAACATTTAACATGATTCTAATATGAATATAAATGTGAATTTTTATAAAATGCAGTAAAATGATCAGTCTAATATTTAGGGATACATTGAAGATTCGTAGCATTCTGATGTTAATCAATCATCAGTCATAAATTGTATTTTCCTTCTTTTATTACTTGTGACGTTGAAATTCATATTATAATATTAAATCTTCAGAAAGCATATTGAGTAAATCTAAATAGATTGCACAACTGTCGATCACGTTTCCGGTATATCCAACTCCATCTTTTCCTTTAATGATTCGATGTGAAATTCGATATTTCCCTTACATAATCCATTAACAATTTCTTCTGAAGTAAAAGAGATTATACAATCTACATTTTGCAAGGTAAATTTAATATTATGGGACATTATATAGAATAATTGATATTAGAATTACAATGTTATAATAATCTTTTATTCCTTATATTAAAGAACATAGTATTTCTTTTCTTATGATAAAAATATGTATTATGATATAACATTTATATTATAATAGTTTTATATAATAATTGATATTAATATCATAATTTTCTATTTTTTAATTCAATATATTAAAAAATATAATATTCAGTTTTCTATAATACAAATATTATAACATTTGTATTACAAGTTATGTTATAATATGTTTTAACAATACAGATATTTGCGTCACTAATATTGAAAACTCTTTTCAGTACACTGAGATGTTTTATACAAAGGGAGATCAAGATTACAAAAAGTTTGTTCGAAGGCCGCCAGCTCCTTTGTTATTGGCTACCGGCTAGTCAATTCACTGAATTTTATCCAGCTACACCACGGCGAAGTAATCGTGAAACAGTCCCTCAGGGAATATAATTCCCTCTATCCATTAATGCTTCCTTTAGTCGAGACTTCATTCCTTGCAATTCATCGGAGATCGACAAATTGTCACTGAGGAAAAGCAATTTCGCTTTTCTTCCTATGCCCTCCACCAATCAACCTCTATTTTTCCAGTTATGAAAATATCTTCATATACCTTTCTCTTCTTGTCACGAACTTTTTTTATAAAACCCTGAAAAGTTAATTAAAAACATTTGTACAATTATGTACTAAAATTTAAGAAAAGGCAGAGTACAATCTTCCAAATATTTCTTCAAAAGATGTTATCATCTTACATAAGAAATTGTTAACTAAATTTTAAGAGAAGTTAGACTATGTCTTCTTAAGAAGAAATGAATTTTCGAAATATTTGTTGATATCAATGAATATTATAAAATAATGGTACAATTATTTGTTAAAATTTAGAGGAAAAGAACATTGTTTTTAACATACATATTTTTAGATTTTAGGGAAGATTGCGTTATGTTTTAATGAATTAAATTTTTGTAATATTTTTGTAATATTTTTTAACATCGATGAATGTTTTATACTCGATCATAGTTTCTAACAAGTTTCCTACATTTCTGAGGAATGTCGATGGCTGGTAACAATAGTAATTGTCATCACCGATGACAATCATGCTGTAATATCCGCCTGTCGATAAAGATATTTCCAGAGGCAACCACGTGATGGGATAGATTTTCTCCTGGTCTACTTCAAATATCAGTTATTCATCGATTGGTCGTAAATATTCTTTTCTATGTTATTATGTGTGGATTTTAACGTCAGCAACGTAACTTACAAAAGAAATCCTACTGAGAGGAGATTCTGAATAGCATTTCGTTCGTTAGGGAACAAAGACTCATTTCTCTTAACAGAAAATGTATTTCCTTGTGTGAGATTTTTCTTTATATTTCTCTGCTTTTATGGTAGCTTAGGGTGTAATTGGAAGCTTGTTTATTCAAACGCATATATGTATATGTATTACTGAAGTTTTTATTTTTGAAATATTATTTTTCATCTCTATCTAAATTGGAAAATATGAAAATCTATTTATAAACTAAAAATTAAAAGATGAAGGTTGAACATTTAACTTCTTCCAGTTACTTTTTCCAGATTGAAACAAAAATTGCATTGTTGATTGTTTTTTATTCCCACGTTCAATAAAATCAATTTCAGCGGCTATTGAATTTTTAGATTTCTGATGGAGCGGCAGACAACTAGATAAAAATACAGTTGGAGAAATTGACAAAGGGAAGACTTATGGGATCTCTACTGCTTCAAATTTTTTAAACAAATAAATAAATCCTATTCTGAAACTTTTGAAATAGATAAACATTTTTTAAAATAACGAATCCCATCTTTTAGGACGAATTTTTCTAAAAAAAATTATTCTTTTTTCCAGGTTGCTGGAGAACATTTTTCGAAGGATTTTTATCGACAGGATTTGAAGAATGGTTTAATAAGTTCATATACGCGTTTTAAACCTGTCACAGGTACATAATCTTTTTTACATTTATCAAATGAATTAATGAATGGACAAGATTATGACTATTTTATGAATCTATAAATTATATAAACCCTGTTTTGGTTTCTTTCCATTAATTTGAATTAAGAAGTTTGTTTTATATTTATTTCAATCTTTTTTTCCAAATCAAAGGTTATTTTATCCTTTTACAGACTGTATGTTTATTACGGCAGAACCAGGATCTTTCATATATACCTCAAAAACTGACGACGACGAGGTTTGTGGAATTTTCTTCCTAGCTGGACCGGATCAAAAAGTGGAAATTAACTTCCTCACCTTTGACATACCTTGTGAACACCGTGGATTGATTTCGGTGAGAAAACACAACATAATGTTAATTATTTATGACCTAAGGATGCAAATGTGATGGTTAAATATTATATGACAAAATTAAAGGAATAAAATAAATTTAGAAAACAAACCGAGGTATAGGATATTACACAGTGTAGTATTATATGTTTCATACTAATAATACGATCTAGTATATTTATATACTAAATATATAATATCTATATATACTAGATATATATATATTAGATATAATAATTGGATACGTATAACATTTCAGAAGAACACAATTATGGTTATCGCATGAATAAAGAAACACTTGCACACTTTCAAATGCTATAAATATAGACAAATTTCACAACTTTTTATTTTAAATAACAATTACAAACTATAATATTAGTATATGTATATGTATGTATATTCACCACTTACGTATAATAATCTGTGCTCCTTTGCTTAGGCTGTCCTACATATGATCTTGCAAAGAAGTCTGCTGCGCGTCAGGGGCATTGTGTTCTATCTTTAAGTATTAATAACTAACAAGCGAAACCTCAAACCTAATTTTGTCATTATACATTCTCAATTTATTTTGACTCATAGAGGCACTTGTTAACTATGCCTGTAAAGTTGGACACTTTATATAGCGCAATCATCAGGAGCATTTTGGTCAATTTTTCAATATTCATAGTTATGAAATAAAGCTTGAAAGACATAATTCTTTAATTTTCC
Organism: Bombus vosnesenskii; assembly: GCF_011952255.1. Classification (NCBI taxonomy): domain Eukaryota; kingdom Metazoa; phylum Arthropoda; class Insecta; order Hymenoptera; family Apidae; genus Bombus; species Bombus vosnesenskii. Next base: position 2,335,873 of record NW_022884343.1, read on the forward strand.
ATTTTCGAGTATATTTATTACTGGGCATTTTATATGGTGGAGGCTATTGTATAGTACCACAGTTTCAGTTTCCCTCCGATAATCCTCGCCTACTTTTTCGAATACAGAAACGTGTATTTTACTCGTATGTATCCATTCCAGTAGATACGTTTTTCCAATGCATCACTGTGCCGTGACAACAGTCCATTCAGAATGTATTTTTATATCGTGCAGGTCGTCGATGGCTGGGAATTAAACGGTGAAGTGTTCCCTAGCGAAATGGACCATCGATTGCCGCTGAAACAGAGAAGCAGCGAATTCTGTGGTAAAAATATCGGTGCGAAGAGGAGCTTCACAAGTTCACAGAACGCAGCGGTTATCCGATACAGAATACCAAAGCCTGGGAAAGGGTTCACGCTCTTCGCCAAATTTTTGAAAAATCCTAGACGTGAGTCGAACGTCGACCAATTTATTTTCATATAAAGTCAGAAATTTGAAGTTGGAAGTAATTGAATATTTTTTTTTCTTATTTCTTGCAGATATTTTGTCTTATGGCAGACAATGACTTTGAAATTTGAATTAGAATAGAAGATTAATATTTCAATTTTAGGTTTTGAAATATAAATTTATAGAAATTTGCAAGAATTAAATCTTGTAATATTTAGAGATCTTCTTCATGTACAATGAAAAATTTGAGAATTGCATTTTCTACTTTACATTGAAATAGGTATTGCTTGTAATTATTATATAAAGGTGCAATACAATTCTCAATATACTAACTTATTTTTAATATCAATATTGTATTTCACAATATATCGAAATTTTAAGTATTGGAAAGAGGACATTTTGGATGAGTTACTTTTGCTCAAGTATTATTATATTCAATACATTTTAATATTTACTATATCTGGTATCTAAATTACAAAAATTAGAAATTATTACATAAAGATTTACTGTAATTTTCGATAATAGTTTCCTATTAACACGGAGTGTAAGAAGGAATATTTTTTGATAATTTTTCAGCTTGCAATGTTTTGGCAGCGAGCGTAGACGAACCGTACACGCTGCGCAATTATGGACGGCGTATTAACTGCACCTACGTCGCACTTTATCCAGGCACTGTACATGTGATCGCACTTGGCGTTGGGGTTTCGAATTTCCTCGGAGCCACTCGTACCACTGAAACCGGAACTCTACGAAAAGTTCGTAGCATTTCGACTATCCTTCCTCACTAGTAGTTTTCTATATCTTATAGATACTTCAAGTAAATATAAAAAACATACTAGTGATGCTTAACATAGCAGATTTTAAGATTTAGTAGATATTGTGAACATAATTATCGCGGAAGACACAAAATTCTAACAAGAATAGTATAGACAATATAGTTGCATAGTATTATTAGGTTGTCCCAAAAACTTATTTCGTTTTATTAGGAAATAATAGATGCACAATATTTTTTGTTTTATATTATTTTATTGAATTATGTATTTCACTTTGTATTACATATTGTATTGTAATAGAATAATATAAAATAAAAACTATTGTGCATCTATTATTTCCTTAGAAAACGAAAGAAACTTATAGGACAACCTAGTATAATGTATAATGTATAATGTAGTAAAAATTTCCAGACCTATACTTTATCTATGTTTTCTTAAATTTGGTCTTTTAGTTTACGTAATTGTTTATATGTTATATATGCGTATATGTTATAATTGGAAAATACTAATTAAATACTGATCTCTAGTGCGATGAAACCAGTCCGCAGGATCAAGTGATAATTGGAGGCAGCGACGGCCTGGACACGTCCAAAGTTCAGATAGTTGATTCTATTTGCGGGATAGATTCTAAACCAGGTAATACGATTAATAACTCCTAGCACTAATATCGATCTCAATCGGAAGCTTTGTGTCGACCCACACATGAGCTAACTATAAACCTATTTATTGTTGAACGTCTCTTAGCATGTTGATAACAGTCGTCTATATTATATATTTATTCACAATTGAATTGTGTTTCTCAATTACAACACCTTTTTTTCGAAAATTGTGTTGTCTTTTGTACTTCTCATTCTTTAAACTTTTCTTTACTCTCCACTGTATACATCAATTCTAAATCAAGTAATTGTTCAGTTTACTGACTTTTCCCAATTTTAGCTGTTTCACTACCGTCTTCGTTTTGGATCCTTTATTTTATCACTAAAACAAGGAATCTGAATCAGGAGAATTATGAAGATACTACGAAACGTACTTTTTATTATTTTATCTAAGGAAACGTCGAAGAAAAGATTGGAGTCAAATAGTCAAAATTGGGAAAGTTTTCAAAGAAACATAGACAGCATAATTAGCCTATTAATTGTTTTTCAGATTATCGGGAGCTGGTGGAGTACGGCGTAACTTCTGTTCGATTGATATCCAGTGGCTTCTACGAGAATTCCGTGACAGTGCAAGTTCAGCCTCTCAAGAACGAATTACTCGACGCGAATCTTAGCATCTAACCGTGTTAGCTCGTAAACCTTATTATGTTCGATGCTTGAAACGATTGGAAACTCTATCGTGAATGTGTTTATTATCGAATCCATCAAAATCCTATGCGTCTTTCAGAAATTTTTGCAAACTCAATTCGCCAAGTCTCTTGATTATTCATTAATATTCCACTTGCGTAGTCTTTATAAAGATACTTGGAACCTCGTTTCCTATTATATTTATATCATTTAGTTAGATTAGGTATGAGGGATGTGTTTTATTGAGAGGTATCGCTTTTCTTTAAGAATTCTGATGGTCTGCATTAATAAGGGAAGTTATCTAGGTTTAAATTTAATAGAAAGTTTGATTTAAATACTGGTTAATTTTAAAAGTGTAAAACAATTGAATGTTATGGCATCCTATATATGTATCTTTCAAAATTCAACATAGATGAGAAAAGTGGGGTCAAAGTTAGCCATTGGTGCTTCAAAAATACCAGAAGATATAAGTGGTTTTCCTTCTGTAATTTTTGTCCTTTAAAGTTCTTTTAAATAATAAATTCAAATAAATCTAAATAATATAAATAAAGTAGCTAAGATAAATGAAAATATAAATTTTGATTTTTCATTATTTTTATATTTTAATAAATTAATAGTTAGGTAACTTTCCTTGTTATTGTACAAAGGAGAACAAAAAGCATGTTTTGTTCATAGACAATATATTCTGAATTCTTAAATAATTGATGATTTGATATGTCGTGAGATTTGTGATAAATGGATTTAAATACTTGTTGAATGTGTAGATCAATCTTAGCGGCTTAGAAGTAATGAGAGAAAGGCCTCGAGTTTTTATTCTTGTGGGACTGCGAAGAAATTGGTTGGAACGTGCCAATTGCTTTTAACGAATCAACTGAATAAACTTTACTCACTCATCGGGCTCTATTTATTTATTATCGATAGATTTATAGGAATAGTACGATTTCTTATTATTATAAATGACGTACTTGTTTGTTTAAATAAATTATTTCATTTGAAACCAATCTAAAAATTAACTTAATGAGACGGAATTACAATTTTGATATTTAACTTTCCAAAAATTATTTTATAATAGAAATAGACAATTTATTAGTTACATATATATTGTATAAATTGAAACATCCAACCTAAGAATTTATTTAACTATACAGAATTATAATTTTGTCAGTTAATTTTCACAAAATTATTTAACTTTTGAGAGTAGATTCTCCTTCCTCGTTAATCATATATGTATACTCTTCTGAATAAACTAAAGTAAATTCAATAAGAATTATGTGTTGGTAATTTTTGACCTGCCTCATCAATTTTCCTCACTTCCTCCACTCCTAGACAAGCCTCAAAGGTTGTTGTCGCCTAGGCAACTTGAACGTATACAAAACGTCTCATGTGGTATTGCGTCTCAGAAACTCACGTTTATATCGCTCGAAATGAACCAACGTGACTGCGTTACAGTATACAAACAGAAACAATTTTCTCGAGAATTCACTGCAATCCATCGATGTCAAAGGCGATAAGGAATAACCATGTTGCTGAAATATTTGGGCAATGTTACGCCACCGTATGTAAGTACATATGCTTTGAATTAGTTAATGATTTTAACGACGTTTCGAATAATGCTTGTAATTGATCTAAATACGAAAGTAAGGATAAACATGGTAAAATTTATTGAGAACTTTACTAAGATTAATGTCGAAAAATAATATAACATAATAACAAGTTAATAGTAAGCTAAACTAGAATAATAATAAAATAAAAAATTAGAAAATATAATCTGTTTAGAGAAATATTAAACTAAACTAAAATAATAATGAAATACGAAGTAAAAAAAATAACATTTTTACAATAATACAAAATTAATAGCAAACTGAATTAGGTTAATATTAAAACAAAAAATTAAAAAATAAAATCTACTTGAAGAAACAATAAAATAAAGAATAGATGAAAAACATTAAATCGCACTGAGGTAATAATTAAATATAAAATAGGGGAAAATATTTTAGATAAATTTCTGAAAAATTATTTTATAAAACAGGAGTACGAGAATAGAGTGGTGGGTATAAGCTGGTCACCAAACAGTCTAAAACTGGCTGTCGCTTCCTCTGATCGTTCCATATACCTTTTTGACGAGAATTGCGTGAAACGTGACAAATTTTCCACGAAACCTGTCGATTCGAAGGTACGAAGATATTCGACAATAATTTCCTTACAATTACATTAAGGTATAAGTAAATGTACTCCACTGATTGTATTTCTATCGTATTTTGTATTTTTTATTTTACTCCTGTATCTTAACACTAATCTTACTAGACCCGGTCAAATGACCGGTTTCAAAATTTAATTTGAAATTGTACATTCATTGTTATTTCTTTTGTTCGTCTAACTTTATGTAAATTCTTATATTATCTGATTAATCAATTTCTTAATTTTTTTTAGTGTTAATAAACATAATAAATTTGTTATTTTTTTTTTAGTGTAAGTTTCAAAAAGATATTGTAAAAAACAATAATTGAAATATTATGAAAAATTCTTCAAATTTAAACGATGTGTGTATCTTTATGAAAAATTACCCATCTTTTCTAGTTTGGTAAAAAGAGTTACGTGATCAAGGGTATTGCCTTTTCTCCAGACTCGACAAAAATAGCAGTGGGCCAGACTGACTGTATAGTGTACGTTTACAAAATTGGAGAACAATGGTAAATGATAGAAAAAATTAGTTTAAAGAATTGTCGAAATTCTTTTTGAAAGATATACATATCTCATATAGGGGAGAGAAGAAAGTGATTTGCAACAAGTTTCGTCAAAGTTCTCCTGTCACTTGTCTAATTTGGCTGACCGAGGGACCGATTATTGTTGGTTTGGTAGATGGCAAAGTTCGCATTGCATTGGTGAAGACTCAGAAAGCTCAGACACTTTACACAGCTGATTCGACCACGATTGCGTTGACTTCCAAGTAATCTATCTTCACAATATTTTATTTTCTCGTTAGTTCCTCCGTATTGAAACAAAAATTGCATATTTTATTGTCCTTGTTGAAGTGAATTGAAACAAGATCATGTGTTTATTAGGCAAAAAATAATTGCTAACCTCTACTGTCACTTCTTGCTTGCTTCGTACATCATTCTGTAGAGGATTGATCTTACCGGATATCACGAATAACAGTCTATATGTTTGTGAGCAATTCACTGTAGTTATTACTTTGACACAAAGCACAAGTCCAAGTATAATAAGTCTTACGAAATAAATACGCGCGTGTCAAGAAACTCCGTATACACGTCTGATGCGTCTGTATGCTTATGCTGCGATCGCTGAACTCTCTCGCTCGTCATTTCGTTTGTTTGTTTACACCGGTCGGGGGACAGTTGGAAAGTTTGAACTCGACTGCGTTTGACGGTTGAAAGTAGCGGCAACATTGTTTTGCTCGGAGTTCATTACTCCTTGCAATACCCGTGACCTAACGGCCATGATACTCCGAAACAAAACAACAACAAGATTTGAATTCAAATTCAAATGAGAGACTACCTCACTAATTTCAATAATTTTCAAATGTTGTATGGTCAATATTCCGAACAGCTTTTTTACTATTACATATAATCGCCAGTCGATTTGTTTTCGGGATATTCATAAAAATACTTCTGCTACATTTTATCTTGGTATAAGTTGTGTCATGATCCTGACAATATATTTGAAAGCTAATGAAATCGATAAAGTGGATCCTCGTTTAAATAATTAATAAACGTCTCATATACTTTTAGAAATTTCTTTGCAATATATCTAATTTAAATAAAATCATCATCTTATCTTTAATTTCAGTGTACGAGGAACCGGTTTCTTATCAAGTCACGCTGACGGTAGCATAATAAAGTATCATTTAACCGCCGATGGAAATCACGAGCCTTCTGGACGTATCTGTAATCATACAGTACCAGCATACGCATTAGCATGGACACAATCGCATATTCTGGCTGCAGGGTGCGACAGACGAGTGTCATTTTACGATTCGCGTGGAAAGTTAGTGAAAAATTTCGACTACAGTCGCGAGAACGAAAAAGAAATCGCTGTGGCCTGCTGTAGTCCCAGTGGACAGAGTGTTGCTATCGGATCTTGGGACAAAATACGAATTTTGGATTGGAGTCCTCGACGTTCCATTTGGGAAGAGGCAAATACACGATCTTTGCCTAATTTCTATACAGTCACTGCGATATCCTGGCGTCGTGATGGTTCCAGGTCAGCCTATATAAAATGTTCCATGCAATTGGACCAAATTATAACCCTGAAATGATAGAAGATATGAGGGAATTTAGAAAATAAAAAATAAAGAAGAAAAAATTTAGAAAAATATTTGAGAATAAAAAGCAAAGAATATATGTATATACAGAATAAAAAAGATAAAAATTATATATTATTAACTTTCCAGGTTACTTGTAGGCAGCCTCTGCGGCGCAGTAGAGCAATTCGAAACAGTCCTGAAGAGAACAGTAATCAGAGGAAGTCACGAAGTGGCCTACGTTGGACCCAGCCAAGTAGTGATTCGTCCATTACAAGAGGGCAATCGGCCAGTAATTATTAGATCCCAAACAGGCTACGAAATAGAGGATGTCAAAGTCCTAGGACGAGCTGACAATAATGTGATAGCTCGCACAGCTAACACTCTACTTCTAGCTGACATTGAACTAAATCTTATCAGTGAAATTTCCTGGGAAGACAAAAGCAATAGTGAAAAATTCTTTTTTGAATATCCAAGAGTGTGTCTAATCTTCTGTTCAGGAGAGCTAACCATAGTTGAGTATGGGAACAATGAGGCATTAGGCTCAGTAAGAACAGAAGCAGTAAATCCTCATGTAGTTAGCGTGAGGATCAATGAGAGACAGGCTGCTGAAGCACCGGATAATAAAAGACTCGCTTATTTGTTGGATCCAAGAACTGTTCGCATCATGGACCTGGTAACTGGGCTTACTGTTACATTGGTTTCTCATGATGTCCGTGTAGATTGGCTGGAACTTAGCGAAACAGGCCACAGGTTACTATCTAGAGACAAAAGAGCCAGGTAACGAAGTATTTCGCTCATTTACATGAGATTTCTTTAATCGTTCAGTATGCAGTATTTCGGTATTCTTCTATTCTCGTAGTTGGAAGTATCGTGTCCCTCCTAAATGCAGAAATGTCCTTAGTGTTTTACGGAATGATATAAAAAAGTCATTGGGAGAAACATACAGAGTTTTTGGCTACAGATGTGAAAAAACTTGTACGAAGTAACCTGCTGTCCATGTAGCGTTCAATTTGAGGATCCTGTACACCTTGCTGCTTAGGCTGATCCACTTTCGTTCGTGTAAGGAGGTTTACTCGCTCACAGGGGTATTTCGGTTAATGTTTGATTGTCAATAATTAAAAAAGAAAGTCGAAAACGCAATTTTTTTATTCTTGATTTTTATCTTATTTTAATTTTAAGAATGGCCCCTTAAATTTTTTCACATCTATAGCCGAACTGGTTATCCATTGTTGATATGCAACAGTCGATAACGTAAACTTCTGTCGATTAATATGGAATCTATATTACTAAAAAAATCTACCCCTGAAGTTCCTCTTTCATCCAACATTTATAAATCTTATCGAGATTTCAATATATTCTTAATTCTTGTTATTTACCTAGACTATGGCTAAGTGACGAGCTAGGTGGAAGAATTTTATTACTGACTGGAGTCAGTTTTGCTTCTTGGGTACTAGGCAGTGATGTAGTAGTAGCTCAAACCGGACAAACCTTGGCAGTCTGGTACAACGTCGATGATCCCGAAGTGGCAACATTAATTCCAGTTCGTGGTGACGCCATCGACATTTCTAGAGAAGATGGAAGAACTACTGTCACGGTGGAGGAGGCTGGAGGCAAGGTGGCCTATCTGCTTGATGAACCACTGATAGAATTTGGCACAGCGCTACATGACAATGATTTTGGTAGAGCTTTATTATTCCTGGAGGATTTGGCAGATAGGCCTCAAGCGGAGGCCATGTGGGAAAATGTGGCCAGGAATGCAATGGCTGCTAGACAGTTATTGATAGCTGCCAGGTGCTACGCAGCTCTCGGGGATGTAGCTTGTTCCAGGTTTATATCTGTTTCTTTATTGTTCCTGTCTGTTCTTGCCAATTACAGTGACTTACAAAAGTATTTGAATAATTACCATAAAAAGCTTTTCATTGCTCTTCTAGATTCTTAAAAAATATAATAGAAATCGGCGAAAAGTACCGTGCAGAGACTGGGCATGATCCACTTTCGAGCCCTGACTGTTGGGCAAAGTTAGCCATTCTAAATGGCGAATTAAAAACTGCAGAAGCCATTTATTTGGAACAAAATGAATTAGGCCAGGCTCTGGATATGTACCAAAAATATTGGCACTGGGAGGATGCGTTGATTTTAGCACAAAACAGAGGCTGGCCAGGTCTCCAGGAGCTCAGAGATAGACATCTGACTTGGCTACTCGAAAGTGGCCAGACAGCTAGAGCTGCTGCCATTTTGGAACCCACTAATCCTCGACGTGCAGTCAAGCTATACCTAGATGCTCATCGACCTGGTCGAGCAGCTAGACTTGTTCTGGCCAATCCAGATCTATTAGAAGACAGGTCCATTGTTAATGAAATCGTGAGAGTTTTGAAAGCGACGGACTTAATGGAATTAGCTGGAGAACTGTTGGAAAAGACATCAGAGCCTCTGGAAGCTATTAAATGCTACTCTCAAGCTGGAGTATTCGCAAGAGCATTGGAATTGGCTAGAAAGGTGGATCCTACTTCGGTAGTTGACCTTGAACGAGAATGGGGCAAGCACTTGGCCTCTGCTGGGCACTATGATGCAGCTATTAATCATTTTATAGAGGCAGGAGAAACTGCTCTGGCTCTGGATGCTGCTATCAATGCACGACAGTGGAGAAAAGGGCTACAGATTATACAGGTAAAGATTTCTTCACATTTGCCTATTTTTCTATAGTTAACAGATTACGGAAGATCTCAATATGCGGAAATACCCAATATACATGCAATATTCAAAATAAGGTACTTGTTAATACTAGTATTTTTAAAAGGTGATCGAGGATGATGATCCCACAATAAGGAAACAGTGCGAGAAACTGGCCGAATATTTCGCCTCCATACACGAGAAGAACTTGGCAGAAAGGCTTTTCATTCGATCCGGAGATGCCAGACGTGCAGTTGATGTTCACGTACAAAATGGCAACTGGAGTCGTGCTCATGAAGTAGCTCAAGAGTATATGACTCCTGATGAAGCGAACGAAGTCCTGTTAAAACATGCTACAATCCTCTGTGAAACAGGAGATCTGAAACACGCAGAGGAATTATATCTTGCCATTGGCAAATATGATTCGGCTATAGCGATGTACAGAAAGGCTAGTCGGCGTGCAGATATGATTAGATTAGTAGCAAAATATAGGCCAGATCTTTTGGAGACCACTCACGCACATTTAGCCAGAGAATTGAATGAGTCTAGCAAGCCTCGTGAGGCTGAGGATCATTACCTTGCAGCTGGTGATTGGAGAGGAGCGGTGACTGCTTATAGGGCAGCCAACATGTGGGAGGATGCTCTTCGTGTAGCGAAACAGCATGCTGGAGATAACGCAGCCCAACAGGTCTCGATTACTAGACACTTATCTTTAAAAAATGCAAAAGTGTATAAAATGCATATTATATGCATATATAATTAAAAAATTCTGATTTCTATATAGGTAGCTTTAATATGGGCACGTACATTGGCACCAGAATTAGCAGCCAGGCTGCTTATGCGGCTGAACTACTTAGATGGCTGTCTGCAGCTAGCTTGTGAAGCTGACTTGTTCGATTGGGCTTTGGAAATTGTCAAATATGGGAGTACTGATCAGATGAAAGAAGTTCACTATAGACACGCCATGGCACTGGAAGATGCAGGTCATTTCTCTGAAGCAGAGAAAGAATTTATTAAAGCTGGAAGAACCATGGAGGCTGTTCAGATGTATATTCATACTCGAGATTGGGAGGCTGCTGAAGATGTAGCTCAATCAATTAACCAAGATGCAGTTGCTCAAGTCCTCATTGCCAGGGCTAGTGAAGCAGTTGAAGGACAGGACTATTCCTTGGCCGAGACTTTGCTATTGAGAGCCCATAAACCCGAAATGATTATTGAACACTACAAGGTGATTATTTGATAATACATACTGTGTATATTGATTCATTTCTTAAATGCTTCTTGAATATTACAGAAAGCAGGAATGTGGTCTGAGGCGCTACGCGTTTGCAGAGAATACCTACCGAGTCAACAAGCGAATCTCAGGCGTGAACTTGGTCAAATAAGCGCCTCTCTTGCTGGTGCAAACGCTTTTGAAGAAGCCAAAAAGTGGTTAGAAGTTGGTGAAGTGCGAGCTGCTCTCGATATCTTAATTCTAGATCCTCAAGCGCCTAGGTCGTCTCTTATCAAGGCTGCTGACATTCTACTTCATCAAGCTGATTCAGAAACTGTTGCTCAAATCGGTGGAGATCTTGGCTCGCGTTTGTTTGCTATTGGAGAATATGCTGTTGCTGCTCAGGTTGCCATCTTACAATTGAATATCTTACAAATAAAAGATTGATTTAATTTCACAAATTTAATTTCTTTCTGATTTCCTTTAGGTATTCTTACAGGCAGACAAATTGAAAGATGCTATCGATTCATTGGCTTCTATTGGAGAGTGGGAAAAGGCCAAGAGAATTGTGAATGAACTGGCACCAGATATAGAACCTTATTTGGAAGAGAAGTATAAGGAAGCAATGCTGAGGGATGGACAAATAGATAGACTTGTAGAAATAGATGCAGATGCAGGACTAGAGATACTAGCTAATAAAGGTCAATGGAACCAAGTATTCGAGACTGCAAGCACTCAAGGAACTCAGGTTTTGCACAAATATGTGGCACAAAGAGCGGTTCAACTATTGAAAGGGAATGCTCCACTAGATGCTTTGCAATTGTATGTTAAGTATGGTACTCCTCCCATCCAGCAAAATTTTAATCTCTACTTACAGTTGTCTGAAAGCATTTTAAATTCAGAGGTAAGAATAGCATACTGATAAACTTGGTAAAAAAGAAATAGTCAGCTGGAAGCTGTTTTGTTTCAGGCATATTATGAATACAGATACTTAAGTCACTTGAGAACTGTACTCTTGGATCTTTGGAAGAATTTAAAATCATTAGAATCAAGTCAAAAATCGAAATTTGAGAGAGTACTCAAAGCTACTCATTATTCAGCAGTGAAATGTGGTTGTCGTGATTATCCTGTACTTTCTGGCCTGGTCTTAAAAGCCTCCATTACTTTACTGAGGTACACTGACCTTCTTCTTGCTGATAGAGCTTACTATGAAGCAGGGATAGAAGCACGTACAGCTGGGAAGAACAGTGAAGCCTTTGTTTTTCTAAACCATTTCCTGGATTTAGAGGAATGCATAGAAGAAGGTGATAGTACCGTGTTGGATGTTGAAGATTTAGCTGTAACAGACTTCCCTGTGGAGGTTCCTCTGCCAGAGACATTGAGTTTAACAGCAGAACAGAGAGAAGAAGTCCGTGAATGGGTTCTTGCTGTATCTATGGATCAAAAAGTGGAGCAGGTTCTCCCCACAGATCACAGAGGAGTCTATGTAGGTTCATTGACTGCTCACTCTGTTGATTCTGGAAGTCTTCAAGCTTGCATCTTGACTGGGTATCCCATTCGAGGTTCAATCATTAAATTTGCAGAGGTATTTTATAAATTCTACCAGTGAATTTTATTTCTTTTTTAATCTTTTTCAAAGTATAATGATAAATTGCTATCTGTAAAGGTTCAGCATGTGGCAGATCGTGATGACTGGACAAAGTTGATTAATACTGCACGCCAAGCTCCTCAGGATTCAAATCTTAATGATATTCTAGCTTTCATTCAAGAATGGTTCGGAGCAATTCCCAACTATTCTTTTTAAAGGCATATGGTGTTACTTATTGTTACAGTTTCCAAAATAGAAAAGTATAAGTTTCTATGTAAATATAAGTGTATTAATGTAAGTATAAACAAGATTAAATTATTAATAAAATGAATATAAATGAAATATATTTAAAAACTAGCAGTGACCTTCTAATGATAAGGTAACGCAGAAAGAAAACGACCTCATTTCTCTAGAATTTATTTAAATAAGGCTGCATTATGTAAATAATTACTCTAACTTAAGCATAAATAGTTTCTATGCAATGTGAATATACATGCAACGTGTGTCCACGGGATTTCTCATGTCTTATCGTTAAAGTGACTCTATGTATAACGATCGACCCTAACGAGTTATCAAGATAACTATCACTCGTTGTCTGAACACCTATCCGCGATGGATGTTTATATTTATACGACTACTCAGTGATGACTATGGGCGTATTGCATTTTTATACAGAGATAATATGTATATCTCGAAAATAGTAGTACAAGCTAGAAATGATAAACTAAATAACGCACAATACTCTTTTTTGAGTTCCTCTTTGCATTACATTCATTTTATCCAACCGCCTTTGATCATTTTTAATACCTTATTATTTACACCTATTTTAAGTGTAAATAAAACATAAAATAACAGATAAAGGGAAAACTTAGTGAAAGCTAAATTAATTTTATGCAGACACAAATATTGAAAAATTAATGCTATGAAATTTAACAGTGCTCATCATTTTACCCTTGGTAAAACATCAAGACAATATGGCTGTATTATTCACCTTGATTATGACACTTGTGAAAATAAAGAGGCATCATTGAACAGAGAGAATGCGTTTGATTTAGTTTTTATTAAGTATCTGGCATTTCTTGCTTATACCATCATTTCCTAAATATTTTGTGTAAATATACAAGAAGTGCCTTAAAAGATTTACTGTAAATAAGATTTCCAAGTGAAAAACAAGATATTAAGGATTCTACTTGGCTATCTGGTCATAGAATTTTTAAATTATTTAAGAGTTACAAAGTTACTAATCAATTCTATAAAAATATCAGAAATCATCTGATTTTTCACTCAAAGATCTATTTCTTCCTATGATACAGTATACTTCAGGAGACACTTTGTATGCAGTTTACAATAACTGAATATACAAAACATTTGATAAATAGTGCATTTCCTGGTAATAAGGAAATTTTTTCCTTATCTATCTCATACCAAGTATGCAAAGAAATTCCCCATTTGTATAACATTATGTTAAGCCTATAATTTTATAAACACATTTTCTTCCTCTATTAACATTTGTTAATCACCTTCTACCCTGTTCAATTAAATAATCATAATTAATTTACAATTTGGAATGTTTTATATAATTTTCAATTATAATAAAATAATTCAGATTTAAAAAAATTATATCGAAATGGTGCATAAGATAATTAAATGTGAATTTAAATGTAAACAATTTACTTAAACATAAATCTACTATTATCAGTGTCTTCTTTTCAAACACATATAACACATTATGTTATATCCAGAAAATACTCTATTTATTAAATACTCTGCACACATATTGTATCAGGACTACAAAACTCCTCACTCGAAGTTTCCTCTTTCTTATAAAAATGAAGAATATGTTAAATACGAAGGAGGTTCTGAACATATACAGTACATACATATTATGCTTTGCCTTTAGGATTTTACTAAAACGTATTTTACTTTGTCATCCTGTCTTAAATATCGAACAGTTCCCGTATTTAATAATTCTTCTTTTATTTCTTGAGAGAAAATATTTCAATTAAACTATTTCATTTCAATTCGCATTACAATATATGCAGGAGAAATTCTTGCAAGAAGTACAAGTCATAGCTACTTGCAAATTAAAGATAAAAGAAGATACCACATAAAGTATTCAAATATAAATTCTTATAGTAGCATAGAAACTTGTATGATACTGTTCATGTCCTATCCTAATAATCTAAAAAAAGCAATTTAGACTTAACTCCATGGAATTTTCCATATTTACTAACTACGACCAATTCAAATTGCAAGAATTTCTTCTATAATCTTTAAAATGAACCAAAAAATTGTATAATCTCACACTTTATAAAGACTCATTACTACTGCTGCGTGATCCTGAATACCGGACCAATTCTCAGGAAGAATCTCCGCAACACGGACCTTAATTCCGGTTTGAGATCAAAGCACATAACCTCACAAAGTAATGGGTAACAGCTAGATGCGTGGACTGCAAACCGATTGTCGCTCATCTTTAGGATCCTCGTGAGAAGCAACAACAATATCGGAGTCCAAGCATCTCGGTGAGCTTCGTTGGAAAGTGCTAGGAAATATTCCAGTGCTTCACAAGCCACTTCAACAAGCCTGGTTTCCACTTTGCTCCAGTCAGCTCTGTGGGCTTCATCACTATACATCTTAAAGAGGATTCTCAATGCACAGGCTAATGACTGTGTTTCTTGTTTAAGCAAATTTGGTTTCACGTTGCCTCGGAAACCAGCTTTCCACAGCGCATTCCGTTGTTCATGGTTGGAATTGAAACTCTTCGCAAATCTATGGGATTTCAACAAACATTCGACTAACTGTAATAGATGCGTAGTAGTCAGAGCACAGTACATGCCCTGTTCCTCCTTCTGTTGGTCTGCACCAGCTCTTACACCCAATTCAGAGGACTTCCCATTAAACATGTCCGCCTGTGCCAATGCTAGATTCTCCTGGTCTTCCTTCCTGGACGTAGCTGGGTAGAACACAATGTTGTCTATTGTTTGAATCAGCTCCAACTGCACCACACATTTAATTAATAATGCGGAAAAAACTTTGTTTTTCGCGGTCTCGCCGTTTGTTAAACTTTGAGAGCTATTGCTTCTTTTGAGGATCCCCATATGGCTGTCTGCATCTCCTGTGATTACATCTAGGTCAGACTCCTTATTAGGCGACTGAGGTTTCCAAGTGAGTAAGGCGGATGGCAGGGTGCTCTCGAAGATATCGAGGACACAACTACAGGTCTTCTCCCAAGTTTGCTCGTCGAACTTAATGCCATTGCTGATCACCAAGTTCTCTAGGCAGTTGGTTCCCGAACGTGCCAACTGCTCGTTGTCCTGTTGCACGCACCAGAGCAGTTGAGAGTACAGCTGCTCTAGTAGAAGAGGCCCCAAAGTGTCATAGAATTGTGAGAACACATCGACGATTGCGTACAGAGCGTGGTTACACGTTGTTGTCATCCATTCTGCTTTCTGAAATATTAACATGGATGCTCATATGTTCACTATAAGAATTATTGTACTGTAGCGACACGCGAGTAGAACAAATTCAAATCCTATTATTGTTTCGGAGTATCATGACCGTTAGGTCACAGATATTGCAAGGAGTAATGAACTCCGAGCAAAACAATGTCGCCGCTACTTTCAACCGTCAAACGCAGTCGAGTTCAAACTTTCCAACTGTCCCCAGTATAAACCAGTATAAATAAACAAACGAAATGATGAGCGACAGAGTTCAGCGATCGCAGCATAAGCATACAGACGCATCAGACGTGTATACGGAGTTTCTTGACACGCGCGTATTTATTTCGTAAGACCTATTATATCTGGACTTGTGCTTTGTGTCGAATTCATATCGTTAATAAATTGCTCACAAACAATTAGACTGTTATTCGTGATATCCGGTAAGATCAATCCTCTACAGTACATTATTTGGAGTACCAAATATAATCATCAGTGCCAAAGACAATTTATATATTATGCAGACCAAAAAAAAGCAGCAGTGTTAAAAATAAATTTTTTCACGCACCTCTGTATGTTGTTCAGGAAGTTTCATGTTGTCAAAGATTCTGAACAGGACTTGGAAGAGATCTTTCCACCAATGGGGTTTAAAAGAAGCTCCATGTGTTTTCACGACGTCGAAAAGAACGGTCAGCGCTCGTGTTCGAACATCCAACTTACACCTACTCACTATACACGATAACTCGAACAACAGCGGGAACCATCCTCTAACCTATATAAATAAAATCTTCGAGTAGTAAATTTTTTATAATAAAAAGTTCACCGAATGTACCTAGTGGACAAGTTGCAAGGATTTAAAAAAAATTGGGGATATATAAAAAAAAATATGAGATCTTTACCCAAGCTCTATCTTCTTCAGACACCATTCCACTATCATCCATCATGCCCTCCGCGAAGAGATTTGGATTGGCGTCGATATATGACGCGCAAGAACGTATCAATCTTATGGCCTCCATACTTGTCTCGGGGAAGGAGGCGTTGCAAGCAAATTCACTGAGGCACTTTACGGCGTCTTGAAAGGAATCTACCATGATACTGAAATCTTCAGCATACAATTCATCTGAAAATATATACCAAATATAAAATAAACCAATTAAAACTATCACATCAAGTATATCACCACATCTCCAAACACTCACTTATAATCTTCCCAGTCATAGAAAATGCTAGCTCAACAACAGCTTCATCTCTGTCGCTAGCTGCATGGTGGAACACACTGAATATATTTTTCCATCCTGATCGAATATTAGGAGCCTGTGAGTGTACAATTTGCGCGACACAACGGACCACCATGTCCCTAATCACTGGTGATCGATTCTTTTTCATGATATGCTCAAACGGTCTGAGGAAATCCTTTTGAAACCGGAAATTAGCGAATTCCCCCTTCTCTATGAACTTAGTCGCAAGTTGTCTCAAAGAATCGACTGCAAAAAAAGCGATATCCTGGCGAGGACTGCAACCAACTCTATCAAAGTGATCTCCTATCACTTGCCAAATCCTGGACCACTGAAGTCTGATACGTCCCATGTTATAATAAGAAATTTCTACGATCTTGGTTAAAGAGAACATCCGCGGCTGCGTTGGGTGTGATAATTCTTCCAGAGAGACTTGACAGAGAGCTTTCACGAATTCTACAATGGCGTCACCATCTAGTCTAGTGGAACCGGTGAATATTCGATCGACAGCTACCACCACGCTTTGAGAGCTTGTCTCTCCTATTGATTCCTTTACGCTTGCTAAAAGGCATATAAAAAAACGAAGCATGTAAAATAAATAGATAGAAAATAAACAGAAGTTAAAGAATACAATTTTTGTTGACTAGGATTTCATCTTTAATATGTGTGCATTTTTCTATGAAAAATTTATGAGATGTCAATGACATACTTACGGTCCAACGAGCTGAGATTCAAATTATTGTTCTGATGCAAGTTGTTATGTGTTAGGTTGAAGTTTACTAATGGTGAAGGGAAATGCGGCTTCGAAGGTGGACCCAAGAGCTGAGGTCTGACTCCAGTTCCAATTAATTGGGCAAGCTCGAGTTGAGAGATACATTTAACAACATCCAACCAAGAGCTGCCAAGATAATTACCATCAGTGTGAGCTACAGTAATCAGAGTTTTGATCGTATCGATGTTCTTCGCCTTCATTTCAGTGATCGGTGAATTCGCAGTCAATAAAGTAAACCGTGCTAAGGCTTGCACATACGCGTCCCGTTCTAACTATAATTAAAACAGAAAAATACAATTTACAACAAAGATCTTGAGTGATTTGAAGCTTATGATGTACCTTATATATTCTACAGTTCATACAGCTTCGGACGTAAAAGTAACCAACTGAATAAAACTAGCCGAAACAGGACTATCATAGTAGTTTAAAATTTCGCTGATATCGCAGAAACGCTTACCGTCATATGAAATATGCAAGCAATGCGTATTGCGCATCTAATACCATCTAGACAAAGGGAAGCAATTTCTGGATCATCGCAGTCTTGAAGACCGACACTGAATGCGGCTAAAAATGGTGTCCACGCCATTTTAAACATAGGTCGAACGTGTTCCAGGTGTTTAGCCGTGGTGAACGGTGCTTGAACGTGACTGACAGATTCCATTAGATTTTTCGCTGCTGTCGAGATTACTTCCATCTCCATGTTCCATAAAAGCCGTCGTTTCTTTTCGCTAGATATCACTGTAACACCAAACATATTTAAAATTATTAATTATATAACAATCTACTTAATTAGTTCAATTTCTATTTACCTTGCTTGCCAGGTCGATTAGGATTGGATTTCATCTTAATTTCATTACCGGCAATCTCGTCATAAATTTTCGATAAGTACTCTTCAGGGAGATCCTCGTTATCACTAATGCGTCGGTTTAGCTTGATATATTGCTCTTTGGTCATTTTATTTTTCACTTGAGGCGAGTGTAGATCGGTAGTCAACATAATGATCGAAAAGCCCAATACATACGCGGTGTCCGCACTTGTGAATAACCCATTACTGGTAAAGTAAAAGATGAATTAATTTATGAAAAAAAAATGTTAAAATTATATAATATTATGTACAAGAAGATAACACGGAAGAAATATGAAAAAACATGATAATATGATATCATATAATACTAAAATTTAAAGGATACTTACTTTGGATTACATTCACAATATCGACTAGCAAACTTCTCCATTAATCGATCAATCTTCTGCGCCTCCCCAGGCAACCGAAAGCCCTCGAGAAAGTATCTAAGGGCTGTAACTAAATCGCGGTCGGCAAAATTCATTTGATCAATATAGCTGTACATCACCTGATTGTGATTATGGTCGCCGAGAAAATCGCCGATCGCGGTCTTATCGAGTCGCTCGTCCATATGAAGCCAACGGGCAACATCTTCAGACGAATTACCTAGAAGACTTTGTTCTTGAAGATATTGTACTCCCTTGCTTGGCTTTCGATTAAAACTAGAGATAAAAATACCAATTTAATTAATAAAATACATGTCTCTTTGCAACTCTGCCATTTCCTACGTGTCATTACAGTGATTTAAAATACCAGGTAGTCCTATTATCCTTCTGCAATTTAACTTACATTCAACATTTTATGACCGATTTGTACCTAGTTAAATTAAAAGGCTGTTCATAACTTGGCTATAATTATAAATTTTTGTAATATGTCTATTTTAACACATCTCCATATAGTTCCATATAATTCCATATAATGAACGTAAAAGGAATTATACGATATAATAACATACGATGTTGAGTCAACTATTTAACACAAATCAATTGTTCAAGTGAAAGAAGTAAAAGAATTTTGTTTTGAGACAACCTGATGCTTTAAATATCAGAATAAGACGAAGGAACTAAAAAACGAATTGTAATCCATACATATCGATGCCAGTCTCCCACACTTCTTTTTGTTGTTTCTGGACCTCATATTGTTCAGGAGAATCCGGGATCTCCTTGTTTCCTACTAAACTAGAGTTCGCTGAGGATAGACTACCAGCACTTCCATAACGAGGCAGGGGAGGTTCCACTGGAGGATCAGGGGGCTCAGATGGGAATTGCTGATCAGCTGGAACACTAGGGTTCACATACAGATCTCTGCTCCACTCAACCATACACTTCAAGATGGATACTAAACATTCAAGACCTCTGATCCTCATTGATTTCTCTTGATTGGGTGATGCACCTAATTCTAGTGCTTGTCTACCTTGTGCTATCTTTGATAAGTCATTCACAAGCCTGTAAAAATATAGAATATAACTAATTTAATCTCTCTATAAAAATATAATAATATGAAATATAAAATATTCATTCGTTTTATAGATTTACAGGTAATTGTTGTTTTCCAACCTTTCAAACAGATTCGCAGCTGATAAGTCACAGTCGTAGTTCACATAGATATCCACGACACTCTGTGCATCCGCACAAATACGAGTCAAAGCGTGAATCACCATCCATTTGTGTTCAAAAGAACTGCTAGAAGTCTCGAGGATATTCATAAAAATCTCCTTGAAGAAAACCTCTATCTGCATTTTTAAGTGCATTTTGAAGCGAGCCAGCAGTGCGAGAAACAATGCTAGAGATAATTCAAACACCTCGGGAACGGAAGAGACACCGTTTTTCGAGAGTGCTACACAGAGGTACTGTTTTATGGCTATGACAAACATTTCATTGGAACGCAATACTGGTCCAGCATTTTGCAGGATACCCAGAAGCAATTGTAAGGAAAGGATCTTCGACCTGAGCTGGTGGGACCTAAAGAGAGTATACCACAAAAATTTCATAAGATGCTAAACTTTGAGATACCAACTTGCATGATTATTAGAAAAGTGACATACTCTTTCTCTATTTGTGAAATTGTGATACATGAAATAACAAATATTCCAATATCACAACTTTAAATGGTTAAGTCAAAGAACCAATTAGGTTTTACTTGATTTATATGAGATACAAAAATGTCAATCTCAAAAAGACTTCTGAATCAACTTAAAAATAATTGTCTGCATTAAAACATTTTCTTAATAAAAAGACTCTTTACACATACTTGGGATCTGGAGTGCCATCAGGAAGTGGTTTCATGGAAAGTTTGCAAAGTGCTCTGAAAACCAAAAAAGCGTCCTTCTGTAGCACATGAGTGAACTTCGCCCTGACCATATTATCGCTCTCTGCAACGGCCTCGTCGGAATTCTCATCTATAGGCACTTGATCTAAGCTAGCCTCCTCTGACGTTACAGTAGTTATATTCGTCGAATCTTCGGGAATAATAGAATTTACTACATCCTCTAAAATTCCTCTCACTATTAACTGTGATTCTTGACTGCTCTCCACTGATGGTTCTTCGTGGTTTACTGTTTCGGTTTCAAGCTCTCCAGAAGTGCAGTTAGTGGAGTTTACATTGGTGGTTTCGGCTTGATCTACCTCGTTCCGGACGGTCTCTTCTTCCTAGGAAAGCAGAAAATATTTCTCAACATTCTTTTATGTAAGTTTCAGTAATGCAATTTTATGCCAATTAGTTAGTAAACTTACTGCCTGCGTTTCCATACGTGCAAAAATAACATTAATCATCTGAGTGAGCGTAGCTCGAGCTGTAGTTTGATTAACCAGATTCCTTGAGGCCAGATAAACACTGTATACCGTGCGTATGGTGAGCAACACAGTACCCTCATGAACTTCCACATGTTGACTGGTCATAACTGTGAGAAGGGCTTTTATAATCTGCAATTGGACTCCTTCGTCCGTCTGTGGCCCCATGAAACATCCACATATTGTTTCAACAATGCGTACAATGAGCAGCTTATTTGGCTCTGTAGAATCAGGTACATTTCCCGTAAGGTGTCCATAGGCAATTAACTTTTGTAAACAATCCAAAGCAGTGACCACGATTCTTGGTGACTTGCTTTGACAGGCCAATTCAAAGGGCAGAAAATACTTTTCTGCAGAGATAACATATGAATCACTGCGAGGCTGTGGCAAAGCGGTTGATAATTGAGTGCCTGAGCCTTCTTTGATTTCATTTCTCAAGTTATCTGAAAAACAATATATATTTAAAGTTATAAATTGATTTTAATATTTCTTTGAAAATATAATGTAAAATTATTTTCAGTCTGTATTTCTCAAAAACTTGAAGAAAATCAAGCAACTTTGTATAGTAACTAATTAAAAATATACAGAAATATAACAGACAATACATATACATATTGATTCCTATTTTCATATGGACATATGTATATATTTAATATTACAACACATGTACATCAAATGTCAAAGTCCAAGAACTGAACAACATACAATATAATTATGTTACTTAATATCTATATATTACTGAATAAAAAGAAAAATTGAAGCTGATGCAATATATTAAATCATCGAATTAATCTAATTAGATCTTTCTATGAAGACCAAGAAATGCAATTTTACCAGTCAATTTTAAAACCCTAAAAAATTTAATGTCCTATTCTGAAGAAGAATCTTCCATCAATCCCTGTATAACCAAGATCTTATTAGAACATTCAGAGAATAATGGATTAAAATATTAAACTAATTCCAATTATAAATCACACAATATAATCATTTATAATACTTTGCAGTAGAGTATCACAATTTTAAGCATTTGCTATAATAGTTTTGTGTTGTATGCATAACTCTCAAGGAACTTCTTCGATTACACATATTAGTGTTATCACACAGGATAAGTTGATGATTAATGAATTTACCAAGTGCAGTCTCGCAGGATTTTCTGAGCTGAGAGAGGTGCGACCGTTTGACATCCCGGTCAGCCAGGATCTTTTCCAAAGCTCTGATAATGAACATCTCTTTGGAGTTATCTCGCATCGTCGCCGGGCCGCGCTGATTCCTCTGCTACGCTGGCACGGGAGCACACGCGACTCGATCGAAGTCTCGCATCTTTACCACCGTGATTTGCGTACTGGTTCCTCGTACATCGTTTTGCACCACCTTCTGGAGGTAGAAGTCGTCCGCGGAAACCTCTGCGACACTGTCGATGAAACGCGTATCGATTAGGAGCTTTACTAACGACAAATAGATGGAACAACGATATTTCAAATGAGTTTCGCCTTGAGATTACGTTTCAATCCATTTTTCACGAAATCATGTGAAGCGATGACGAAACTCCGAAAAATGACAGCAAACTTTCGAAACAGCGGAGAAACCACACAAGAGACAGACTGAAACGACGAAGGAGGTTCAAGTGGCGCCCTCCACACACATACACACACGTGCATACACCTACTAGTTACTTATGAGGAATCTAGGAATCCCTATATAAATACCGTACATACCGGGCATAAAATTTTGGTATATATTATTATTTATATTATTATTATCTTTATTTATATTATTATACATTATATATATTATTTATTATTTATTAAAATACAGAAGTTTTAGATTGTAAGATTCCTCTTACATTTCTGTGGTTATTAAAGTACAGAAGTTTTAATATATGAATTATTTAAACTTTTCTTTAAATTTTATTAGATTTCCCTTACACTTTTTTGCTCATCCAAATAAAGAAATTTTAGTATATAAATCGTTTATTAAAAGTATGTATTATTATAGTAGTAATTGTATATTATAATAGTAATTATTCGTTCTAAATGATTTTCTATATCACAGAAGTTTAAAAAATGATAAAGGCTTGTGAATATCGCCTGCTATAGACGATACTGTGTTAACTAGTGGCGGAAAAATTAAATGACTGTATTGAATTTTGCAAATTTCGAAATTTTATATTTGTTACTGATATTAATTAAGATAAAGATTTTTTCTTTGTAATAAAAGATATATTACTTTAAGTTCAGTTGCACTATTTTTTAAAGTTTAAATTTGTGACTGACTAAAGGAAATATTTTATTCTACCACAGACGCGCCAAATGTACAACTTTCTGCAATTTGCAGGAAGACGACTAATAAATTAAACAAAAATTATGTATTATAAAATAATTTAATTAAAAAATCATGTAAGTAAATTTATAATATATATAAATGCATGTAGTATTCTACCAATTATACTAATTACGTATAATTCGCTATTGTGGCATGCTGGAAGAAAAACAAGTAAATCAATTTTACAGCCGCAAGGAAACGCGACACACGTTAATCATGCAATTCGAAATGAGTACCAAATTAAAAGGAATACAATGAAATGACGTCACTAACAGTCAACCAATAGAACTTGGTATTCTAATCGAAGAATAAAAGTGAAATCTTAAGTGGTTCTCCCGGGCGGAAATAGTAATACACTATTTGTTTTGGAACCGCGCCAGATCTTGGGCTAATACAGGTGCTAACTGTCAGAAAAAAATTGTACCGATGATAATTATCTAATTACGCCGATTTATTGTACGAATTGCTCATAAAAGCCATTAGTTCAATTGTTAAACGATGGAAAAGCAACCGCTAATTACAGGGAACGATAAACCTCCGTCTTACGCAGCAGCCACTGCGCCAATAAGTGAGCAACAAAATTGAAATTTTACTGTTTTGTATTATTTTGCTGTCTAAAAATAATGTGAACTGCTATTAAGTCTAATTATTACATTTAAAGTTTGAATTATTAAACCATTAATTTTATATTAATAATTTTTATATTTCGCATCATACGAAGATTATTACGAAGTTTTAAAAAATAAATAATTTAGATTCATTCGTTTATGATTATCATTATTAAAATTTGGAAAAATAGTTTGAAAAAGTGTATATATTATTAATGTTATAGTGTTATTAATATTGCGAGATATTTGTATACAAAAATGGAAGAGGTAATTTCTGATATCATTACTCTCATTTAACAATACTCTGACTATACTGTCATACTGTAATTCATGTTCAATGCTAATAATCTAAATTGGTTGAATAGCAATGCAAAAGAATAAATTAATTTTCAATATCTTGTTGTATTAAATGATTGTTTCTTGTTTGATACAAAAAATGTTATATTTAGAAGTAATAACAGAAATTGACATGGGATGTGTCTTACATAGCTAATTCTTCGTGGCAATCACATCCAGGTTACAATGCAACACAATGCGCAGGGTCTACTTCATGGTCTCCACCTGCAGGGTACTATCCTAGCGCAAGTGGAACTAATAATCACAATTATGTACCTTCCTATGGTTCTACACAATCAACCACTATACTTATGCCAGAAATAATTTTAGTTGGAGGATGTCCTGCATGCAGAGTAAGTAATTTTTAATAAACAAATCTTAATTTCCTTCTCATATGTTTGGTATTCAATTATTTGAGGTAAAAAGTAGGGACTAAGGTCAGATTTTACAACATAGGTGGGTGTAATGGAAGATGATTTTACATGTCTGGGACTACTATGTGCAATCCTGTTCTTCCCATTAGGAATAATATGCTGCTTACTATTAAAAACTCGACGTTGTTCTAATTGTGGTGCCTATTTTGGTTAATGTGTTACATATTACAGTCTTAATTCTTATGCAATTATTGTGTAGATATGGAGGTATATGAGCAAACCATGGAATTAGTGGTTAATTAATTAACCAAAAAATTAATTTTTTACTAGTACTGTGCATCCACGTAATTATATATTTAAACTAACATTATAAGGAGAAGTAGTGTTCCAATGATCAGGGATGTGTACAATAATTGGTAACTTAGTTAATTGTGGGAAACACAAGTTTGTAAAATATTGACATACAATTAAAGGGTTCCTCTACACATTTAAGACTTTGTTCACTTAAGACAATTTAAGTGGAGCTTGCACTATTTTGTAAACTTTATGCAGAGGGTTCTGATTAATATTGTTGCATTTTATTATAACATATGTTACTTTATTACCATAATGAATAATGAAAGAGTTTATATCTGTATCTATTTATATAATTGCATATTTCAAAATGTAGATATACCATAGTTTCTAGGTATGTATATTTTTATCAGGCGATAAGAGAAGCAATGGATACTGTGAAATAGTTCTATACTATGTACTTAGAATATGTTTCTAATGACAAAAAAGCTATCTCAAACAGATTTCATTGAAATTCTTCTATACCTAGTATCTACATAGAATTAACATACAAAGTATTTTAAAAGACTTTTTAAAATAACTTATCAAAGCTTATATATTTTATGAAAAATAAATTCAATGAAGTTTGTGCCTTATGTCGCTGTAAAACAGTCTCCTGATGCAAAATTATACATAATATGTTTTCAAAAATACGTTTGAATCTCAAAGGAAATGTCAGCAAGTCTTTTTCCTAAATGCAATCAATTTTGTAAAAGATGTGTAAGTGTATAATGAAACTTATTAATCACTCGCATTACAATTTATATTTTTAAAAATAAAACAGTATTTAACTGTATTGGAACCATTTTAAGCTATTATAAATATCATTTCTACTTGTTAGATTGGTCCAGATCTGACTTTCAAAGGAAGATTTTCCTAATATTATGCTGATTAGATTCAAACGAAAAGAATAATATGCTCTGTTATGCGAACCTACGTACTAGAACACTAAATATGTACCTGAAAATATGAAATATTTTTCTAATATTGAAAGCTATTAATGATTCATCTATAAACAAACATGTTTGGCTTGTCTAAAAACATATTTGTATAAAAAAATGAAGTTGTTATTAGATCACCAAAAATATTTGATACGGGGAATTAGCGGGATTTAAAAATTGTAGGCAGCGTAAACATTGTGTAACTCACAAAAACATACATATATCCATAGATAAGTGTTGAGTATTATTCGTTAAACAGCATAGTAAATGCTCGATTATAAATAAATTATTTTTAAAAATTTATTTTTTCGTCAAACACAAAAACCAATGTGTTTTACTATTACAAATTATAAATAGTGTTGTTGATCATTTATAAGGAATGTTTTTGTGATTGAAGTTTGGTACTGATTGGTGGTTGTAATTTAAGAAAGTCTCATCCCAATGATACTTGACACCATACACGTGATACGTAAATGATACATTCGCAATCCCCGGCATGCATATTCATTTATGCATACACGACCCAAGTATTTTGTTTTTGTCACATTATTGGAGTCTATATAATCATTATCGATCATTGTATCATCTACATGCGTCTTGAAGCAAACGTAATCTCGTAAAAATATTACAATCCAATAATTTTCAATTTTTGTTCATTTTCATTACATAATCAGTAATAAGCAATTTTGATTGATTAGCACTGAAGAATATTTACAACTGGCTCTAAGCATCCAGTTTCTTCTCAGAATATTTGTAGTGCGTCAAAGTTTCTAGAAGAGATTGAATATCATTCAATTACGTATTAAGGATAAAAATTATTGGTGACTGCATTTCCATATATGTAACTTATTATTGGACGTAATAAAATTATGTAATAGAATCCAGCTTAAATAATCCACCAAATCACCAGCTATTACCATTACCGGTAACGAGCATCAGTAGCTCGAAACAATCTCGATCTTTCTCATCACCCTTAAAAAGAAAGAGAAGAAAACGTATTAAAATAACAAATATTAAAAATAAATCGTTTTTTTTTCTGTTTCTGTTCTTTCCTTCTTGAATTAATCCAAGAATGCTTTCAAGGACGAATCATCTATGAATATTAATATTACTATAATTTTCTAATTAATTGAAACGAGTGCACAAGAAGAATGTTTACGGATTTGACGCAAAAATTCATCGCAAGAAAAAAGATAATCGATAATTGGAGAAAGTTAAACACAACTAAACAGCTGAATTAAGATCTCAATTTACATTCAAATGTATCTCATCGCATTGTCGCTTTATTTACTGGATTAGTCGAAACAGCAATATAGAACAAAGGATAGTTTCCCAATTCATCAAGGCCCTGGTCGCGATATTCATCAGAAAAAGAGGCAGGAAAGGAGAACCAGTGCCGCGAATCTCGGTGAAGCAAATGCAGCCGAAGGTAGTTAACGCGCAACGATCTTGTCCTTGGTCAGTAGACATTAGTATAAAGGAAACTGTAGGAGCACCACGCGGAACAGATTGAGAAAAACTTCGATACGTAACTATGCCGGCTAACGAGGGAACTGTGAGCGTGTCTCCGCCCCAAATAGGAGATAATTTCTTGAGAAAAGTCTGTGACAACAGTTTACAGAGCAATCTTGCTTGTCTATCTTCTGGCGATGATGAAGAAGATTATCAAGATGGTTGTCCAAATTCTATTGCCAACGGGGAATCCAGAGAAGATTGTAACTACAGGAGTCTTCCGGTGAGAGAGGTCCATGAGAAGTTTATGAGAAGTTTCATCGATCTGCTCCTGGAAGAAGCAGTTTTTGAGGTAAATTCATTGTTAAAATCTATTGTTAGAGGAATATGGATGTATATTGACAGTTGGCTTTTAAAGTGAAGAGATAGTTATGATAAAGAGATAATTGTGCAACATAGTGAATTAAAATTTACATTTAAGAACATTATAATGACTTTATATTTTATTTTAATTAATCTCTAAATTGAATATTTGAAGGATTTTCTTTCCATTTGTATCGAAGAAACAATTTCTTTCCACAATAATACTAACATATGTATATTGATATACATATGTATTCTCATGAATGTGAAAATAGGAAAAGTATGGCGTAAGAAACGACCAGGGAAAGCACAAGGAAAATTGCGCTCGTGACGCACAAATTGCATTGACATTTCGACTGAAGTTTATTGACTTGAGATAAATTGGAATATACGTTATATTTTCCTTATGAGACAGAACAGTTTCTTATACTTTCCTTGAGCAATAACTTTTAGTCACTTATATGAATTCAATCTAAATTATAAACAATTGCATATTTATATATTTTATATATAAAAATATTATATTTTTTAAGGTATAAAAATTCAAATATATTGTTAAGATTAATATTTTTCGCCAATTTTTATAATTAATTTTTTTTTTTTTTTAGAGCTAATATAAATTCTAAATTATAATTTAGACAATTTCTTTGATATTTTTATAAGAATTTTATTTCCCGTCAATTTAAATAATTTAAAGAAGTATCGTATTAAACATAAAATATCGTTAAAGAAGATTTATAGTTATTCGCCGAAGTAAAACTAAGCAAAAAGCGTGGTTCTCAGTGACTCGGTACAATAATTTATGTTACACACGAACGCATCCAATCACTTCTTATTCTTTCAAAGCCATTCACTTTGAAGTATCCAATTATCTTTACGCTTCAAGTACATTACCATCATTAAAAATTTCTTTACTTCATTTTGATCCCTATCTCAATAAAATGTTCTCACATTTTGTAAACCATAATCTACTTCTTTCTATTTTTTACTTACTTAATTCTTGAAATTGAATCAAACGTATGTTCATTGTTGTCATAATTCTTTTTACATAATTTGAATACAGTGAAATGAAGATAATCATTTTCTCCAAGTATATTTAAATTTCTATCCGATGTATGTAATTGCTCAGTTTAATTAAAGAAAACTTAATATTCAAATGCATCCATGAGCAACGATTATCACTGATTTATTATAAAACTAATGTTTCCTTGTTGTTGTGAAAACGTGAGTCAAACGTTATTTATGCGACTTTTTCTCTTCGTTTGTTAATGATCTGCTCTGTCAATTCATGGACGAAGAATTGTGCGGCAAGTTGCATTCATGTTACTCTACTTCCGAGTTAAATTATAAAATATAAGAAAAAAGAAACTGCGTCGCAAAAAGGAAAAGCTAGCTCCCATACTAATGCACGAAGATTTCTAAATTAAAATTCTCTATCCTATTGACTTACATAATAGAAGTTTCCAATTACCTTTCAGGGAACTTCAAGAAAAAACAAAGTAGTGGAATGGATGAAACCAGCAGCTCTTCGATCAGCCATTGACTTAAAGCTGTCTGACCAAGGGTGCTCCCATGAGAAGCTTTTCACCCTCGCCCGCAACGTGATCAAGTACAGCGTAAAAACAGGTCATCCTCGATTCATAAACCAATTATATTCCAGCGTAGATCCATATGGCCTTCTTGGGCAATGGTTAACAGACGCCTTGAACCCTTCAGTTTACACCTATGAAGTTTCTCCAGTGTTCTCTTTAATGGAAGAGGAGATATTGCGTGAAATGAGGAAGATAGTTGGCTGGAAAGATGGTAAAGGTGAAGGAATATTCTGTCCTGGTGGTTCTATTGCCAATGGTTATGCAATTAATCTGGCACGTCACTACAGGTACTTCTTATTTCTTTATAATTTGATTAATCGATTGGAATCCCTGAAATTCCTATGTTTTTATGTATCGTCATTCACAGGTTTCCTCAATTGAAGGAGTTAGGCTTATCCAGTGCTGGCAGGTTAATAATTTTCACTTCCAGAGATTCCCACTATTCTGTCAAAAAGCTTAGTGCTTTCCTAGGATTAGGCACTAGCAATGTGTATGAAGTGAAAACTAACAGCAGAGGAAAGATGTGCATAACGAATTTGGAAGCACAGATCAAGAAAGCTCTTGACGAAGGTGCAGTGCCCTTGATGGTATCTGCTACAGCAGGAACTACAGTCCTAGGTGCATTCGATCCCTTAAGAGAGATTGCTATCATTTGTAAGAAGTACAATCTGTGGTTTCACGTGGATGCAGCGTGGGGAGGAGGAGCCTTGATGTCCACAAAGCACAGATACCTCCTGGATGGTGTAGAACTGGCAGATTCTGTTACTTGGAATCCACACAAATTGTTGGCTGCTCCGCAACAATGTTCAACATTGTTACTGCGCCATGAGGATCTTCTGCAAGCAGCACATAGCTCAAAAGCTAGTTATCTCTTCCAACCAGACAAATTTTATGACTCTTCTTTCGACAGTGGGGACAAGCACGTTCAATGCGGTCGTAGGGCAGACGTGATGAAATTCTGGTTCATGTGGAAAGCAAAAGGCACTCATGGCTTGGAGAAACATGTAGATCGAGTGTTCGAATTGGCGCGGTACTTCACAGATTATATAAGACACAGAGAAGGCTTCAAACTGATGCTTGAGCCCGAGTGCACCAACGTCTGCTTCTGGTACGTGCCGCCCTCCAAACGCCACTTGCAAGACGGAGAACTGTTCAAAGCCCTTGAGAAAATTGGACCGGATGTAAAGGAGCGAATGGTGAAGAAGGGCTCGATGCTGATCACGTATCAGCCTCTACGCGAGCTACCTAACTTTTTCAGGCTCGTTTTGCAGAATTCTGGACTCACTAAGGCTGATATGAGATTTTTCGCAGAAGAAATTGAGAGGCTCGCCATTGATCTGTAGAACTTGTACTCTTTATTAACTCTAAGTTTCAGTTATGTAACGTCCAATTTCGTAGAGACTTGCCAATTTGTTAATGGCAGAAGCTCTCAATAAAGTATTTCTTTTAATAATAATCAGTCGATTATTGTATATAGAGTACAATGTTAGCTTTACTTCTTAGCTCTTTCCGTTTCCTCTTCGAAAAACTGATTTTTCCGATAAGTTTCATTGTTCAAAATCTCCTTTAGATTACATTAAACTTTCGTTCCGAGGTACGAATTACTTGGACAACAGGTACACTCAGTAAAAAGAGCATACAATCAGTTATACCGTATCTCCGTTTATAGAATATATGAGTGAACACCTGATAATTCTAGTCTCATTTAGAATTTTAATATTATGTAACTTTTTATCCGATCAAGATCTTCGATGCGGTCCTTGAAGTCATTTTTACTTATTACGCACGAATTAGACAACTCCAGTGTTTTTCTTACATGTTTTTTGTACTAATGGTGTTCAAAAGCGTGTTGCTATCAATTCATAATAGATTGCGGTTATACGCTGAAAGTAGTGATCATGGTTATTAAATGTTTTTTACGTTTTAATTGAAGTGCATGTGATTTTTTATTAACATCGAGGATCTTGTACAAATGTGAACACATAAGTCTTTTCTGGTGGGTGAATTTCATTGAATGCACGTGATTTGTACATGGTAGAGACGCGTGAATCATCTTCGCATTCATATATTCTTCAGACAAATCGATAATTATAATTTATTCAAATATAAATTACAATATAACCTGATAATATCATCATGAATATTATAAAAAACAACGTTTGTTAGTTATCTGCGAGTTATTGTGATATACACGTCCAAACACCCACCATACGTTCCAATGATTCTGATAAAAGAAAGCCATCGATTGATATATCATACAATCTCTTAAACGTAATGATAAATTCACACTATATTTACAAGTATTCGATGAATTGTGAAATCCATCCATATGATATTACATTTACATAAAATTATATATATAATCCCTTTTGTGCCAGATCGATAGCGGATCTAATATAATTTCAAAAATACCCTTTATAATATTTTCTCACTTCAAAATGCAAAGTAATGTACATTTGACCATTCTTTCGAATAAATTCGTGAAAATTTCATGGAAATGTAATACTGATCTCTATATCATAACCCTGACACTTCTAGGATGAAATAAAATGCATAAAAATCCCATAGTATCATTATTTGTACTCTTCGAGGAACCTAATATGGAACTGTCTCAGATTCTCGAGCATTGTATTTATTTTCTCCTTCTGTGGCAAGATTGTCGTCCTGAAGTGATATGTTCCAGGTCGCTGTCCAAAACCGGAACCTGGTATCACACATATTCCGGTGGACTCCAAGAGTTTGAAGGCATAAAAGACATCAGGCTGTTGACCTTCCTTTTCTGCTGCTTGTATGGCTCTTTTTGGCAAATCGATTCGTGGGAATACATACATTGCACCCATAGCTGGATTAACCTGTAAAAGATTGGAATTTAATTAATGATTGAGTACTAACAAATGATGTCTGACACAGCTCTTATAATAAATTTTTAGAAAGTACCTTAAAACCTGGAATGCTATTCAATGTATCAACCACTAATTGAGATCTTTCTGCTAAAGAGCGTAAGGTTTCCTCCTTTTCCTTTTGAAACAATTTGTAGGATGGCTCGTTTGGTTTTGGAGGATTCACCACAACATCCATTACTACCTGACCAAGAACAGTAGGACACAACATTGCTGAGATCGATTTTAACAGTATTGCCATTACTTTGGGATCCATGTTGATAATTTCCCCGTACCCGCCGCGGATTCCACATTCTCCCATATAACCTGCAACATACATAAAAGAATTAGTATCTACTCCTATAACATTCCATTTGGAAAGTAATAAATACTTATAACTAGCTATTGAAGTAGAACATAAACATGATCTCAAATTAAAATATACCTTTGGACACAGACATGAAGGAAGCCAGCTCCATTTTACAGTAAGGTTCTCCCATCTCCATCATTACCTTCTTGAACGAGTGGAAAGCACTGTCCTTATCATAAACATTATCCTGATAAACTTCGTCAGCCAATAGGAATAAATGGTTTTTATACGCAAATCTGATGACGTCCTCGATATTAGTTCGTGTAAGAACTTGTCCAGTTGGATTACCAGGATTTATTACGACTAGCACACGAGGATTACACGACCTCCTTGACTCGTTTAGTGCTCTATCTAATTCAGAAATATCCAATCCCCACTTGTTCTCCTCGTTCAGATAGTAACCAATTTGAGTCAAGCCAAATTCAGCCAAAGTGGCAGAGTATAAAGGGTACTGTGGGATTGGGATCATCACTCCAGATGGTTTACCATCTAGTTTCTCATTGAACAGTTTCAGGAAAGACTGTAACATAAATGCAACAATAACATGGATTATTCATATATCAAGCTGAAAATCACAGAATAATCAGGACTTTTAGTTTGAATATTTGTTAATGAATTCTGAATGCTTCTTCAAAACTTGTTGTTATGAAGTGTAGATATTGTATTGAATTAGAATATGTGATCTTTAATCATTTGGAATAATATTGATGTTTTAGAACTATAAGATCATTAAACGGAATGCAACTTCTTCATTCAATTCTGCTTTTTTGTTCAGCAATAAGGTTTTAAAAATATGTGATATACTACTCATTTACAAATGTTCAAAATTAGCTTGTCTAAATGTCTGTTATCATCATTACAGCTTGCTAATCTGACTCATAATTTTGAAATACCATAATATTACAAGATAATAAAATCATTGTTATTGCTTAAAGTTTTAATTTACGACCTTGTTGTATTGCTTCTATAGTGCTTAACAATATATTACAATAGAAATAATCTGCACACTTTGATTCCATCCGAGGCGCCGTTCGAGAGGATGATGTTATGGTAATCAGAGGGAATTCCATCACGATCTTGAATGTATTGAGCAACATGTTTCCGGATGATCTCGATTCCTGCCGATTCAGAATAAGAGCCAACGCTGCCTCCTTTACATTGGCACAATATGGTCTTGGCTCGTTCCTTCACATCCTCGGGATAGCTAGGATCATCGAGAAGGCTCGGCGACACCGTCAAGGTCAGTACTTGTCTCAAGAAGGTGATGGGCTGTTGCCCCATGGCGTGTGCATCCCCCACGTTCGCTTTTATCACCTCCTTGAACGGTTTCTTGGCTCCCTGAAAAAAATAGCGTATTGATATATTTAATTTTACTATATTTTTATATTTACTAATATAGAGTATATCTTTAATGGGCTTTATTACAGATATTTCATAATCACATTTTTTGTATACGAATAAATTTGTGTATAAATTTGGATATAATTAAAATAGTGCTTATGTAACTAATGTAACATATTTACATTAAATACTTTTAAATTATATTATAGAATTCTGTTTTTTTAAATATTATATTAGACATTAACTAATAACATATTTGTGTTACACAATGTGAGCATCACATTTCGATCTTTTTATAATATTAATATCTTCAAATCACTATAATTCTTTTATTTGGGATTTTACTAAAATCATATTTTTTAAATATGGTGCCTCTCTTTCCTATTTTTAGAGTTTACGATATATAAGTGATAACAACTATAACGTATGTAAAATTGGAGTAAGTTTACAATACATATCTCATTATTTTTATTATAAATTATATTTAGTCTGTCGATCTAGCAAGGTGAATACTTATCATGAGCGCGAATATCGGATTTTCCGAGATACTTCCAGCTTTTATTAGATCATAAATAAACCATTCTTTCACTTCATGTGAAGGATATATTTTTTTTTTTATATTCTTGCCTTATCCACATATTGCTTAGCTTTAAAGTAATTCAGCTCAATCGAATAAGCAAACAATTACGCAATACAGCGTGATTCATAACACACATACAGAACAATAACCACATGTGTATGTGTATAGTACAATCAAGTATAAAAGATCTAAAAAGAATAAAAAGGTGCTAAATCTAAGACAAGTAAAATTCTAATTCTGATAAAGCTGAATTGCAGTTCAATCAGTATTTAATTCAATTTATGATCCACATCTTTTTATAAATTTTACTCGTAAATTTACAAATAGTAAAATTTTCCCTCAAAAATAAGAATTTCGTAATTTAGTTTTTTTTTTTTGAAGTTTTTTATTAAGGTTTTTATGGTCCGATAATAGCATTGGGGAAATTGGGCAATCGTTTCACTTACAACTATAATCTAAACTATGACGTACATTAAACACTTTCGTTGGCACTACTCCCTCTTCGTGACTCACAGTAATTTCACAAATCCAAGGTAGCATTGCGGACTATTTAACACAAAAGTCACGTATCGCATTTTCCAAAACGAATTCAATATCGTGAAAATATGTTTATCCATAGAGATATATACATTATTCATAAACAAAGCACACACATACGATATAATGCCTAGACCATTCATAAATATTAGTCATTAGTCATTCATAATCACTTGAACTTGAATATTAAAAACATTTGAACGTTTAAGATTCATAAAACATTCAAAATTTTGATTTCTTTATTGAAATGTTAATATATAAATTTTCATGTCTATTGTTATACAAAATACGAAATTTTTTGTATAATAAGAATGTACTAGAAATTTGGAATAATATTGTGAGCTTCCATATAAGGTAACATGTAACAGAACACATGTAACACAAGCTATGCTAGCCAGACGAAGGCTGTTACATGCGCACAATATGTTTATGTCCTTTTTTCACAGTTTATGGTATCAAATTGCATGGTCAAACAACAGGCTAGTTAAACGGCTCCTGTTACTAAGCTCGTTTTGGATACAGCCACTTGTCCGTAACATCTGGCCTATTGGATGCATCAACGAAATTGTTTTCAGTGACGATTTATCATAATAAATTGAAAAATTCATAGTTCTTAAGCGACTTGAAATTTGGGAATCGTAAATATAATATTTAATAATTGTATACTATGCACAATAAATGCATACGCTATTTCTATATTTATTATTTTGCTATAAATATTGAATAAAGTATACGTTATGTTTTACAAGTATGTTTATAGTATACGCCATTCCTACACTCATAGCTTTAATTGTTGATTCATAATGTAAATTATCTTCGTTTTTCCTGTGTTATAAATGTAGTATGTATCGATTGGTTTGGTTTGATAGCGGCGCAATAAAAAAAATTCCAAATTTGGTTTTATTGAATAGGAGGTCTCCATTCTATTTTTATTCTTATCATGTAAAACGTTATATTTATAATTCCATCAGTTTTGCGTTAGAGAGCACAATTATTACTTATGCCACTATCAAGATGGGTTCAGTATTACAACACTGATTCATCTTCAATTGTTTTGTGATGCTACAAGTAGGAGATTGCAGTACTTTTACGAATAATGGCATATCTTATGTTAAATCAACTTTACAATGTTATTGAAATGACTCACGAAAATACCTTTGTAAAATTTTAAAATACCACTCCTTTAATGCTTACATTTCTTGTGTTAAGCCGTTACCAAAGCAAAGCTACAATATGTAAATATGTAACATTATAATGTTAGAAATAATTCGAATTCATGGAATTTTATTTCGAAGTTATTGAAGAATTTTGTCGTGCACGTAACAATACTTGTCATTTCAGGATACGTTTATACAGTTTATGCTAATTGACGCCAATTGAAACACTATTTTTAGTTGCTTTTACTTTGAATTAATCCTCAGCGACAGGTGGTTCCAACATCATTCAGAATCAATGAAACTTATACATTTTTATTTAATTTCCATTATTTAAAAACAAAATGTCTCTTAAATTAAATTATAACTTTTTTAAATGGATAAAAGCATTATATTTAATGAAAAATATTAAAAAGTTTATGTATCACTAAATTTATATTTAAAAAGATAGTAACAGCAGTATATTTCCTGAAAAGCCATGTCAAAATATACTGAATTAACTTCTTTAAATTGCGTTTAATCACAATTCATTTCCTTTCATATATTATCTGATATTATCTAACGTTCTTTCGTCGTTATCAACCTAAGAAAAAAGAAACGGAAAACTTCCAAATGATATACACCATATGTTACGAATATGCATATATACTATATATATCTCATAATGTTTAAAAATCGAAACATAACCTCCATATATAATCACCAACAAATATCTATCACTACCTCAGTACATATTCTATTCTTAAAATTATCTATGTTTTCCTTATTTAATCACGCCATATCCACGCACAGAAAAATAAAAGAACCCACCAAATCACAAATACTATTTTGGAATAGTAACTCTGGAATGGCACACTAATAGTTTTGGAACATATCATATTGGGATTGTTTAGATTTGGTGTGATTTTCACACAATTTAGACATGTAAAAAGATTCTGCAAAATTTCACTAAAATACTTTCAAGTATGTATAATTAAAGGTTATAAAATTCAAATATTCAAAAAAGTTAAAGAACCTTTTTTTTTTCTAATACAGTGACTAAAATCTGTATCCTGTTAGAGTAATGGAAGACCTAATACTTTAGTTATGGAATTTAAATGTTAAATAAAAGTGGAAGTATCTTTTCATTTACAGTTGATAATTTTCAACACTATAAGTAACTAAAATTAGTATCCTGTTTAGTGATGAAAGACCCTAATAGTTTAACGTTATAAAATTGAAGTCTCCAAAAAAAAAAGCTACAGACAATGCAATTATTTTGCAATACAATGCTCACAACCAGCGTCCAGCTGAAGTGATAAAAAACTGTAATACTTTAAGGTTACAAAGTTGAAATGTTCCAAAAGATTAAAGAACCGTTTCATGTAGAAGTATTTTACGATACCTGTAATCAGGGATCTAAAATCAGTAGCCTGTTGAGGTAACAAAAGACTTTAATGAGGCATTGCAGGATTAAGCGATGGGAACTGGCTACCGAAAGTGGTCAGCTACCTCTCGTCGCACTTCTATACCTT
This sequence comes from Bombus vosnesenskii, assembly GCF_011952255.1. NCBI lineage: Eukaryota > Metazoa > Arthropoda > Insecta > Hymenoptera > Apidae > Bombus > Bombus vosnesenskii. The sequence continues at coordinate 2,373,866 of NW_022884343.1, forward strand.
ACCTTCTGCAGTTCTTTCTCAATCTCGAGGGCACGTATAAGGAGAGGACCGCGCACCGCATATTCCATTTTCCGGAGATTGATGAAGACATTGTCCTCGGTAAGAACCTTACTACCGGGTGGACCGGTCGCCATGCTGCGACGCAATGTTCTGTCAGAAGCCGGCCGGTGGACTACCGACTCAACAGCCGTCAGACGTGTGAATATTCTACCTCCTGACGTCCCTGGCCCCGCAGAGGTAGTCAGTTGCTCCCACGTCCTAGGCCGACTGCTCGCGATAACAGCGTTCCACCAACGTGCTTGTGGCATCATGTCACCGGTTGGTCCTCCCTCTTTACCTCGCACACAGTTCTATCAGTTGCCGGATTGTTTCCGGTAATTCGCTCAGTGATCGTAGGAGGGAGAATCCGCGCATGCGCTGGATACTAGAAGCAAACGTGAAACGGGTGGAGCTATAAAGTTGCTGGAAGACTTAATTAACGTTTATCTATTGAGCTTTATATGTCACAGCTATCGTTGTACAATTATTGTAATGCTATCGCTAATACTGTAATAATTTTCTATTATAACCATTTGTATTGTAATTCTTTATACTGTATTATGTATTAAATTTAGTTTTTCTGTAATTTTGCTAAATCTTCAGAAGTAATATATATACTGTATTATTCTTACAGAATTAACGTAATTAAAACAAGAAGATACTGGAAGAGATATTGCGGGGTAAAAACGATCAGCAACTAAAGTTAACATTATTGTTGATATTATTTGAAATTTAGGTATTGATTTCTAATATATTTTACTGATTCAATTGTTGCGTTTTAACCCTTACCTAATGTCCTCAATTATACTATCCTTATATTTTTTCATAATTTAGTCTTAAATATTTCAAGATTAAGATTTGTATATGTTAATGTATAAATATTTTTTAAAATCGCATATTAATATTTAACATGGAAGATTAATTTTTACCACTACAATTATAATTGAACAAATAGTGGCAAGAGACAAGCTACTTAATTTACAAACAAGCTAGTAAAAAATTTTAATAGAAAATTGTAAACAATAGAGTTTTAACGAGAGACTTTTATAGTTTAAGGCTTAAGGTTCACAAGGCCTCCACGTTGATGCATACAACCCTTAACGCTTCAATTTATAAACTCACTACATATATATATTAATTCCCCCAACTCTACAATGGATCGTAAAAGTATTCACACTTCGTCTATTCTTCATTACGAACGAATTGCTACTTCTATGAGCGAATGACTGACTTTAATAAGATACACATTACATTGGTTAGGTCTTTTAGCGAAATAAATTTTGTTAAGTGATACTGATTAACTGTAACAAAAATATTTTAACGAACCTTATCATGGAATTAAAAGTTACACTCAAAAGGGCGTATACGTTTTTAGAACTCACTGTATATAAATAATGGAAGAAATTCTAACAAATTTGAAATAGGTGGGAATATATCTGCACACATATAAATGTGTGTATATATATATTTGGGTATAACAATGGCGTTACGTAATCGGTATTTTTTCTAACATAACTTGGAATTGTATGATGGTGTGTTACTAGCTTTTTGTGTACATATATACACAGTTACAGTAGGTCGTCAAGGTCGTAAATAGGGAAACGTTATGCAACTTACGGGAGCCTTTTAATTAAGTGAACACCTGTTAATCGAATTTTCAGATCGAACTACGCCAAATCTCAGTGAAATTACTGCACACGCGCGTTAGATGAAATGAAATTGTTATATTGGAATCAGGGACGTGCGAATTGAACAATGAAAAATATTTCGCCCCCCATCTTACATTGACATAATGCACATTTCATTAATAAATTAAATAAAACAATATTTTCTTCATAAGTAATATTATCAATTATGGAACAAATTTTCCTATCGCTTTTGGTGGCGTGTTAGGGGATTATTTAGTGAAGAATGTAATCGACGCGACATCTGACGTTCTACCGTATCAAAGAAATCGAACGTCGGATATTTGCATTCTCAATGGATAATACTATTATTGAATGATTTAAGTTGCCAATAAATTACATATAATTAAAAGATCAAGCTAGTAGTATACAATGTAACAAATCTTTATCTATATAAATAGCTTATTTGAATATTTGAATTTTCATTTGAATATTCAATATTATTACAAAACATAAATAATTTATACGCAGAATATTTAAATTTTGCAATTCAATTAATGTTATTTTAAAAGGAAAAATTCTCTCTCACTGAAATTTTCATACTAGGTAAAATATATATTATAAAAATATTAGGAATGTGATTTTAATTTTAGTTGAAGATAATTGCTATATAATCCAGTCATTTAAGATATATACGACTTTCAATTTCTTCACTAACGAGAAAAAATAAATGACACAGCAAAAAGATATTCCTTATCATTCTCGTTATCTTTTGCACGATTGCACTTAATGGAAAGCACGTCAGTATCTTTCCTTGTTTACGTCGCTAAGTGGGTGGCACTAGGACTAGAGATAAAAGTACTATTTTTATCGATCGAAGTGGTCAATATGTCTCTCTCAATGCAAAAAGCAATGTTTCTATTTTCTGACTTCTTTATCGAGTTTCTACCTCTGTATTAATTAACTCTAGCTATATCTAGATACATGAAATTTTTCTATTTTATTAACTAATAAATTTTGTTTAAAAATAAGTAATAAATGAAATAATCTAAAAAATTTTTTAATGAATTACTCTGATTCGTGATACTCGATCGAAATTTTGCAATGGAAGACTATTGCAATTACTTATGGACACCAATCGACTGACCTTGAGTAAAATCTTTATTTTCGCCGTAACGTTAATCGATAAGCTTAAACTCTTTCGATTAATCCTTTCCGAGCCATATTCCCTATTTACAGAAATACAATCTAGATCTAGATGGTTAATCATATTAATATTAATTCAATAGTTTTTCTTCAAATCAAGATTTAAAGTTCGTTTTCCTTATAAGTGAACTGAAAATTGGCGTATTACGTCATTTTCAAGGAACTACGGCCCCTGATTGCAAGGACAAATAGAAAGCAAAGTAAATAGGTCGTCACTCAACGAAAGCAAGAACTGATATGACGACGCGGTTAAAATATTTTCTATTTATGTTCAATTGTCTCAGTTCTACTCAAATAGAAAACCAAGTTACTAAATTTAACTCTTAATATGCATTTACACGAGCAAAGAAGAAAAAGAAATATGAGAGAAATAATCGATTAATTAACAGTAAATCACGATGAGTCTTTTTCACCTGATCCTACAGTCGCGTGGCGTACTTTCACGCAAGCAAAATCGTCGTATTAATTAACACTATTTTACATGTCTTCTATCGTGTAAACGCTTCTACTTTCTCCGAAATATCTTTGATTACAGTTACTTGGCGTTCCAGAGTGATAGATATCAGCCACTCAAAGCAACCAGATTCATTATACTCCTCATAGGAAGAGGATCATACAAAATGTACTCTATCACATCTGATAAAACATTTCGTAATTAACCACAAGAATAACAAAGAATAATAGAAATAATAAATTTTAAAAAACGCAATAACTTAAAGAGTAAAACTTCACTATACATATAGGGTTCTTTGTCCAAAATAAAAATTCCAAACAATTCTTACCTAGTTAGAAGTTAGAACAGCCAATAGTGTCTTGGTCGGAACCACCAGGCCAACACACTCGGTGGAACGGTTACTAGCCTCCTAACGCAAGTATGCTTTGGTTCTAATGTTCCAAGCCAGTCAACTCATGTTGGACCACCGCCTTCGAGACGGATATCACGAGTCTAGCTTTTAAGTTTCATGCTTTATCGCGGATAGTGGATTAAACAGGAGGATCTCGGGGCTCTCTAGAAAGCTTTCCTTACGCATTCCTCGCCCGACATGCGTTGCACCGTTCTCTCACCTTAAAACCTCATTCGGTCAGCCGGAATGAATGCGTTTATCAGTTTTACGGAGGGCCCAGACGCGACCGCCGTTAACTTCCACGAATTCGCCAGTGTTCCTCGCCGGTGGTGATACTCCAACACGTTCCTCTCTGCGTGCTCTCGCTGCGGAACGGAGCGTGCGCAAGATGCAACGCCCGAGATGAACGCAAACTCTTTCCCTTTGGCGCAAATCGGAACATAGGTTATGTTATTTGCCGTTGCAGGGGGGTCGCGATCTTTGTACTATGAACTTTCGTCGTTATGCGCCATCCCGCGCTTCACTTCCATTCAGCAGATGAGATTCACTAGAGGTGAAAGGATATATATTAGAGGGAGATCATAAAGCGAGTTGAGATAATAGGGAGAGTGTAGATGCTTATGCATTCGTAGTGCATGAACATCCGTCTAATGCTTAAAGATAAACATGCTAAGTCCGCTTTTGTTAATTTTCTAATCCCCAATTCATAGATAAACATGATTGATGACATATTGAAAGTTAAAAATTAATTTGAACAGATGAACGAAGTTGAAAGTTTATTTGAAAATTAACATAATATAAAGAGCGCTTTTTATAATATTTAGTAGATAAAACAAGTTTCTGTTGAGATTCTGCTTTTATAATCGCATTCTCAAAAATATGAATTTGCATAAAAATTCGCTGTTTATTCATAAGAGTCAAACTGCGTTATCTCATGCAAGGTCGCTCAAGGTTGTAGAGCGTTAAAATTTGACATTAAGAAATAATTCGTATCTTGGATACAAGTAACCTTGTATAGTGTAATTCATGATTAGACTATCAAAAATGGCTTACATAGTATAAGATAAAAAGTATAACGTTCTACTTAAAAAGCTAAGTGGAGCTAAAATCCTTAGCACAATTTACGAATTAACTTTTTCCGCCTAATAATTATTTTTTAATTAGTTACACTGTTATTTATGCTTAGATTATTTATAAAACAAATTTCTGCTTAAGTTCTTCATAAAAATATAAATTTGCATAAATATCCGCAGCCTATGTATGATGAATTAAATTTTTTATTGTGAAAGTTCTTCCATCTTATTTTAAATCCTCATAATCTTTTATGGGATATAAAAGGATCTTGGCATCTGGATACGTATAGTATAGTGTCTTTTTGCATTATTTATGACAATGACGAACGAGACACGCGTATAGTATGATAATAAGGAAGGGAAATTTCTTTTTCACCCGAAGTTACATAGAACTTGTTTGTTCGGTTAGAACGTACAACAATATGTTAATTTCTATGTCCTTTATATATATATATATATATAAAATATATATATAATGACTATATTATATATATAATATATATATAATATAATATATATATAATGTATATAATATATAATGTATATATAATGACTATATTATATATATAATATATATATATAATGACTATATTAGACAGGTGTTTAGAAATCACAAACAACAACAAAACAAACAAATTATATGTATTTATAGTACTGATACTAGGAAGTGAAAATAAATAAATTAACACGCGGCTAAAAAACATCGACATAGAATTCGGGATTATGTTCTCGTATTATACGATAATTTGTTAACGATCTATAAATTATTTTATATATTAAATATTCCAAGAAATATTGCATTTTGAATATTTTATGTATGTTTGCATAATATGTGCATTCTGTACATTTTGTATTTTCCAATAATGTATAAATATTCGCATTCTAATAATACTACGATTGAACAAGTAAGTAATTATAATCAGTAAATCTGACAAGTAAATTACACCAAAATAATAGGGTGATTATTTTTGCTTTTTGAGACAAAATCAGATTTTAAAAATAACTTGCAGGGCTGTTTTAGTTATACTGAATATCAACAGATAGCGTACAAATCGACATAAAATTATAAATTAAGTATGACAGCTTGGATTAATAAAGTTAAATTATTATAATCTGGAATTGTCCTTGGATAAGATCAGATTACAATTGATGTAACATGATTATATATCATAAAATTTCGATCATATATTATAATTATGCCTACCATATTTATATTCTACGAAAATACGAACAATATGTTAAAATTTATGTAATATCTAAATAAAATAAAACATACGGCTCTGTACGAGGTCTAATAAGTTTTACATTAATAAATTTGCAATAATCTAATGTTACACACATTTAAAAACTTTAGACTTTCAATTCATTTACCTTTCCAAAATCATCCGTTCGCATATTGCATCTAACCTCCATGATCTTCGTATTATTCAATAATACTCGCATTAAATGTAATTTTTTTTTGGAATTGTTTTCCTTTTGAATTGGAATATAATTTGGTATAACAAACTTGGAACGGGAAGGTTGTTCATCATTGAACTTCAGCGCCACGATGACGCACTTACTATGCGTTCTGCAAGTTGTTGACCAGAGGTTAGGTCCACTGTAATATCCAGTCATAACATAAATAAATTCTAATGATGCATCGTTGACTGTTACAAGTGACAAGGGGGGAACGGGGCAAGAATGTTGTCATTTTTACGAAAAATTTCTCTGGGGGGAAAGATAAGAGATGGTGTGCCGACGAGCGACGAAATGGAGGCTGTTGAAGGATATCTGGATGCGAAAAACCAAAGTTTGATCTCGCAGTCTGACACTGAGCTAAAGGAGTCCGTTTATGGCAAGTTCATATTATAAATCGAATATAAATAGAATTCTCATTGAATCAACTTATTATATTGCTTATTAATAACAGTTTCTATAGAAACCCTTGTTTAACCAATAGTCGTAAACAAGTTAGTAACAGTACACCTATTTAATGACTAAAAATTTTGCTAAAAATTAAGCATCATTGACATTACATATTTCGTACCTGCAGTTGTATAAATTTCACTTATAAAGTTTTTTTTTTTTGTTTTTTTTAATTAATCAGAAGATGGGTAATATATTTTAATGCAAAAGGATTCACTAGCAATCCATTTATTTTATCAAAACTTACGAAACTTAAAATCACAGATTTGTTAAGGACAATCAAGGATCCAGAGAAACCACAAACGTTGGAGCAATTGGACGTTGTTTATGAAGACTGTGTTGAGATTTTGAGGCAAACTCCCAAAGGAGTTTCTGTAATTCGTATTGAATTCAATCCAACAGTGCCCCATTGTTCTCTGGCAACATTGATTGGTTTATGTATTAGAGTGAAACTAGAACGTCATTTAGTAGCCCTTTTTAAACTAGATATATACATTAGGAAAGGTGCACACTCTACAGAACAAGAAAGTGAGTACAATCAATCATTCCATATATAACAATTACCAATTTATCTTAATGTATATTAAATGTTTTACATTTCAGTAAATAAACAAATAAACGATAAGGAAAGAATTGCAGCTGCCATGGAAAATCCTAACTTGAGAGAATTGGTAGAGAAATGTATTCAAGAAGAAGAGTGAAAGCCTAGCTTTTTTGTGGTGCATGGGTTTCATTAGGTTCAATACTGCTCATCTATAATGGGTTATCTTCATACAATATTAGTATATATAATGAGGAAGACACAAACACAACCTTTACTTTAGTGCAAGAGAATGTATTAAAAGAACACATTTACTGAGAATTCTAGTGTATATAAATACAATTTTATATTTAATTGTACAAAGTTAATTATGCTATAAATATATGTATAGCACGGTTCTGTAGTTACTCTAAATGTGACATTTTATACACATATTTCAAATCTTGAATAGAAATCAATTACTATAAGTTCAATTGTACATATACTCGATATAAAAACGTTTTTTATTCAACAACCAATTTCCATTGGTAATACGATATTATAATAACAATACTAAAAGTGATTCAAATTGTTGTAAATTCTGTAGTAAATATACTTTGTATAAGAATTCTTTCCACTTTATTCAACAATTGATTCCCATTATCTTCTATTACTAAAAATAATCAAAATAGTCCAAATATTATAAAAATTCCTATAAATTCAATAGCAAATATACTTTTTTTCATTTAAAAACAAATTTCCAATATATTCTAATGCTAAAAATAATCCAAATATCCTGCTCATTGTAAATATATTTGAAAATATTCTTCCTCTATTCAAAAATCAACTCCTAGAATTGGAAACAATTCAAGTATAAAGATAATCCAAATGTGACAAGAATTCCTATAAATTGCAAACATCTTTGGTTCACCATTCTTTCTTCATTAAAAAATCATAATAATACTAGAAGTAATCCAAATAGCAATAGATACGTTCATCAATGAAACCTAACGAGTCTGAGCAAAGCTAAACAGCGGAAGGACAATTCCTTAAGGAGAATCCAATTACCAGCTACGGATTGCAACGCGAGAAAAACGAATTCTAGCTCCGAAAGAGTTCGAGGAAGCTCACACGAGTAACGGGCAAGAGGGAAGCGACCGGTGAGAGGTGCCGGGACAAGATGGGAATTATCCAGGGCCCCTTTCAGGCCCCCGGAGATGCTCCCCAGACACACTCGAGTGGGAAGAATCTGGGTTACTCGAGCCAGAAGGGAATGTGGGCCGGCTATATACCGGTTGCTTGCTCGTACATCGCAGTTCATTCTTCTTTCTCGTCGCGATCGACAAGTCGTAGACGAGCTTAAGTACGTTCCCCATTGGCCTAAGCGAAACCAAACTAATACCAATCTATATATACGAAAGAAGTTCTAGTTATACTCTTTCGTATCTTAGTACCTTTATTGACAATTTACTCCTGTCATTGACTTTTTGGGTAGAAGATCGTCAAGGGTGAACAAAGGTCAACAAAGTGTCCAGAGGAAGATTCCCTTTAGGTAAGTGCACCTGGAGAAATCGAAAGCGACTTCATGAATCGAACGGTCGCGTTGCTTGACCCGCGCTATGACTCTTCGAGCTTTCTCTTCGATGGTCCTATCTTCTAACTGATTTTCGCGCGTTTCATCGCGCGCATTATGCCCGCAGTAATGGTACGTGATGGTTCATTGCGAGTTCAACTATCATCGATTCTCATTGCTTTCACCTTTTAATAAAAATCTTGGTGAATGTATCGTCCCATGTATTTAAAATGTCACTGAATTGTAAAATAAAGTCAATGAAATTCTAAAATTTTTAACGTATATAAATTGAAAATAGTATTGTAGAATTTATGCAATATAGCAAATAAGTAGCATAGTAAAAATAAGATAAAATAATTGTAGTAAAATTATAGTTCGATAAATTCATTTTAACTAATTACTAAATAATCAATTGGTATGTGATTGTTTAGAATTTAGAATTTCCGAGATTCTAATAATGACGTTTCAAAATTTAAATTTTTTATTTAAAAGATTTCCAATGTTATGATAATAAAAATATAAGTTCTATCGCTAAGTAATGACATAATAAATGATTATTTAATAAAAAAAAATAAAAATTATTTTTTGTCATAATATAAAATTTTGGGGAGAGAAATTTGAACAAATTTGATGCGCCATTGTTCGAACCTCGAAATATGTTAGGTTAGCTAATAATAAGATATTATTTACCAAAATTGTCGTGGAAAATTTTTGTATGATATTACGTAATGAAATTAGCAAAGCCCAATTTGCGATTCAGTTCTTTGTTTCGATATCAAATTAAAGCCTCCATTTTAGCAAACAAAAGCGTACATAATTGATACCTTCTTAATTAACGACGCACTCTCAATCACCTTTACTTAATGATTTATGCTCAATTAGCTATTTCACAGTTCTTCATACGTGCCTCATGATATTGTTCTCGAACCTTTTAACCAAATTCACACTATGTATGAGATTCCGCTCATTAATTCTCACGCTTTCCATATATGTATGCATAGTTTAAGAACAAGAAATTTAGCTAATAAATACTAATTACATCTTCTTTGTTCTTTGAATTCAGACGTAGAAATTATTAACAAGGAATTTTACTGTTCATCTTTTATTCTCTAAGAAGAAAAATTTCTGCATTATCTTTCGCTATCGTTGCTTGCCTCATCTGAGATTTTAGGTAAACACGTTTGTTTTGAAGATCACTCACTTTCTCTCTGATTCGTGAGAGGCGATGGGGTTTATCTTTGCGAAGGTATATACTTTCCTTGCGTAAGATTTCCACAAGTCTACGCAACGATGCAACTTGTGGAACACGTGAAGTATTACTTCGGCCGAGAATTCATTACGATATCCTCCGTAAAAGGAGAAAAAAGAAGCAAACCAGCTTTTACGCTCGCGATTTCCATCACGAAACCACTTGTCCGACTGAATCGAAGAGAAATTCTCTTCCTCATTGAACACGCTAAGCAAAAGTTTCTGAATTAAAGATCAATTTTTTTCTTAAACTAATACTTCCTTATTGAACCATCCAAAAATGATAGCTTACATAAAAATGTTTTCAAAAATTATTTTTCAATTGTTTAAAAATGCCTTACATAATAATAATGCTTATATTAATAATAGAAGAATATTGTTGAATTACATTATAAATGAATATTTAAATTTTTACCATTTCCATTCTTTAATGTAATTGAAAATAATTAAAAAATGGCAATTAGTCCATCAGAAAGTTGAAAAAATATTATAAGGCAACTTAAAAATTGTTTGATGCATTAACTGTTCATTGTAAATCATTCTAAATTACATTAAAAAATCAATGTTCCAGATACAGCTTTATTTCTTTCTTAATATAATAATTTTAATGTAATTTGAAATAATTGAGAATTTACAATTAATGCACGAGCAAATTTAAATCATTGTAAATTACATTAAGAAAAAAAATAAAGATGTAAATGGAACAGGTGTCACCGGTGACCCACATGTCATCAAGAACGCATTTGCATAAGCATGATTTTAACACACAAGTGAGAATACCTCTGCGTATGTTGACGTTGAATATATGGGCACCCATCGATGAATCCATAATTTCGTTCGACATACAGTATACATATACTACCAAAAATTCATGCACAAACGAAACATGTCACAAAGAAATAGAACACGGATGAAGTAACGATCCTCGATCGATCTGGATCGGGCGAAAGTCGAAATTGAAGCGGCACCGATTTTCTTTATCCTCTTTCTTTATTACTCCGTCGAACGCATTGGCACGCTCCTGTCTCGTTTTTGTATCGTTGTACTCGTCCCGAATACGCGTATGCAGCGGGCTTACAGACAGACGAGGAGCCGTTAAGAAAGACGTAGAGCACACAGACGACCACGTAAACCGGACGATATAAAGCCGGCCAGATAACGGTTCCACGAGCACATACGCGGATACAAAATAAAGCCACGATCTCTCCCTCTTTCTCTTCCTCTATTGCCAACGTACTTCTCACCCTTTAACTAGGGATTAACTTACACCTAACCCATAAAATATATAAAAATATTAGACAATAATGCGAAAAATATAACTATACAAGTCTCAATGAAGTTTTTGAAAATATTATCTTGTATTGTTAAATATAAAAGTCGCAAAAAATATTGGCATTGGTATTTATGTATTAAGTACAAACTAGATCCGACTATATATTATGTTATTTGAAATGTAGAAGTCGATTAAAAACATTCTTTATTAATGGTATGTATTTTTTGCTACATTTGTTTGTGATTAGATAGATCAGTGTGGCAGGAATTGAAAAGTGAAAAATACACATAATATTTAATGTAATATCAAATATCAAATATGTGTATGGTACTCTGAAATAAATCTCTGCTTAGATTTCATTTCTATGCACAAAATGCACACATGAAATATCCAAAGTAAAATAAATATTCTAATAGGTAAAACAAATCTCTGCTAAGGTTTCATTCTTTTTATTGTGTTTATAAAGATATGGATTTCTATGAACATCCTCATAATTAGTAGATTCGTAGAATTAATTCGTAGAATTTCTTAATCTCTTCGTGACAGGATAACAATAAAATTCTTGCGCAATAGATAAAAAAACATTCTGTCGAAAGTCTCATCCGGTATGTCGAGCCCGTTTAACACCTTGCTTCCGGAGAATCCTCAACGAAAGCGTAGGGTCGTTTAATCGTAAGCCGCAATTGATAAAATGATTCATACATCGGTCACAACTCGTTTCTTCATCTCAAAACTCTAATTAGTGCAGTTCGTAACTTTCACATATAATTATTCTGCTGCTTAGTATTAAAACAAGAGGATTCAAATCTTATGAAGATAATTAAATCCGTGGAAATTCATGAGGAGATGACTGGAATGCCGTATTGCGTCAGATAATCATTGAAATGACTCTTATAATTCAATTAATCAAATATTAGCTCTAACTGAGAATTATGCAAATTTGCAAGACCGGTGACCTTTTAGAAATATATATATTATATGCATTACATGAAACACAGGTTTAAAACAAATCTGAGTATGTACATAGAAACTACAAAATACTTAGAGCAAGTATATATTTCATAGAAATCATAAAAGTATTTAAACAAGCGATTACTTATTATATGTATTAATAAGACTAAATACTTGGGATCATCTTTAACACTTACTATATTTAAAATGATTACACTAATCTTTTAGCAAATATATTTTTCCAATAAGTACTTTGAAATTTCATACATCTTCAGATTGATTTCCAATTTTGCCAATACAATCATGGCAATCGTGCCTCATTACAGTCCAAATGAAATTTCAAAATGTAATGTCAATTATGTAATACGTACAATACATACATACATGTGTTCTGTGGTAAAAATTGAAAGACTTTTGTGAGCGATTGTACATTAAAATCTTCTGCGGTCGAGGATTGTTTTGTACACGAAGTTTCTTAGTTATTTAGTTTATAATTGAATTATCTCTTCCGGGATAGCATTAGCATTTCTTCAATCCAGGTGAATGACCGCTGACACTAATTTTTAGCGAAAGCCACGCCATTAAGTGCGGAGCTTCATTAAGTCCGCAGCGGCGTGGAATCCTAAATAAGAATCATTGTTATTCAATATGATAATCGAACACGAACTGCTTAACGCAATGGCGGTACATTAACTACTTCAATTATATGAATTATGAAATGGAAAGTACACTGATTGCAAAAGTAAATGTAATTATATTTTAACATGAAAATGAGCAACTTCCTTCTCATTAAGTCATAAACTTCCATCTTAAGGAGTTAATCTTCTTTGAATGGTCGCTTTCCAGTAGATTTTTTGCTGATAAAAAGATTATAAAACGTAGAAACTATTTAATTTTTGTGTATGTATTTTAATCAAAATACCAAATAGCTAATATCGGTATTATGCAAGATAGAGATTACATCTGCTACATTCTCAAATTTCTAAACAGATCATATTTCTGCTTACTATACAGGGTAAATATTATATCAGTAATTAATTAATTCAAAGGAAATGCCGTCGATTACAACGTGATATTAGATCTGCCATTAGAAACCAATAGTGCCTCTGTATTAAAATAGAAATGGCTACACGTATATGTATATGTGCAAAATGAAAACACGAGACTGTAATAAAGATGATTAAACGGCATTGCGTTTGAATTACCTGTGCAATTTAAATCACATTATTTGAATGTAGCGCGACTTTTGAATTCTTTCAAAACCCAAAGTAACATGGTAATTATCAAATTAACTTTGATTCTGTAGAAGTTAGATTTAATTCTAGCCAATGCATTTTATGTGTGTAAAACAGAAATCAACCCAATTCCCAGTAGTTTCCATAAAGTGTCGTCAATCTGCATACTTAGAAACTATCGTATTAAGCACAAGGAGTTTGAAGTTCTTATATCTTCTTCTAGTTGTTTGTCAAGTTGTCAGTACAGATAACGATCTCACGATCTTCGTGAAATTATGTTTCTTCGTACTATCTACATTCTAAGAAACATCATCTCTTACGTTACAGAACGTTATTGAGATAATTGCTTCATATTCAGATAGCCAGAGCGGCTATTAATTGCGGATCGTCCGACGTTTTGTTTTGTCGCGAGGACGATTTAGAAAGTTGCAGCAAGGCAATAAAGGCCTCGAGGAAAGTCGGCGGCACGCCACAAAAAAATAAAGACCTGTTGCAAAATCCTCCAGCATTTTTCTCCATCACCGTCGTGAGAGATCCTTTCCTCCTTCGTAGCTCATAATTCACCGTTGAAAAGTCTCCTTTCACCCTCGACAAAGATTCGTTCCCAAGAAACTTTTACTCGCTAGACATCCGACGCTAGAAACCATGTTTTCCTGGAACATTCGCTATCTGTTATTTTTCCATTAAACGAGGTCGCCTCGGATATTGAACTTCTTGAATATAATATCTTTTCTTTAATTGGATGTTAGGCGCTTCTCAAGTAGAAAAATATTTGGATTATTATATCAAGTATAGAGATCTGATTGTTTTTTCTCTTTTTGTCCAGGAGCAACAAATATGAGGGCGATATGGTTTATGTTGGTTCTCGTCGCCGTTGTGGTGAATGCTCAACGCCGACTAGCCCTGCCTGATCCACGAAGCTGTGCTAACCGTAAGTGTTCATTAACCATAATACATCTTATTTTACTATTTTTACTGTAACATAATGAATGATTATTTAAATATTATTTCAGGAGTACGACATGCTACTTATAGGGACGCTAGAGGTGTTGCACATTCATACTTCTTCAGTTGGGAGCACCAACCGACTAGAAGCCTTGAAGTAGACTGGCTAGATTCACGTAATATCTGTCGCAGACACTGTATGGATGCAGTTTCTCTTGAAACGCCACAAGAAAATGAATTTATCAAACAGCGAGTAGCAAGAGGTTAATTATAGAAGAGAATGTTATTCTCATTATGTTTACACTTTGAAGTTTTCTTCATTTCTATCTTTATGTAGGAAATGTAAGGTATATTTGGACATCTGGACGTAAATGCAACTTCAATGGCTGTGATAGGCCAGATCTCCAACCGCAAAATATCAATGGATGGTTCTGGTCAGGTTCTGGAGCTAAGATTGGTCCCACCACACAGCGTAACTCTGGAGATTGGAGTCACACTGGTGGATATGGTCAAGCACAACCTGATAATCGTGAAGCTGCTCAGGTAATTTATTTTTGTATTTTCTTTTTTTTAATTTTTTCTTTTGTTCTGTGTTTTTGATAGTTTTATAATACATGGAATTATGTTACAGGGTAACGACGAGTCTTGTTTGTCGATCCTGAATAACTTCTACAATGACGGTATCAAATGGCACGACGTAGCTTGCCATCATAGGAAACCATTTGTCTGCGAAGACAGCGACGAACTTTTGAATTTCGTGCTTTCCAGAAACCCTGGCATTCGCCTTTAAAAGCTTCTTTTTATAGCTTCTGTGAATTCTTGAATGTTCAGTACCTAAGATCTCTTGATCAACCAAGAATAGCAAGGAACTTTTCTATTTCTTGACTTTTAATTTATATGTCATTATGTATCCATTATAATTAAAAACTAAATTAAATCTCTTCATTCATTCACAATTATATTCTAATGAATTTATATCCTTGAAATCAATTAAATCAATTGAATTAAAATTTTATCAATTAGATATTAAACAATCAAGAATTGCATTAGATTTAGATTAACTAGAAGCTGCATATATCTAAGTTTAACTTTTGTACCCTTTTTCTATACAAAATAAAAAGCATTTGCCAATAAGTTTAAAATTGTCTCTTTTTGTCCTTAAATCTTGAAAAGTAACACAGTTTTGAATTTTTAAAAAACCTTTATTTTATCCTGTAGTACCACGCAATTTACACCTTTATAGCATATTTCCTTACAGGGAAAGCGTATAGTTTACGCATTTCTTTCACAGTCTTTTTTTTAGCTTGGTGAGGCGTCAAAGCTCTCCTAAGAGCTCTAGTTTTCTTTGGCCTCAGATCCAAAGGCTTGTACTTGTGATTTTTGTACAATAAACGCAAGTTTTCCTTTTGTTTCTGATGCATAATAATGTATACCCTAGCTATTGCCTTCCTCACCACTCGGCTGAAATATAGACAAAACAAAAATAAAAATATTAACTCATTCAAATAATTTTTTAATTGTTTAAAACACTTAATATTACTTTTAAATATATTAATTGAAGATATGAATAAAAACTTTTATTTTCTGTAAAATTGAGTTGAATTATATATATCTGACGAATATAGAAGCTATATTAAATTACTACATTGACTTTATAGTAATTAAATTTTTAACTAAAATTAAATTTTGAGGTAAAGTAATAAAGGTTTTGTATAAAATATATACATACATTTTCGAAAGTTTAGATGCAGCACCACCAGTAACTTTTGCCACACGAAGATTTGTCAACTCAGTTTTGAGCTCTTCCAGCTGCTTGAGCAACTCATTTTTGTCTTTTGTCCTCAGATCAGTACACTTAACCTTACCCTGAAACGACAACACAACACTGCTCTTTAAATTGCACTTTTACACATTTCGATAATTTCAGCATTCGACACATGTTTCTTTTGATGCTGCTGCTAATGAAAATTTATAATACCTCCCTAATATTGATTGTCAATCGAAACGAAGTAACATTCAATTTAATTAATTAACATGTTCAAAACATAATTAACATACATAAAAACGAGTGATCAAGCGAAAAATTTTTATTTAAAAATAAAATGTTAAATATCTTGTTAATATCTTGAGAGGTTATGCGCACGCTTGTCATCAAACGCGATTCCGTCAACAAAAATGTTACGATATCTTTACAAAAATCGCAATGGAAAATACTGTAATCAAATAACTAAATAACAATTATGAAGGATGTTTTAAATAAAAAGAGATTTCCTACAATTCACTGACCATCTTGCGATTACTCCTCTTCAACGGAAAAAGGAAACAAGAAAGAAGATCATGAACCAATAAGAGACATTACCACGTGTCTCTAGTGAATAAGTATCGTATTGCGATCTTAGCGTCCTCTGTATTTCCTGTATTTTACTATATTTGAATATATTTATACTTCTGTTAAATAAAATAATAATTTTTCTTACTTTTCTTTAAAAAAATAATGAAATTAAGATAAATTTAAGTTATGTTATATACTTAGATTATTACAAAAATTAATATTATATAGTGTAATAACTTTTATATTATCGCTTATACGGTAACATCTTCCACAGTGTTGCAAAGATTTTTCAGATTGTGAATAGGATTTTCTAGGTTATATTTGAAGAATTAAACAATTTAAAAGAGTATTTTCGATAAAAATTATGGCAATATAAACTGAGATTGAAATGTGATTATGTTAAATGATTTATATAACTGGACAGAATCTATGGATTTAAAATTATTGCAAAATATTAGTACTAATATTAGTATACTTGTCATTATGTTTTCGTATATGTAATATCAGAGTTGATAATACAAAAATGAATAGCATTATCTTTTGTTTACTGTCAGTAGAGATTTTTAATCATATTTCCTCGTCTTTGAGAAATATTGTTATTTAACCTTTTTAATTTAACGATGAATTTTGAGGACGATACGCAGAAAGTTCGACGTTTACTTTTGGACGAAGCTCTTGCAAAGGTAGATTCTTAAATAAAAATGAAGAAACAAAAGAATTCATTAAACAATTAACTCTTTATTTAACTTGTTCTATCACAAATCTAAAATTAATTATCTTGATAAAATATTTCACAATATAATTCTGTAAATTGCAAATTAATATGTATTTAAAAAATGTGTAATATTTTTTAAGGGAATCCAACAAAATGAGGAACAGTGCAAAATATGGACAACTTACAAGAAGGGTCATCAGAAAGTTGCAGAAACGTTGCAAACTTTCCAGAAGGATTTATATGTAAACTGTATGGTGCCAATTGGAAAACGAGCACTAATGAAAGGCAAATTGATTCACACAAATGAAATACTTGTCTGCTTGGGTGATGGATACTTCGCAAAGTATAGTGCTTCAGGCGCAGCTGCCCTTTGTGAAAGAAGAATACAAAGTATGATCAATATATTGTGAAATAGCAATAATCTATTAATAATTAGAATTTAATGAACGATAGTTGTAAAATTTTCTTCTAGAAGCTGAAGAAATGCTAAAGAACTTAAACAAAGAAAGAGATTTGTATGAAACTAGGATGATGATGATAGAAAACAATCTTTTTGAAGATTATGCTGGTGGAGAAATTGTGGAACATTGGAATGAAGATCAAATTACAGAATGGAAGAGTAATTATTCTCATCTCTTCTTTATGAATAGATTTATATATGTATCTAAATATCCTTTAATTCTTCTTACAGAAAAACACAGAGAAAGGGAAAGAGAGTATCATCAGAAATTAGCCAAACTTAGACAAGAAGACAGGAAAAAGATAGAGACAGAAGATGATTTATTTAATAGGCTTGATCAGCTTGAAATTGAAGAAGAATTAGCAGATGAATTAAATAGGTACATTTATAAACACTCTAATTTCTGAAATTCCTGAAATTTCGAATTTTCTTTAATGTTATTCTCATTAATAGATTAGGAGATAAAGCATATGAACTTTTTGGAGCAGAAGAATTGGAAGAAGGACAATGTTATTATGAATCTGAAAGTTCCTCTAATAGTGAGGAAGAAGAAAAAGAAGATGATTCTAAGGAAGATAACAAACAAGTTCCTGATTCTGATACATATCAACATAAAGTCAAAACTTGTAAAGTTAAGAAATTGGTTTCATTCGCAGAACCAGAAGATCTTTCAAGAAAAGAAAAAGAAAATTTGATGAAAGAAAAGGAGAAAGATTTTGAAGAAGATATTCTTCGGATAGAATTCACTCACTCTAAAAATAAATCAGTTACAAAATCGAATGGAGATTCGATAGAAACACCTGCAGATATTTATAGATTACTTTCTAAACCTAAATCTATCTTGAAAAGATCACCAAATGATTTGCCTCCTGAGCAGTCTGCTCCACTAGAATATAGCACAGAAGACGAGGGTGAAGAAAACGAGGACACTGTTAAACCTTCAGTTTATGAAACTGTAATTCATAAAAAATATATACAATCTTTTAATATACAAATCTGCTTTATAATAGTAATATGAAATGATGGAAATATTTTTATAATTTTTAGGTAGTGAAAGATATCAAAGAGAAGAACACGCTAGAAGTTACAAACGGAGCTTTAGAAAAGATGGAAAAGAGTACCAATACTAGGCCTGTTAGTAAATTCAAACGAGAGCGTCAACGAAGACAGTGACATATATAGAATTAAATAATTGTTTTGATATTTTTTCAATAACAATTTTTAAAATACTTTATTAATCCAAAGTTATTAATTTTTTATTAGGAATATATAATTATTCAAGAGCATATAATAATTATTCAATCTGACGAATATAAAAAGTGTAACTTGAGAATGGATTAATGAAGAAATTATTTTTCATTTTTAACCTTGAGATCTTGATCTATTGTAAATACTTATTTACGATAGGAAATTGCGACATTTTTGTTAGGATACCAATTATTGTGACGATACACTTGGAGAGGCAAATATATATTGTCAACTTTCTATAGTCCATATCCTATAGATAGGATATTGATAGGACCTAATTCAAATTTGGCGCTGTTTGCCTCTATTGTGGTTAGCTAATGATGAATTTCGTAACATAAGTACGTAGTTAGTAATGATCACGTTCTCTTGTTAGGTAAGATTACTTCTATAATTTCGCATAATCTTTCTAAACTTTAATAACCTTAAATAGTGAAAGTGCAGAATAAAACTTTACATGAAAAGGATTATATAATGTTGTGATTTGAACACTCCCTGAAAGAGAGGAATAGAAAACAATTTACATTTGCATTAATTAAATATTACAAGTGACTATATATGAAACAATTGATTTTTCATTGGGAACGGTCAATAAGATGTTAATACATTTGTAGGAATTTGAATGTAGGAATATAAAAAATGCGGAAATATGTACAAATTCGACAATGTAAAAGCTTAGAAATACAGAAATGAAAAATTTTAGAGCTTCCGTTCCACAATCCCACAATATCAAGATAAATTATATCACATAATTTCATACTGGTAGATGGTATCCTAATTTGGCACGAATTAGAAGATTAATCTTGAGTCATAGTCGACTTGATATTGACATTATCTAGCATTGTTTTTTTCACGCTATTCACGTCCTTCATTATACGTTATTCGGGCCTCCGTAATTGCCACAACATATTGACATTCCTTGGAAGAAGAAGCTCGAGAACAATCTCGAGTACAAATTTCGTAAACATTACAAAAGATATCATACATCAGATACTATTACTAGTATAAACTTATAGTGGAAACTCTGATTATCTCAAAAAACTTTAAAAAATTTTTTGTAGTATATTCCTGACAAAAAAACATTAGAAAATTTTTATATTGCATTTTTAATTAATTCTTAGAATTGAAAAATCTCATATTAATTTTATCCTATATTATTCATATATTATTATTTTTAAAGTTAAATAGGATACACATGTGTGAATAAAAAAAAAATAAAATAAGTGAAAATTTTACAAAAAGTGAGGAGTTGTTACATTCGGCTTCTGAGAAGCTCGCGATTCCTTTCGATTCATCTTTACGTAAAACTGACTTGAAAGTGCTTAAGCACTTTTATATGCATCCTTGATTTACTTTCGATCTCGATGTCAGATCGAAGGGGTCGCGTGACGCCAACTATGATGAAATAATGGACTTTTTGTTAGGCGCCCACTGGGATGATGCCTTTTCTTCGTCCAGTTAATTCATTATTCACATCACGCTGTTTCACAACGAGATATGGTAACATCAAACCATATACATATAGAGGAGAGAAAGAGGAGATCGGTCAAATTGTGCTGAAGGATGCGTTGCGTAAAATTGAAATGAATTTAGAGCATCCTTTGAGCGCATAATGACCTTGTCTATCATGCTTCAGAGAGAAAAAGATTATCTAAATAGATCGTCTGCAGAATCCTTTTTAATCGTCTGGAGAAAGTAGGAAGATCCTATATCATTTGTATCATGTTTTATCTTCTTATTATCTACGTATAAATTCTACTATGATATCTGAAGAATTCTGAAAATGGAAAAATATGATTAACGTAAAAAGCTGGATCATAATTTGTATAATTTTACTAAATTAAAAATCTTAGTCTTATTTAATAGGAAAAAATTGTAAATCTTTTATATTTCATTTTCATAAATAATTAATTTCCTATCATTCATTACATCTATGCTACGAGGGATCATGATAACAAAGATATATAATATCAAATAGTATGAGTTATTAACCATAAATTAGAATAAAATATAAATTATAATAATACCAGAAGGTAATGTTTCTTTTTATAGAATTTCTTAACAAAGATAATGCAAATTTGTACGTTACGTAATAAGGGTGGGACCAAATAATTTTTCAGTGAAACAATGAAGTGGCAACTTTTCGGTAACTAGAGCACGAATTACCCCGAAATCTTCTAAGAATTGTTAATTAAGCAAATAGTCCCTAGAGGGAGTATGTGTTTATCGCAACGCAATTGTTTCCGTTCACGTAACGGCGAACAATCAGGGAAAGGTTACGAAAGGAATCGAAAGTGAGAATTCGCACACTAAATAAACAATAAACCGGTCTTGATTAGGTTTATTTGACTCATTGATCCGAGAGATTAGATCGTAAGCTCATGATTACGCCTATTGTCCTAAACAAGATTAACGATTATTATTAATTTCGTTGCGTTTGCCTAACTTCAAAGAGGTCCTAGGACATGAAAAACTGTTCTCAGTTGTTTGACTGGTGAATGACTTAATTAATTACCACTTCTCGATGTTATTCTATAATTTAGAAGAAAATTGTCAATATTTATCTATTCATACTCATATGTCAAGTAAAATTTCACGCCTTAGAAATTATAAGTATAACTAGTAGAATGTAAAACTATTATGATTGTGGATTTATTACTTCGTTGGACCAACCATTTATAGAACTGCATTGTCCGACCCTTCAATTAGGTTAATAATGTGCACTCTCAGAGTATACCACCATGGGAGGCATCCCATAAATCACTCAAATTAGTACCATCATATTTATTACTAATAAATTATTAGATTTTCTTTCTGGTAACCTCGATAAACTGAAACAAGACTATAAATATTGCTTGAATGAACCAGATAAATAAAATGTCATCATTCACCGGTTGAGAAGAAGCAGGATTCAACGGAGATGAATTACGAAACGTGATTATTCACAGTAATGTAATAACATAGTCGCATAGGTGAAATGACCAGTTCGAAAGATAATTTTCACGCCATTCAAATACGGAGGATACTTTCTAAATAAGACCGCGTGCCGATCTTGTCCCATCCAGCGTTCGTTTGCGTTACACATTTGCGTTAAACACAAGCTCGTGCCATTCCTTGACACGCGTCGTTGCATGTATAATATTATTGACCAAGATTATGGACACTCGCGGAGATGCGTTGCGGTCTGTCAACGATGGAATAAATAAATCTCCCTCTATACTCTGACGCAACTTCGATTGTCTTCACGGAGTAGCAAACACTCTATCAAAATATTTTTTTTTGGCGTGTCAGGTATATAAGATGGAGATATAAAGCATTTCATTAGTATTCATACATAGTTATTGATACTAATATTAATATTTAACAGTAATACTAATTTTAAAGTACAGTAGAGACTAGTTCTAATATTGGTAATCAATCTAATATCAAATTAAAAAAATGCAACAGGTGAAACGAGATTACGGCCACATAAATGTTAACTATCAGTACATACTTTGCACATTCATTTATCTATTTATGCACTTCAGCTATTCATTTCTTCTATCTTTAAATTTTTCAAATATTAATAAGTATTGGATTTTTCTATAAACATAACTGAAGCTAAATTTTATTAATTCATGACTTGTAAATAACGCTCGAAAATAGGTGGTCGTATTAGTATAGTACCGCTTATTATACTGACATTTGGTACCTCTTTTAAATATCAGTAATTACCTTAATTAGCTACTTTCATAACCAACTGATCATCAGCATCATATATTCCAATCTAATCCTCGACCATCAGTCACTCCTAATTTTTTCTCCTTTTAATTCATTTCATAAATCAACTCGATAGAAGAAACCGGTACAGATCAGATCAAGTTCGCGACGTCAACCTCGACCCCGACTTTTTCCTGATGCGTGCACATACTTCTTTAAAATTCCAGATGCTCGACACTACAATACCTTCAATTTACCAAAGATAGAATACGAATGAAATCATTTCACCGCTTCTCCTTGTATTAAAACAACATAACCTAAAATTGTGCGTCATTCCCTAGTATGGTATGAGGATATGGGAAGAAAATTTAGAGAAGTGTTACGCCACGAGATTAAGAGGATGGACAATGGTCCTGTGTCTTAATTAAGGCCCGATTGGCTAATTAGTCCTGATGTTAGATCCGCTGGAAGGCTGTGTCCCACGCGGTGAAGTAATCAGCTTTCTCCGCTCTGGAAGACGCGTTCCTCTCATACAGTAGCGCCGCCCCAAAATCGCACATGCCAGACACCTGAAACAATGGGAAATAAAGCGCGGGCTTTCCACACGGTTGGCGTTCCTATGTGAACTGGAGTACAAGGAGGGACCCCCAGTTTTATACACGGGGGAATATCCACGCGGATCATCCTCGTACTGGAGAAGGATCCGTGCCCGACAGGAAATGAATCTTTGTAGGCGTAGGCGAGCTCTCTATATAAGCCAGCTATAACGCAAAACGTCACTATAATTCAGCATTCCGTACGGTGCTTCGGTTTTCTGAATATCTTCCGACAGTATGGATAGAGTGGTGCGACAGGTAATCAGGAAATTCACCGAGGAGTGGAATTTTTGTTGGTGCTGGTGCTATTCCGCTTCGCGAGTTCCGTCGTTGTTGACACGTGAGGAGTGATCTCAGGGACGCATTGGGTGGTCTTACAGACCTGTTGGTCGAGAATTTTTCTGATCAATGGATTTAGTAATAGTGGACGTTTTGGAAATTTTTGCTTTGAATGAGATATTGGCGATGAATAGTTGATCAAGGAAAGATAATTTTTACTATAATTTGATCACTTCAATTTTTTTAAGCCTAAAATTTTTAAAAGTTACAAGTTTAAAAATTTATATTTTACATTTTTTTTTAAGTTTCAGAATTCATAATTTTGTTTAATATCATTTTTTAATATTTAGTTGTTTTAATTGCAATTGACAATTTTTTTAGTTCGATTTAGTTTTTTAAATTCAAACCAAAAATTGTTCAATTCTTAAATTTCCAAATTTTTAATTTTCTAAATTGCAAATATACGGATTTTGAGATATTTTATAACTTTGGCATATTGATAAGTGTTCCTATTAAGAAGACTGCAAGATAATTAATTAATAATGTACTCTTAAGCAATATTATTTAATCCACAAATTAGCAAATTGCATGTAAAATTAACGTTAAATGCTTGTGGCAGTATTCCATGGAAATCCTCAATCTTCTCAGTCTGTAATAATTCTCTTTAAGATAACCTAAATTACAATCCTTTGCTCTTTTTGTCCATAATTACCTACTTTCACATGGTTCACCAATTTTCTTATTCTTAGCACTTGTGAATAGCATAAAATATTTAATTACTATTTCCTTTGATAAAATTATTAACACTTCCATAGACTAATTTCACTTACCGTCGGTTAGGTCCATTAATCTATCAAACGTCAAGGATGCGTTAACATATTTCATTTTTAAATCTTTTATATCTTCAATTTTCAAAATTTCAAATTTTTAGATCTTCAAATTTATTATTGTAAAAGAATATTGAATTCAAGTAGTTTTTACGCATTATTCCACAGTTTGTTCCTTTATGGTTTAATTACAACCTAACTTAAAACGCTATAACTTCTAAATGCCCACTTATACTTATATGAATGTACACTCCACTAACTTTATCAACCATCCCTCTTAAAAACTGAGTTTCTCTTAAATTC
Organism: Bombus vosnesenskii; assembly: GCF_011952255.1. Classification (NCBI taxonomy): domain Eukaryota; kingdom Metazoa; phylum Arthropoda; class Insecta; order Hymenoptera; family Apidae; genus Bombus; species Bombus vosnesenskii. The sequence goes on from NW_022884343.1 coordinate 2,398,763, forward strand.
CAATGTAATCAATTTCAAGTTTTAAAACTAGTTTCTAGATCTAACGTATAAAAATTTAAAGAAAAAAGGAAGTTTCTTCATTTTCTAACCGCAAATATTGCAAGTGCAATTTACTAACCCCAAGTGGTTCGACCACCGTTGACGCTGCTTCAATGGAGTGGGAGAAAATGATCTGGGCGCCCAGTTGGGATGAATAGTTAGATCAACGTCATCTTACGCGATCAGTACTCCCCAGTGCGTGAAGTGTAGTGGTTGTCAGGCGCAGTTGGACGTTGTATGGCTCATTTTGTAGATACACAGTAGGCTGTTGCATTTCATTATGTAAGTGCACTTGGTCCCGTGTAATCATCTCCGTTAATGCGGCGCAGGCACGTACGCTTTACACGGGAATATAAATAACAACATATGCGTTTCGCAACCGGTTCTACGTGCAACTATTCTAACCTCGCGTTAAATGACATCACGCACAACACGCTTGACTGCAGCTACAGCTTGTTACGAAAATCAGTGTCCCAGAGGGCGCTATAAAGATCTTAAACGTGAAGATTCAAGTTAAAATCCGAGATCCAATGTTGATACATTTTTGGTATGATGTTGGTCGAGATATCGTGATCTTGTTGTGTATTTCTAATTTTGTAGTGACATAAGAATATAGATAAAGGAATTTTTGTTAATATATTAGAGTAGAGATACGTCCATCGTGTATGTAGGTTAATTTTCTTACAATTAATATCTAATAACTTCACGCGCATATAAGGCATATTATACACGACAGATAATCAGCTTTTATAATTAGCTATTTAGAAAGACTTTTCTCCTTTTTGTCTTTTACGTTATGTAGTAAACAATGGTACCCTTCGCCGTATAAATCATTGTCGATTTTCACTTCTTAACGATGTATTTTAGAAAAAAATTATAGAACATTGTGGAATGTTAATATGAGGTCATTATAATATAATGAATACACTAATAAACATAGTAATAACTGATTTTGAAAAATTAAGTCATTTTCCAAAAATTATTGTAATAGCATATACACATATATGCCGGATTGCTCAATCATTTGACTCATCAGAATAATAGCAGATAGAGAATTCCTTTGTTTGTAAGAAAATGAGATAAATATAACTAGAATAATCTTTCATATCCTGGGCAGTCAATTAAAGGTGAATTCCATCAAGTTTCTCGTACAATGGAATTGAAAATTCCATTTCCAATACTTCCGATTGTGTCATCTATAATAACCAGAACTGAAGAAAAATCCTTGAACGAATACATAATTATTGTAGAGAATTTCAAAAAATTATAAAGAGCATTAAACTTATGTTATGTAACAAACTTGAGCACAATTTGATTAATTTAAAATAATAATAAAAACAATTACAAGAATTTCACAATTTTAATGAATTATAAATATAATCAATGGTTTGAAAATTTGGAAATAATAGATAGTTTAAAGATGAACATTTTTACCCAATAAACATCTATCTAATTGTACCTTATTTTTAACCAAAGGGAAAATGTATACTTCGAACATCGCGCCTCAGAAAATTGTATAGCGGACTGCCTGATGTTAGGCGTTTAACTCCTTTATCGTTGAAGCTCCATTACTAGAAAAACAGAACAAAATAGGACATATATTTATTGAACAAGAAGTGTCTCATTTATTATCCTCTATAATATGTTACTCAATTAACCTATAATTCTGAAAAAATTTTATTATTTATTAATTCTTTAATACCATATGTAACATCTCTTGGAATTTAAAAGATCATTTCACAGATATAATTAAGTCGCTGTTGACTTATTCATGAACGAAAGTTATATTTCTTATTTCACATCCGGATGAATTTGTGCCCAATATTCTGTTATTATATTGTTCAGTACACAATACAGCGAGCGTGACTGGTGGTCTGCGTGAGTTTGAAAAATTTGTTTCCTTGTAAAAGGATACATATATAACAAGACGATTCTTTAACGAGAACTTGTTGTAGTCCAACGGAACACAGTCTAATTCTTTCGTTTTCATCTTTCTTCTTCCTTTCCCGCAATCGCGCTTAATCTGGCGCTGATTTTGAACGCGGCGCGACATGACGCAACGGTTCCCCCTCTTTTGCGCACTCGGAGGCTTTCTCACGACAGAAACGGGAGGAAAATGCTGGCTCACGACTCCAATTTCTCGCCTACGCAACGTGAGCTGCCTTGATCATCTCGCGCTTTCGACGCGACGCATCTGTTCTACGCCTGGGAATCTGTCTGATACCTTTCGAATTAATTATTCCTTCGCGCTACTCCTTTATTACGCTATTAACGCTATGCGTTGTGATTATCATGAGAGAATAGCAACTTGATAATATTATTGACAATATTATTATTAGTAATATTTTAATATTTAAGAATCAATAATTAGGCCAATGCCGTCTTATTGAGATTTGAGACACTGATAGGTTTTTAAGTTTTCAGATAGATTTCCGAAGGTTACCTTAAAATACTCATCTACCTTTAGACTTTTGAAACGTACCATAAAACATAGTCACTGACAATGAGTACTCTTACTCACTAGTTACAGTAATCTTTAACGTACAATCCAGAAATATCAGTAGATCTCTGAAGTAATTCTTGAGGTGTATCCTATAAATATTCCTCAGTGTCTGATGTGATTAACTAGTCCTTAATTTCCAGTTAACTCTCGCCCTCATGGTGAGCATAGGAATTGTGCAATGTGAACCACCATTGAATACCCAATACGGTGTCCCAGGGAATTATGCTGGAAGCAACAACAACCATGGAACGTCTGGTGGAAATGGTCTTGGCAATCATCATTACGACAATGGGAACGATAATGATTACGTCGATCAGGTAAGCTGCAACTGTGATCTAAAATAAATCAATCTACACCCCTTGTAAAATTCTACTAACCATAAATCATCAATCTGAATTCTGTCAAGATCGCAGAATGATGGTTAGATATACATAAGATGGTTGGTATAATTTATTTATTACTTGCCATTTAAGATCTCTTCTTTTGTGCATCTAACGATCACGATTGCTTAAACTTAATTACCTTCTTCTTGGGTTGGTTTCAGAACAAGGAACAATTCGCTGTTGCGATAGAAACTAAATTACGTTCTCTTTAACGATTGATGCTACCCTAAGGAAATTCATTTTGGCGTTAGAAACACTGCATTATTCTAAGAAATTGCTGTATCAAACAATAACCGATTTTTTAGAATATTCCTTGATATTGAAAACAGTTTTGTTTGATATAATAACGTAATGATATAATTCAATATAACGAAAAATTACAAAAGTATAAGTATTATATTAAAAGTAAAAAATAACATTTCTGTTCAGTGTATTAATATTTCAATAACATAGTGAAGATTATGGAGAATATAAAAAATAATAAAAAAAATATAGAAAGAAAGTTGAAAAATGGGACCTGTTTTTAACAAGATATTACTTACCAGTTAAATGAAGAGATAACGAAAAGGAAATTGATCTTGAACGATTTAGTTCACTAAACCGCGTTACTCATTGATCCATTCATTCTGGATTTCCGCCATACTGTTTCATAGTAGAGGCAAGGGTTGCAATAGATGAATAGATCTGGGTTAACGCTGATTCTACAAGTAACATTGAACTTTGTCGAGCACTCAATGCACGATCTGCTTACGTAAATGTAGAATGGATCGACCGGACATCGATTTTGCACTTTAGTTTTCGCCAGATAGCATCTCTTCTCTTTCTCTTCGTTATCTTCTATCGTGATATCCTGAAAGTTCAAAATGATTACTTATTAGAATTTGTAAAATTGTTATTATTATTTTATAATACAAAATCTAATTGTTGAAAATTTATAAAACTTATATGTATTGTAATTTCATCTTCAATTTATTTTTGTTTATCTATTAATCTCCTATGGTAATCGCCTATTTCAACTGTAACAAGAGAAGAATTATCGTAGAATCATTTAAAGGAGATCTCAGACCACTCGTTTCGTAGCGCTATTACGGGAATTTATGTTCTTCATAAGCACTTCAACTTCGTTGCGACAGAGAACAATAACCACTCCTCGAGTCGCTGCAACACCGATGAAATTACATTAACAGAAAATGGCTACGCTTATCCAACAAGTGTCCAACAGGATTTAAAGCCTTGGTACTTCAAATACATTAGCATGAATTTCAACTCAGAAATATCCCTAAAATTTTATTTTCCCTAGAAAAAGTTTTCAAGGTTTGATTATGATTTACTATATTTATTATGTATGTATTATACTATATTTGTATATAACGCGTCTTATAACGTGAGATTGATAGTTCAGGAGAGAAGAGATGATGTGTGCACGTAATGGGACAGGATAACATACTATGGTAGTTGGATCCTTCTAGACGACCATAAGATGAACAGCACGTGATTGTTGGAATCGTTGCTCTACGCACTCGATGGGTAAACGAGTTTATCATGTATGAAATCAGGAATGTTGGTTGGCATAACTTTCTGCGGGTTCTAATGGAGGATAAGCGTTGGCGAGTTAAAGAGAACGCAGAACAAATGCACCCGGATTGGTTGAAAATACTGAAACAAATCTTTCACCAAGGAGATGATACGTCTGGGAGGATTTTGGATTAAATTGTATAAAGAGATATACAACAGGAGAATTTTCTGCAGTGAAAACATTATTTCGAGGAATTAAAAGAGAATTTTTTCTAAATACCGATGATTCAGAAAAAGATAATCTACGAAAAGAATATTTAAAATAAAGAAACGTTCCATAAGAAATGAAAAGATATTTCATAAAAAAATATTCCACAGAGAGATGATGTATATCATATAATAAATATTTCAACACAGAAACAATCTGATCTAACAAAGTATTTCATAAAATAACACAAATAATAATTATATTCAGAAAGAATATCTTCAGCATCTACTTATAATAAAAATAACTTCAACGAAGAGGAAACAGAAAACTGTGCCCATGGCACTATTCCAGGTTCCGGAAATGGTACGTGGGCACCGGAATCCCGGTGTTCCACCATGAAATGTTATACATTCATCCTGTTATGTAGCATGACGTAAACTTGGTCTGATGTAACAATATTAATAGGGTGAACCGCGACCGTAGGCATCATCCGTGGCAAATCGTTACTGCCGATTAGCTAATCATCTTAAGAATCTAAACGATCCGGTTATGTGCATTTGCGCGGTTCTAGCCGCGGGGTCGAACGGCCTGGCGCGAGCCAGATTAAATCACAGTCGCCTTCCTCCTTTTGTTGTTTTTCTTCAGTCACTTCGTCTGCACCACTTCTCCTTAGATGAAAGTCCAGCCATTCGGTGTAACCACTTACATGGTGTAACTCGAGCATTTAGATCATCCTTTTTTTTTTCTTATGCAAGTTAAATACAGTATTAAGCCAATTTGGTAGTGTTGTGTGAATAACTATGAACATTTTAACTTCTTCAATAACCATGCATGATAGCTTATACTGAGTCTGTGGTTAGAAAATTTAAATTAATTATTGGTGTAATGATAGGAGTAATAAAATGATAATAATAATTTAGAAAAGTTACTAGGAAAATAATACATAATAATACAGAGAAGTATCATAATAAGAATAACAGTCTAAGAAATTCTGAAATTATAATAATCTTCTATATGTGTATTTATAGTGAACAAAAGAGATTTCAAAGAAATATTACATTGGCAATAATAATAAACATAATTGTTACATAATGGAAATATATCAATTTGAGAAAGTATTTAGACAACTAGGTATCAGCATCTCAAGGATTAGTATAATAATAGTAATTCAGAGAGATGATACAATTGACAAATCATAATAAGTTACTATACCAGTTAAAGTGTAACACTTTCTAATGTCTTCTTCACATGTTGCATTCACTTAGAAGAATCTATTGTTCCACATCAATCACAAAAATTATCTAGAAAATCAAAAGGAAAGTGATGATGAAACTGGTTAAAATTATTATATAAGCAAAAGTTATTGGAATTATTTATCATCTAAATAGAAAAATAAGATTATATAAAAAGAATATAATAAACAGTTCCAACCATTCTAATGGCATCTTCATGTTATCAAGCAACATAAGGAAGACAATAGTCTAATAATGAAATCATTGAATTAGGTTAGGAAAACATTCAAAGCGGTGATCTGAGAAGCCACTTTAATAGAAAGTCCGACAACAGAATCCGTGATCGGCACCTAACATGCAAATAAGGCTCGTGCGTGCACAATAGAGATTATAGAGTATAACGTCTCCATTGTTTATGCGTTACTGTTATTATTGAGATATCATTAATCAAAAGTTGACCTAGAATTAAATTACTAATTAAAAATAAGATACAGAATTTTCAACATCAGATTTCATTCTACTACTTACATGTTTATAAAAAGATAACTCCCCTAAATCTCGAATTTTTATGTATATAGAATGTTTTAAAAGAAAAGGTAAATCGAGATGAAAGAATAACGATGATAGAGAGTTAGGTTTGTTTCCTAGCAATAAAGTTTCAAAGATACGAATTTTGGCATCTATGGACAGCAATACACTTTGTCCTAATATTTTCATAGTTTTCTTACTTAAAATATTAGTCTCTCCTTCATTGACCTATAATTATGAGATGTTCTGTAAAATTATATGCCATTGGTATCATCAACGGTATCGAAGACGAGATATTTGAGAATAATCCTATTTCATTTTTACTATTAGTATCATGTTAAGAAGAATATAAACATCGTTTCAGCCAATGTCCTACGAATTCGGATATGCAGTGAAAGATCAAGCAACCGGAAATGATTTTGGCAGACGCGAGAGCAGTGATGGGGAAACTGTAAGAGGAGAATACAGAGTTCAGTTACCAGATGGCAGGACACAAATTGTGACTTACACTGCCGATTGGAGGACAGGTTTCCATGCAGATGTAAGATACGAGGGTACACCAACCTATCCTGATCAGTACAACACTCAGAACAATGGTTATAATAACAATAACAATAATAATAACCAGGGTGGTGGCCAAGGTTTTGGCTTCCATGGTAATAATGGAGGTGGAGGATACAACGCAGGCAATTTAGGTAATTTATGATTCCCCAGGTATACAGCTGTAAATAATTAGAGGGTTATTTACCCAACTGAGTTGGGTAGTTCATAATATTATTTAAGAATCATATAATTTGGAGGAGTTAATTAAAACTAATTGTTACATTTTGTGGTTGAAGGTAATAATGGAGGCTACAATTACCAAGCACCAAGTGGAAGCTTCAACAATGGTAACAATTATCCCTATCGATTTGGCTCCAACTCGTTGGACAACAGTTATAACAACTTTGGAGCTCGCAATAACTATAATACGCGGACGCCATCGACGACGTACGGGCCAGCCTTTAAGAAGTGACTTTAGTACAATTCCTATTGTTAGCATAGGATAAGAAGCGTCCGTCCTGTAAGATTAGCGATTTTGTAATAAAAACTATTTTATCTTTTTATATTTGTGTTTCCCAAATTTTCTACTACAATCCCTTATCATTATAAAAGGTACGAGAAAACTAAAAAAAGAATCTGATAATAATAATAACAATAATCAGGACTACTTAAGAAGTGTTTTAAAGGATATTCAGACATAATAAAAATATTGAAATACGTAAAAAATAAGCAACACGGTATGAAAAATATTATAATAGCAAAAATAATTGAAATAACGAAAGCATTAAAAATATTACAGAACATTTGAGAAATGAATGCTCGTACAATGAAAGGTACGTAACATAAATTAGCAGTCTCAGAATCAGATGCGATCAATATAGGAAATCCAAATAACTGCTGTCTATCCAAGAGCTTCGTTGATTATATAAATAATATTACTTTACCGTAACTGATTGTATAATTACTGATTTTCTCACAGTTGGTGAAATCGCACATTAATCGAGTTGGCGTCATGCTGATGTATCGAGTAGGTAAGAAGAACGAAACCTGATTGAAAAATGTTTCATTCCTCGCAGAAAAAAATAATCTGGATACGTTTTGAGAAGCATCCGTAATGGATCGAGTTTCGATCGATGTTATTTCATATTATGTCACCAGGAAGCCTGAACATGGCACGCGCTTGAGAGGACGCTTTCTCTGATATTGTAACATCTAAATTGCGTCCCAGATGAGATTCCACGACGTGTCAAAATAGTCAAGTACACTAAACTGACTGACATCACTATTCATCCTAACTTTTAAACTGTAGACATTATACTTAGTCCTCAAAAAAAAGTAAATTCTTTTAGAAAAGAGTTTTAGTTTTTATTTATTTATTTATTTTTTGTACGATTATTACGTATCTGCAGATAAATACTCGCGTAGGCGTAATGACAATTCCCCTATCGTTTGCGAGATTCATTTTAATGATAGTCGATTAATCATTAGACGCTGCGTAAAATCAGTTCGTTTCATACGAAACACTGATATATGATAAATGAGCGCATAACGTCGAGTTCCTTTTTGAGCATCCACGACATTAACGGATTGGATTAATATACGTCGTGTATTATTAGGTCTTCAATAGAAATAAACATTCTTTGGATTTTGCATTTTATTATGGTCTAGAACCATAAAAATATATCGCTACAGTATGATCTAGCTATTATTAGCTCTAAAACTTATTTGGAAGTCCTAAATCGATGATTAAGGACGTATTAGTAACTAACCCATTTGAAATACCATACATACCTACATATGTCTTAATACGTCTATATTATGTATATTAAAATTGACATGAGCCAATAATTCACCGCATAAAAATAAAATAATAAAAACGATGTACCTAATATATAATAATTACAATTACTATTATTTTAAAACAAAAATGTAAAGACTTCAATATGTGGGTTAAAGTAATTACTTAACTCAACCACAAAATCTTTTATTTTCCTATTTTTAAAGTCAATAATGATTAAACTTTCAACTAATCTCTCGCATTGAAGACGCAGAACTGAGCCCCATAGAAACAGGAAGGACAAACACGAGCAGTTTTGTCCTTCCACCGGTGACAGGGGATGTGTGACTGAAAGCAAAGGTGAAGGTGAGCGAAGCGGAGAACAAAAAGGCTCTTTGATTGTAGCGTGTGTTAGAACGAACTTACGAAAACAACGTGACGTAATCGGATAGGATGCGTCTGATTCGCGGTCTAAGATTGGCCGACGTGAAAGATGAGTTGCTGGTTTAATCGGTGCTACAACAGTTTTGAAAGTGCTTTCTGCGAGCCCCAACGCTCCATTTAAAGTTAATTTCCTTGACTTCGTTTAAAACTGTCGGAGAACGGTCAGTGAGAAGAGACGCGTTACGTTGGTACTTCTACGATGCAATAAATATGCTGGATTGACGATCAGATGTTAGCTCTGTTGGATCTGATAGTGACCTGCAAGAATAACAATTGTCAGTTGATTTTGGATTAGGAAAAGTAGATGTTTTAGTTTAATTTTTGACATGTCTTTTGTAATCTACACAAGATGATGACTTAGATTTATAGCTGTTACTAATTATGTATACTGTTCTTCACAATAGTTCAATATGGAAATAGATATTATGGGGAAAGAGCATATGATTTATGTTTATGAATCTTCTTACAATTTTTGGACAATAATTATGGTTCTCCTTAATTGTCGTGTATTATTCTTATAAATAGTTTGATATAGAAGTGGGTAATATGTAGACACATTTATTAGGAGGGAAGGATTTAAGTTTAAGTTTCTTGGTACTATATAGATAAATCTTGAAAAATTAGGGAGAAGAAGCAATAACTATGTAAGAAAAAGTAACTATATCTAAAATTTATAGTTCTTGTTATCTGTTTCATAGGTCTCTAGCCAATAGCATATAAAAGGAAATATAACAAATCTAGAAATATGATACTAATTCTTATGGACTGACTTTAGTTAGTAACCTGTTAAAGATTCAAGGACTATATGAAAAGAAACATCAAAAACCTGTAATTATGACTCTTTCTGGTTTTTGTTTTAGCCAAGAACCTGTCAGTCTAATTACCATAGAAAAACAGAATGTTTGTTAATGGCTTAAACTTGTAGTTGTTTCGCTTCTCAAGTCAAACTTTTCTCAACAATTCGTTAAAAAAGTTACCACATGAAAAAGAGAACCGAATAAAAAAATTCCTTAACAAATTTAATTCACAATTCAAAAATAAATAAATTAATAAAATTTCAATTTATAAGAAAGGATTTATAAAAGTCCTTTAATTAGCGCAACTCATATTTCATCAGTAAATAGATGAGTAAAATTTCATTTTACAAGATATACAAGTGACAAATGATAAAAAATGTAGTGTGAGAGAAGTCGAAGGAGGCTCAGTAACAATCAATGGTATCCGGATACGTCTTATTCATACATGGTTTGTTGCGAGGGTGAATACGGATGGGATAAAGTTGCGAAAAAGGTTTCGTAGAACGATGGCGTAATCGGTAATGCGTTCGACTAAAGAGTACGTATGTACATCTCGCCGGTGCTTCGACATGAAAGACGTTAGCCGTTGCAAAGGAACGTGGATAATGATTGGAATATGCTTCTAATGCTCTGGATTCACCGTGAAAAAACCACGGCCGAAACGAGGATGAAGCCTCGAAAACATTCATCACTTCTGAACACCTCAGAGATTCTTCACTGTCTCAGATTTTGTCCTTAGACATTTCTATTCTGTGTTGTTATCCTTTACAATTTACAATATGATACCTAGGAATTTTTCTGTTGACTTGTGAAGACTTTGGTAATTTTGAAATATCCTGTAGCATAATGGATGGGTATTAGCATATATCTTTCATATTTTCAATCAATAATAAACTATATGTAGGAAGACCTACGAACAACTTTGAACATCAGAGATGAAAATCACAAAATTTGAAAGTAAAACGTTGTGTCAATCTGATGTTGATACTTACTAGGATAAATTAGAAAAAAGATTCCAGCAGCTTCAATCCCATTGAGAGAATCCGAGAGCAACCCTCAGGATGTATAACCTGTAAGTTGCATCAGTAGTTAACCACCAGAAGACAAAGCTGTCGATTATAGGGTTTTCCGTGAGCGAAGTTAGAACACCGATCGAGAGAAAGAGGAGAGACGTGCATTCTGCATACATGCATGCATATGCAGAAGGCTCCACACGTCTTCCGCATCGCAACGATTACACAATTACCGTTTATCCCCGATTACGGAGTAGACGGTGCATCAAAACGTTCACTCCGTGATTCCGTGGCAAACATTAGAAAGAGAAAGACAGAATCTGGGCGCTCTTATGGGACACGAGCTTCCATGCAGGCCAGCCTCTACCCCGAACTCATTTTCACTGTGTCAGCTATAATTAGCGATAATTATGTCGGGACTAATCAAGTGTCTCGTCACAGACTAGCCTGTATCGGCTATTCAAGATAACGCAACACTATACTGAAATTACGAAATCAGATTAGGAAACGAATTAGCGGCTGTAAATATGCCAAAGGCGAATCATTATAGCAAATTGGTATAGTCTAACCATGTGTGTACTATAGAGACTACTATGAGTTGTTTTGCGAAACTATTGATCCTGTAGGTCATTTAGTGTGATCCCTTTATCTTCGTAATAGGAACTCAAGTGATTTTTCGATTTGCTGGTTGATCCTTTCAAGGTTGAATAACTTAGTGAGATTATAAATAGAGTAAAGGTGTCCTGAGTGATTGGGTATGGCTACTGGATGCTTTTTTGGGACAAGTTTATGACAGATCCATTCAATATTCATTCCTGGACGTTTTGTACTATTCATCGTCGTGTGGTTGTAATTCTGTAAATACAATAAAGCCCCTATGTAGTAGTTGAAGGAATATATTCATAACAGCTGATTACAGGTTCAACAAATCAGCTACTTCATGAATAAAAGAGTTATTAATTCTGCATTGAGAGCCTTATATATATCTTTGTATCGACTTTGCGCTTTTTATTGTATCTGAGTGATTTTTGTGTGTTTTCTTTATCATTTTTATTCCATTAATCATCTGGAAACACAGACAAATTAGTCTTCTCTCTGCTCTCTCATTCCAGTTTTGTGAATAATTGTGAAAAAAAGTGAATAATTTGATGATTGTGACTAATATAGCTGAAAATTCTTTTAGCTACAAGTTTAAATAGAGACTGGTTATTATTATAGCAGCCAAACGTATTTCTTTCTGCACTGACCTTATAGTTTTTAGCTCTGTAGTAATTATAGTCACACATGTAATTAGGAATCTCGAAGGATATAATTTTTATATTTGAATCATTGATTAAAAATTGATATTTTACTCAAATAGCTGGAAGGAGGAATTAATGGTGAATTTATAAGGGGTTGCGGGGAAAGTGATTCCCGCGTGCTCGAGCATGTTGTAAGAATCGCCTACGTTTGGCGATTTAAGTAACTGCCGGCAATCCTGAGCTAGTAATACGTTTTACGAAACGAATATAATAGTAGTGTTGGATGACGATCATGTCATTCGGCTCGTATGATTATTTGCCATACTATTTGGCCTCATTATTGCGATTTAACTGTTATACATGGCTTCATATGTACGTTCCATTCTATCTCATTTTTTCGAATAGTCAAAATTTCACAAGAACCTACAGATTAGATATGTAATTGAAATTATTGTAAAAAATATTAAATTATTTTACTTGAAAATTCTAGACGATTTGGAAAGTATTTGTAATCTAAATTTACAAGATTAATAATTACAATTTTTGTTGAAGTGATTACCACTTCTAAGAAAACTCTACATCTGGTCTTTTTAATTTTCTCAAGCACTGAAGCCAGCGACAGCGCGTAGACAAAAGACTGCGACGAAGTCAGACCATAAACAGTAGACAGGCGACGTTGGCTTCGGGGTTTTCAGTTATTGGGTAACACAGCTAGCGTGCGGATCTGGACCATCTTAAATTGTATTCTTACTTATAATTACACTTCTATTTAAATATATTTTCTGCCTTACAATTTATCCACGTGTTTTCTCTGTTTACATATCGAATAACCTCAACAATTTTAATCTTTTAAACTTCAAATTTCAGATCTTCTAATTTTGAACTTCCAAACTTTAATTTTTTAAATTATCCGCTTTAAAAATAATTGTTAAAAACTTTATTATAATTTGAGAAAAAATTTAGTTGCAAAAGTACTTCTAATATCTCGTGGATACAATACCTCGTAATTTCATTGAAAAGAACATGCTAATAAGCGGAGACGATGTCTGATGAGGAACAAATCATAGAAATAGATGTGAAGATCGCTTTATTGAGGGAGTAAACGCGTCAATTGGAGATGAGTTAATGTTTTCCGCGAAGTGAATGCGTGAAATCGTTTAGAAACTGTTCCATATGATTAGGTTAGTTGGCATCAGTCAAGTTTCTGAATAGAGAAATAGCTCCAGATAGTTACCCCATATTCGCCACGAGTCTTCTGCTAGATCTGACAATCAGTCTTGACACCATGAAAAAATTCGACCTGATCATTTTCGTAATCTGATTGTTGTTTATGATGGCTTCTACCAGTTAATGAACTTCTTATTAAGACGAATATAAATACAACAGAGAGAAATACCAACAATTATAACTTCTATAGTCGTTATATGAGTGGTTAGAATAATTGTACGCGTCCTAGGGATGCCAATTTGGCTTGCATGTGTAACTAGGATGCTATTCAAGTGAATTAACGCCAACGTTAACCATAAATTACCACTTTCTATGGATCGAGATCATACCATTGGGTTTCTTTCACTCGGACCACGTAACCTCCTAGCATGTTCAACGAACGTATTTCCTCAGTGAAGGTTTCTGCCATTGTGTGAATCGAGGGTCCTATAGTATAGATTTGGTAACTTGCTACAAATTTACGCGTTCTCTTGGAATTGCTCTTCTATAATACAGAACGCAGTCATTGCAATTAATATTTTAATGACTTTTATTGTTATTTATGATCCTAAAATTACGAACAATCATATATTAATATTTAAGCAATAATTTATAAAAATTGAGATTATATGTATATTTATATATATTTCAGCAATATATATATGTATATACTTATATATAACATATATCCTTAGAATGGTTTAAAAAAGTGATCAATAACAAATAGGTCCTACCTAAACATATCACTACCAGAACAATTCATAGCTGAGATGAAATTGTTAATTGTGTATTCAAACGATTCAATCAACGAATATTATTTCCATTTAACCAATTCTGTATCAATAACAGATGTACTTTAATACTGACGCCTGTAAGATGGCATTCATCGTTGCGACCACCAATTCGCGTAAGTACTTTACATTATCGAATACTTCCACAAAATGATTTCGGAATACTTTGTTCAGTCAAAATTGCTGCATTTGAATTGAAAATTTCATGCCAGATCCACGGCGTCGTTCTAAAGTTCACAGGTAGATCGATCAGAGATATTAAACAGGGACAGCAAGTTTTCTATTCCATACTATTAGATTTATGACAGCGCGGAATTATAGGATCATACCTGCGGCAGATCAACAACGGCACGACCGATTCGATATCGATACACAACAACAACAACGTTGTACACATCGACTCGGGGAACTTTAATTGAATCATTAAACCTCCAGGCAGCTGAAAGTGGAAAAGAAACGACACCAGAAGAAAAGGTGCAATTAAGAAAATATTCAGCCTCGACTACCAGGATGATCCTTAAAAATACTCACGCGTAGATCGTAATCCTCCTGGTGAAAGATTTCTCATTCTGTTAATAACGATATAACAGCGTACAATCGTGGAATTCATTAGTACTAGCGAACACGCAATTACATGTACTATTCAGGGGCAAATCCGATTAACTGGACGTTGACAATTTTCTGTCTGAATACCGTTATGGTAGCTTTCTTGGAAATCTTAATATGTTACATAAGCAACTAAAGCTATATTACGTATATCTTTTTGGTGACCACTTTATTCAAATTCTTCCATAATAAGGAAAATAAATTAGATAATTGGTCTACCGAAGAAATATATCGTATTACTTCATACTTGTATTAATTCCTAATGTTAGATTATGTGTATTGGTGTTGATTGAAAGTGATGTTTAGTGGACAGGCTGGCATAGCAAAAAATTGCAAAACCTTACGTAGGAGCAGTCTTTGACTGGAACAGTTAACAGCGATGTGCTTCTATTGCCAAATATTGAAACAGGGTCACATTCTATCTGAGTGAAAGTACAGGAGAACTTGTCAATCACTGTACATATCTAGAAAACTTTTGATCTTCCATATTTTCATCTGATTGATTTCATAAACGATTGTTAAATAGGAAAAATGGGAAAATATCTAGTTAAAAATATTTCATAGAAGTTCGTGAAATTAATTTTCGATTTTATAAGATAACTGGAATTTTCTGGTGTTGGAATGGTAGCTTGCATTTTTATTTTTTATATGATACGTGTTTCAATGTTTTTATGGAGGCATTAAAACAGACGAGATTTTCCTTTATTTTCTGCCTTTTACCAGTTCGATCACCATGCAACAAGCTTATTTCTTCATCCACCTTTCATTCGTATTACAAGTTAGTAATTGGTTCAGCACATTTGAGCACTCGGATGAGATTGAAATCCTTTTTTCTCCGTTTCTTCCTTTTTTCCACGGCGGATGAATCGCCTTCATATCGTAACGTTGACAAAGAGATTTACTACGGGTTGTGCAACGCGAGTAGAACAGCTCTATGACTTTTCCAGGTGTCAAAGCATACGCTTACATTCCAAGTAACTCATAGAATCTACATCTCATATATATTTATACTCATCTATTTCATACGTATCTTGGGTAACCCCATAAAATTTTGATTACAAACAAAAAGCTATTTTAGGCACAGAAAAAATATTTTCATAAATTAGAAAAAATGACAGAGAGTTTTCTGTGAAAAAATAAAACACATTCTGTGTTAAAATGAACAAAAAATGTCAAGCACCGAAGGAGTGAAAATTGTTAATTTAACTTCAACATTTCCGTAACAATAAACACTAATAACAAACACAACAAACACCTACTAGACAAGAATAATTAATTAAAAAAGAGCAAATATATAACGTCACTATATGCAAGAAAAAACGAAGGAAATTGTCGACAAGAAAATTGCAAAACCCAATAGATCATGAGGGTTCCCCAGGGATTGGAAAGAGGGTCGTTGAGAGACCTCCTACTAGCTGGAACCCGAGGCTCTTTGGACAGCCGAATGATCCAGGCGATCAAGGAGTCACGTGCGTGGATCCAATTAAAATTTAAAGCTGTTTCAGTCATCATCAACGGGATATCTCTTCCCATGATGCATCACCGAGAGTGAAGGGAAGATGCGCTGCTCCTCTCCACCTCCCACACCCATAGCCGGTCATTCTAATACATACTGGTTAATACGTGGATATGCAGCGCTAAGGATAAACTGTAACAAAGGGTCCGGATGGTATATAAACTCGTCCGTGGATCATCTTCTCAGTTCGCTTCGCGTCTTCGCTCATAACACCAATATGAATTACCACCAGGTAGGTTATCCTCCCGGTTATGGTTACTAATCATCATTCTGGTAACGCAACGGTATAGATACCAATTTATAGATACTAATTCTGGACATGAGAATATTTGGTTAGGGTGCAGACTATTTGATTTCATAGCTCTTTCATGTTATTCATTGTTTAAAATTATGTTTCTTCTTTAAGTCATATTCTTCAGGTTTAAATTGTGAAATTATATTTTTCAGCATGAGATCTGAGATTTTCAGATGAGTTTCAAACCTGACAAAGAAGTTGTATGTTTCTTGAATTGAAAATTTAGTCTTCACACTTGGTAGGTCACTGTAGGCCTCTTTCAGGTCTCTAAGCTTCATTCAATTGAAAATTTAAGACTATCGTTACATTCTTTACAATTTTAAATTTTGGTCAAGAAATTTTAATTTCTGACTGGCAGTGAAGACTGAAAGTGAAGTTTGGTAAGTCAAGATTGGCGATTAAGCTGAATGTTCCAAGTTATACAACTCGTTATGACTAACTAGTAGCAACTAAAATTTCACTAAGAATTTAGCTAAAGAAATCTTCCAACTCTCATCTTTCATAATATAAAACAAAATACCCAAACTTCTTTCTTATCTCTTTCTCTCTCTTATATTATTTCTTATATTATTTATTATACTTAATTGAAACTTATATCGAATCCTACAATTGAAAGATCACAAAAAATCCAATTCCAAAAGTCGAACTATAAAGAATACAAAGGTCTGAGGTAGTTAAGTCGAACCTCCAATGAGTTGGAGCTCTGTGAAACTAGACTCAGTCAAAGTACATACATAGAATGATCTTTTCATTTTGATTTGCAATTTTCCTGAACCAGTTCAAAGTTATTACTTGTGTTCCACGTGCTTAGAGCTGGATGGAACATTCACTTCCCTAGACACGTGCATCAATAAATGTTCAAAACGAGAAGAAGACACGCTCGTCTTCAGTAATCATCCCTGATTTCAGTGGAACATTAATTTCGCCATTGGTAAATCATTGGCACGCGATATTTCAAGCTTTCCATTGAACTCGGCGTTTGCATTTTCTCAATTCTTTTTGTCGCCAGTACTAATGACGTCCAATGTCGAAATCAGGCAATAGGTTTATCGTGCATGTCGTTATTAATCCTATTCCAGAAGAGAAATAGTTTCCCCCTCTGAGCAATTGCATTATAGAATTTATATTAACATGTTCCACTTGGCACAACAAACATTAAGCAAATATTTCTTCATTGGATGAATTTGAATTGACAGATATAGTAAGAATCTTCGTCACGCTCCTTGTATTTGTTTACCACGAATTGGACAGATATTTCAGTCTGGTTTCATAACTAATCCATTTTGGTTGCTCTGTTGTAGTTGTTCCTGATATTACAGTTGTGATAATTGTAAGTTGCGTAGCTTCTTGATTAAGAATATGGTTTATTGGATATGTTATTGTTACATAGATGTTGCAAAATTTAGTGATGCAAGGCTACTGCTTGTTCTGCAAGTTTCTCTCTGCGTACTTGATTATTTGCTTCATGCCTGGAGGAAGTAATTCCATAAATGATTCAAGGGAAGATGTATCAAACTTAAGGATATATTACTGATTATAATCTCTGATTAGCTGTAGATTACCATTAAATGTAATACCGATGAAAATATTATTACTTTTTTGAGGAGATTGATATTAGCTTGGAAATCTTTGATTTGAAACATTAATTAAGAGAAATTGTTAGTCAAGGTCTTGAAGGTATTAAGAAAGATACTTTTAATGAATCTTTCCAAGAGTTACAAGATATCAATTAATGAATTCTGTCACAAAATAGTAAACAATT
Source organism: Bombus vosnesenskii (assembly GCF_011952255.1). Taxonomy (NCBI): domain Eukaryota; kingdom Metazoa; phylum Arthropoda; class Insecta; order Hymenoptera; family Apidae; genus Bombus; species Bombus vosnesenskii. The sequence goes on from NW_022884343.1 coordinate 2,417,162, forward strand.
TCATACTAAATCAAGTAAATCCCTAAAAGTGAATTTTGGAAAATACAAGTCTACATATACCATATCACTTATCAATTTAATATTATTAGCTAATGTACAGGAAGATTCAAATGCTAACAAAGTTCAGTTATGCAGCTATTATAGGCCAGCCAATCTATATTTTCATATCACATTTCCTATTTCAAACAATAAATATTTATTTTTTAAATAAGGGTGGAATTATTCTGTTTCAGTTAACGAAAGTGCTATTGCTGCTATCGTGTTTTGCTAGTGATGCACTTGCTGGATTGCTGCCGGGTGGTAGCGCCGGTGGAAGTGGTTATCAGTACAACAGACCCAGTGGAGCTGGATTCGGTGGTCCAGGAGGATTGTCTGGAGATTTAGGAGGAGGTTTTAGGGGGAGACCCAATGCGTTGTACGGAGCTCCAGGAGCTGGTGGAGACGCTGGTTTTGGTGGACGTCCATCTGGCACTTATGGTGCTCCTGGATTCGGTGGTGATGCAGGCTACCAAGGTGGTGGTGGTGGAGGCCAGGGTCGCGATTATGGAAGAGTATGTTCAACAATTTCTGTATTTGAACAGAATTTTATAGGATTACAATTAAAAAAGAAGCGCGATAATGTCATATTTATAGTAATCTATAATATCTAGTTTTAGAATTTGAATAGAATTTTAAAAAATAATTGATAATATTTTATTTTTGTAGCCACAACCATACAGCTTCCAGTATGAGGTATACGATCCCCCTAGTGGCAATGACTACTCTCAACGAGAGAGCAGTGACGGTAACGTGGTAACAGGGGAATATAGAGTGCTCTTACCGGACTCGAGGACACAAATCGTAAAATACATGGCTGACGACGCGAATGGATACACTGCTGATGTTCAATACGAAGGACAGGCTCGAGCAGGTGCTGGTGCTGGTGCTTATGGAGCACCTGCTTATCAAGGAGGTGCGGGAGGATTCCAAGGTGGCTATCAAGCACGTAAGTATATTTTTAATCATGTACAATACTATATATTATATTCTTCGCATTAATTTTAATAATATAGACTATTATAAAATATTACCTTAACATTTGAAGAAGGATCAATTTCTTGCAATTTTACAATTCCTGTATTTTAAACTGATATACAGTATGAAGTATAGTGTAGGCGCTCGGAAGCATTTAAAAGCATTTGAAGATTGAAAACTTTTAGATTACATTAAAAACATTCTGTCAGTAGATTTATTTTCAAAATGACGGAGCTTTTTTTAATATTAAAGAATATTTAAGGTTTTATTTGCATTTTCTTTGTATATATAAGAATTGGTAAAGAAGTTCCTTCTGCCCCTTATTGTAAAGATAACATACCAGTTCTATAACCCTTTTATAGATGGCGCTACTACATAATTTCATCGTTACAGCGCTGTTTAAATTACGAATCGTGTATAATTTCGTTAAAAGAATGTGTAATATTTTATTTTACAATTTTCTGTTTGAATAACGAATAAAATATGGATTTTAAGCAGCTGGAGGCGGACCTGGAGCCAGCAATCAATATCTTCCACCACGTAACAACTATCGGAAATAAATCGGCCCCAACATTCATCGCCATAGAAAAAAGAAAGAAAAACCTGACAAATTCCCGAATGCTCGGCGACAACCATCACGGACCTCCCTCGTTTTTACAGCTTTTTACTTCTTAATACCACACAATATACTTACACCACTCAGTCACATGCACATTTATATATAATCACCTCCACTGGTATTTAACGACATATATAATTATGTATCGATTAGGATAATTTAATCTCTTCTTTCTCAACGCACGTTTCGTATACGCGCGTAGTTATTATTTTTATGTATACGTTTTATACTTTGTACATGGTAATTTTTATATTATCATACATACGCTTGTACTTTCTGCTAAGCGATTGTCGAACTTATATATTTGTGTATGTATTTATACGAGCTTAATGTAATACACGAATGAAATACTCTTTCTATTTAATTTTTCTCTTTATTTATTTCTTAACATAAAACATCACCGAATACTCCGATATTAAACAGAATTAATTAGTAAAATTTAATATATTACTGGGGCCCGTTAGCCCACGATACCCCAAGAGGATGGACTAGTTTATGCCAGCACAATATGCTTACTTATTCTTTCTCTTGCCATAACCAAGGATAACGAATGCTAGACGATTGTTTTCTTACATGCGTGCTATATCAACATATTAATTATATTTCTAAATATATTCCAGCTGAAACCATGATAACACGTGGTCTCTCTCCCCTGATCTTCTCCTAAATTCATAGTCCTTACCGTAGCATTACCGACAGCAGATAAGTGACTGCGTCTCGTCGTTCTTTTATTTCACTCATCAGTCCTTTTTTCCTGTGTAGCATTCTTCTTCTGCGAGACGCAGGAATTCTCCAGCGGCTACTGAAGATCGAATGCTCAACGTACGTTTTATCCACGACTTTAATTATTAGGACAACGAGTAGGAAAGTTTGTGATACCTACTTGATGGAAAGCTTATGCCTCAAGTATAAAATGTGAATTCGTAGTTTCGCGAAATATTTTGCGACACGTACGGTATTAAACACGTCCTAAACGCCGCCGCGACCACTTGGATTTGACCCGGCTACGAAATGGTATAGCGCTGCATATCATGGAGGATCAGCGGATGCAGAAGGAACGAATATGATTGGAGCAGAGACGTCTAGACGTATACCGCAGGAGAACTGGTGTTGGTACAGCGGACCAGTGAACCTGCCATGAGCGCAAGTCAGAAGCTACTTCCGAAATTCAAGGAACCGTTCCGGATTTGGACCGTTTTGCCCAAATAATCACTATAATGTAGAGGATATGCGGGAAGACAGTTTTAGACAGTGCTGCTGATTGAATCAAGCCATGGAATACATGCATCAAGCAATGTACCACGATGGGTCGGAGCAATCCGTTCCTTATAGGAAAGGATATGATCATGGTACTTGGTACGAATGTCCTTAGTATCAAGCATTGTAATGTTGCATGTAAACATGTAGCAAGCGTTCATAGTGACTGCTTTGGTTCCGTTATCCCTGATTCCAAAAAAATATAGTGGAGCTATTTGAGGATGTCTCAAACTACACAGGCTAACGGGCTTCGATGTTTTCGCAGCTGCGACGCTGAGGGTACTCGGTTATTCTTTATATGGTCGTTAAACATCAGGATGAAAACACCCGAGTTTGGCATTTCCAAATATATAGAACATACTGTAAACGCGATTGTTTTGAAGTCTTTCGACTAATTTCTTACATAACAGTTGAAGATATGTTAAAAAATGTATGTTCAAATAATTTCTGACAAAGAAGTTCCTACTGTTTCAACTTTCTACTACTTGTAAATCAATTGCATCTTTAAAACGTTACTTTTGCGATTGTATCATCCTAATTAGACAATATAAAAGTTCTTAGTAATTTTGCTGGTAAAACAGCATGAGGCTGACGTCACAAATATCGCATCTGTGATAATCCCTAATTGTAGATCTTAAAAAAGTATTGCAATAACAATTACTTGTGATATAGATCATTATAAAATACTAATATTCCAAGTTAATTACTATGTTCGTCGCAGGAAATCGCAGAGGGTATAAAAACCATTAATTTTTTGACAAATCGGTATTTCACACCTGAGACACAAAGTACCTTTTAACGTCACGTCGATCCTGTCTACTCTCTCCTATCTCTATCTACTGAGCATTGTGAATACAGTTAATTTACGCGAGCTCAGATGTCACTAGCACCCAAATCACGAGAGATGAGCGCAAAAGAAAAGTTTATCATGGTAATTCTTATTTAAATTCCAATAAAGTAAATTCACCGAAATTCGAATAATTTAACCTCAACATCATTCTTCATTACTTCAAATCGATTAACGATGACCATAAATAAGATATAGCGAGAGTAAGCGAGAAATGTTTGTTACATTTATCCTTTTCTCATCTTAAGAAGCTCAAGACAATATGTATAAAATAAAATCATCACCTATTTCACGAATTACGATAATGAGACCCCATTTATTTATTGCAAACATTTATATAGTTAAATAAATTAAACACTAACGGGGACAATTAATTCCAGTTTGATTAGTTGAGTGGTTTTTGCAAATATAAATATGACAACTTCTAAACATAGACAGAGCAGGGAATTAAATAACTTTACTCATTTATACAGGAACAAAAATTTCAGCTTGGAAATGTGGAGGATCAAGGGTAGAAATAGTAAACTGCCGGAGCAGTAAATAAATAAATTACCACAATATTAAATATACTTTTTGTTTATAAATTAACAAGTAGGGCCAATCCCAGCAGCACTGCAATGCCGGGCCGACCCGTGGCAGAGGAGGAGCGAGCCCCGCCGACTCCGCCGAATTCCAAAAATCAGACTAATATTCTGACTCCCCGATGGGGAGTGTATCAGATATTAAGCTGATAAGAACAGATACTACACTTTGATCTTAGCCATCAGGCCGAGAAGCGATAACGATTTTAGTTTTCTGTTTGTATTTAACGACTCTGCCCCTTAATCTCTCTAGTGAGAAAGTTTCATTGGAATGCACCTCCTAGCGGCGTGAATATGAACTTTCTTACTTCATTTATAGGGCATAAGTATATATGTAAGTGCGAGGGGTTATATGAATAGATATTTCTACCTATTACAAACCAAACAGAAATTTGTTATATCTAAAAATTACGTAAATGCGATATTATTGTAAGCTGACAATTGAAAAATCAAAAAATTTGAGAATCTGGGAATCGTAAAATTTAAGAATTTGAAAAACTGAAAACTCGAAAGTTTGAATATTTTTGATGTTACCATGATAGAATTAAATTTTAATACACGGCTAATAATAAGTTCTTAGAAATCTTAGTAGATAGCGTTAGTGTATTACTTTTAGCAGTATGTATCATATGTAGTATAATTGAAATAAAATAAATTAACATGTGAGTTTCTGAAATTGCAAGATTACCATCGTTGTTGACTAAAGTCTGCAACTTATTATAGAAATCGAAATAAAAGATATCTGGAAAAATGTAGTTTAAGAAAAAAGTTTATTAAAAATCATTGAATCTCCTAAAAAATAGACCGTAAGTAATAATAAAACTATAGATTTTTATTTATATTTTACACTATCTCGATAGTTATAATTATTGAATTGTCGAGTTCTATTAAGTATTTAGTCTAAAAGGTGACAGGAAGATCTGTTCCCGATATCGTGGAGAGGTGTACTATACAAAAGAAATAGCGTTACCGGTACTGTTTCTACATCCGACATAGCGTGTGAAACTAGTCATGCAAAGGGACCGATGCAACAAGAGCCTGGGAGTGCCTTTTTAATGTCACGGAAGGAGTTACCTTTAAGTATCGTCCGTGTCGAATCACATGATTCGTTAGATTGGGGGAGAGTCCGATAATGGGTGAATGGTCGAAGATGTCCATTGTTTTATTCTACATATCTCCTTTTCCCTTATGCCACTTTTCCAATCACAGGTACGCTATACCATTTTTAATCATTCAAAATTGAAATGAATAACCTAGAAATCTACGTGTCTAGCTTCGAGATTTATTTATTTCTAAATATTATATTCCCCTTAGTTTGATTATTTATTTAAAGTGACAAATTATTTATTAAAAGTGATAAATAATACTAAATGGAGATTTTATCGATATTTGCATAATCTTCAAGTCAATAGTGTGAGGAAATAAACAGCAGGGGTGCAAGGGTGATCATTGCCCCCACCCCTCAAAGCTATAGTAATTTTAGTATTACTTTCACACGGGCATGGTTGTCCTTTAGTTAAGGTAATTATTACCGCGTGCATGATAAAGATGCACTTGTAGCGAAGTGACAAACGTGATTTGCTACACGGTAGAATTTACTTTTATTACTGTAAAGAGTTTTATCGTCAATCATCAATTAAGACACGATGGTTTTAAAGCTTGCTGTCTTCTTGTCTTGTAAATTTGTTTTCTTACGAAATTCAGAAGCTATTATTGTTACTATAATTCTTATTTTTCACTTCACTTTCAGATTATGCACATATGTACTACTTGATTCAAGCTTGGGCAAATCCTATTTTCACTAAAGATAAAATCTAATAATTTGAAATAATTACTCATCATAACAATTGTATTAGGCTTGTATTATGTGTTATATCCAAAAATATTGAAATGTACGGATGGTACGATAAATATTATTATTCGTGAATAGGTTAGGAAAGTTAATATCAAATTAAACATTAATTTGTCTCTGTATATTATTATTATACGTATGTATATGTACATTGTTACGAACTTGACTATTGTTTCTCATGAATTTTAATTATGTGAGGTTATGTAATGATCGTTGTTATTGAATAATGGCGTTATGCAGTCGTAGTATGATTAATTAGGATACATGATTTTTAATTAAGCGCGGCAAACGACAAACGACATTCCTCTTCCGTCGTTTGAAATACAGTGAGAATCCAGTGGCAACCGTTCCGACCTAATTTCACATAATTAAATGGTTATACGGTCCGTTGAGGTTTCATTAAGCTCGTGCGGCTAATTAACAAAACGCTGACATTTTGCAGCCGCGCTATGTCATCAAATCATTCAGCATTTCCACTTTCCATTTTAATGTTTTATTACTTCATTATTTATTATTGCACTTCTACTCTCTTGTAAAAGTTTTCTAATTTTAATATTCTCAGTTTCTTAATTTTTCCAACAGTTCTTTAATTTCATAGTTTTCTTAAAAATTCCAATGCTGCTAATTTAGAAACTTCTCTTAAAGTTTCAAAATATCCCCAATTTCATAATTTCCTTAATAGTTGTCCAATTATTTTCATAGGAATCCAAACGACTAAATAAAGGGGATGAATCCGATCCTGTTCGCTAACCTTCCTCGATGATGACCTTAGCCAACCGCTCATCATTCCACCAAGCACGTACTGCTCGACTGATTTGCATAAGACCAGAGTAAGTATTGAGCGAGCGCGAGGTCGAAGCAACATGTGCTTCGACAGATCGAGCTCTTGCTTTACGGCCATGATCCGGCTAATACACGTACACACCTCCTTCTATATTCTACTGTAAATTTTATTTGCAACCTAGGTACAAAGATCAAATTAGTCTTAGTTACTTTCAGGTATATATCCTGCCCCTCGCTATTTCTTCGTGAATGTTTCATCGATTCCTACCTATTGAAGGCTTCGACTGTTCCTTCAATATCCTTGACTGATGAAGCATTCTGTATTAATTAAATACTATTTGCGCTTTGGTAATTGCACCATTTCAATTTCTATTTAAAACATCAAGAGAATAGTAGGAAGGAAAAGTGGATTATCTGTTCTTCTTCAATAATGTTTGGATAATCAGGTATTCTTGATTAATTAAGAAATTTGTCTACTTTAACAACCATCGTGTACTTCAACTAATAGATCTCAATGGATATACATATTCTAGTTCTTTGTCATAAGACTATAGATATTTATGCACAGAATTATACAATGGAATTTAGAGAAAATAGTTTGCGTTTGTGCATTTTCCGCATTTCAGAAATGAATTAATATATACATACTAATTTTAATACTCGGGTTATGAAAGAGAATTCTAAGGGTTTACTTAATTATTCTTTATTTTAACTGCTTATTACTTCCTTATAACTGTTTATACTACCTTTCAGTTATCATTTCACAAAAGAGATGATTTCATTGTATGTAACTGAAATTCGGTTTACAACTGACATTTGAAAAATTGCCACGAGTCATCAGATTCGCATAAGTAGAAGAAGAGAAAGCAGAGAGGGGGTTGAAAGGCAAAAACGCTTAGCGAGTCACGGTTCACAGCTATCGAAATTCGATTTCGTAACGATTCTGTTTGGTATTGTGTTCCTTGATGCGAGATCAGCTGATTGCGATTTTAACGCGCGGGAGGCAATCAGATTTCAGCGAGACCTTTTCGAGTCGCGTACTGCAAAGACGATGAACAAGCCAAACATACGCCATTAGAACTTGTTATCCTGGCCAATTTGTTCACGAAACCAAGATCATTCGAACACATGGGTAAGAATTATGCAGTTGACCTAGCCTCTCTTTCAATCATCTTATTATTACTATAGAACTATTTGGTCGCAATTTTGTTCAGTCAAATGTTACAATGATCAAGAATATTATGTGAAGGCCAAACATTTTTTTACATTTTTCAATCTCAATTTTCACCTCTTAACCCACAAGAGTTTAGATTACATATTACTTTATTTTTCAATCTTTTTTGCTATGGTAATTCTAGCTCAGATTGTCATTGTTACTTATGATTTAATGGTTTCAATGGAGAATTACTAGTAATAACCTCTCACAGTTCTCAATTTATAATTATGAACACTTTTCGCTTCTTAATTGCAATTTAATTCAAATGGTTCCATTTGAAGATCACATAGGAAAGACACGATAAGCCCACCTTTGTTAATTTTACAATTTGCTTCATTTTAATCTATATTTTGCGTTTTACATATTACAATTACTTTTACATTGAATTAGTATAAAGCGAATTGGGCATATTTTTGAAATTAAATGATTTTTTCTGCGCTGCTCTATTTTCGTTTACTTTTGATAATAATCTAACCTCTGAATGGGCAAAATTGTAATAAATGTTTCGTCATCTCAAAAATGCTTCAAAGTGAATGCACTACATCAATCTGAAATTTGTTAGAAATCTTTGTGAATATAGAAATTTGAATTTCTACATTTTTCGTGGTTCTTAAGGATGGTTAGGATTAATACGAATCGCGAATAGAATAGAATGAGCAGATACGTATCGCACGAGTATATATTCCGTTGCGAGAAAAAGTGTCAAGTTCGTGTGAAATTAGATAGTTTATTAGATACCTCTCGATAAGGGAATACAATGCTTGAATACTCGACGGCGGGATACTCCAGCGAACTTCGCATAATGGCAGGATGTTTATGCTTCGCGCGAATCGTAAATTTAAGGGACGCATGTACGATAAAGTTGCCAACTGAGTACTTTAACGGAAAACCATTAAAACAGTGTTTCCCAAACTCGTGTCTCCGCCACGTGGTATGATATATTATTATGAATATAATTTTTAAAAAGATGAAACCTGGATCTTATGTTTTACATATTTTTACAAATTTCATTAGTAATAATATGTGTGATTACTATTTGGATACGATACTTTGAATTATCTGAAAATTGTAGTAGTAATAGTAATTGAAATTTCTCACATTAGTTACATAATTGGAAATTATTATGATACGACTTGGGGCATACTTAAATATAAATTTAAACTGACAACAAAAAGCACTGTGTTCAATAATTATAGTACTTCGTTAAAGAATTAATGTATTTAACAAATTTCTATATAAACTATTATCACATGAAGTCTAAATTACTGTACACGTAGTCATTATTGTATAATCATTCATCGTGAACTAATTGGATTTTAATGGCAGTTTTTGGCAGGTTTTTAATAGCAGATTTGATTAAAATGAATGACGCTTCAGTTGTGTAACAAGTCCCATACAACAATATCTATATAACCGAAGAGTGGAAACTAGTTGTTGAGAAGCACTGCATTAGAATAATACGCAACAGAAGAAACGAGGATTATCTCTGGATATTAGATCTTCTCAAAGGAGACCTCATTAAGGCTACTTGTTTTGATGTTTGAGCTCATTAAACCCGATTCTCGATATGATTACCGCCATAAATCATTGTTATTGAGATTTCTATGCGTAGTTGGCGCAGGAAGTAAACGAAGAATCCGCCATCCGGTTGAAACGCATCTTCCTAACAAATTGATAAGCATATTCGCATCGTAATGTCTCTATCTTAAAGTAAATTTACTCCAGATGATTAATTAGGTCAAGACAAACCAAGTACGTTCATTTATATGACATGGGTTACAAATTTTATGATATTTGTCCGATGGTTGAGAAATGCAATCTAATTTGAATGATTAATTAGGCCAACGATATAAAGAAAATGTTTTCATTAATATAATTTACAAATTTGTTTGTCATTTTTCAGTATTTGAAAAGTCTAACTTAATTGAAACTGAGATAATTTCCATATGAGCCAAGGGAAAGCGATGGTCACCATGACTTCCTTATGGGATGGGATGCCCTTTAAAGTGGCCTTTGCTTCAACGGTGTTCCTTTACCTTCGATATTAGTATTCATTATCTACTTTTTTATCACCTACGATTACATGGTTCACCAGTGGACGATGGATGTTAAAACAGCGACGAATAATAAATTACTACTTCTCGTAATTTCATTTCATAGTACCAATATTCTCAACACCTTCCGCTAAATGCGTCTCGAAGATGCGTTACAGCACCTCCGTATAATTTGCCGGTCAATGCAAAACAAAAATTTTCTTCCTTTCTCACGGCGAAAGGTATTTTAATATAATAACTCCAGAGTATTTAATATGCTGTTACATTCCGCATTTTTTAACGTTTACTCTTCGTATTTTCTACTTCAACACTTTTGCAAACCTGTTCTAGTGGCCTTTCAAGGATCACATATTAGTTGATACTATGTAATCCTAAAGTTAGGTTTATGAGATTATTAGGTAATAAAGTAAAGAGAAGAACTCTGAAAAAACATGAACTCTTTAATTTAGTTCTTGAAATTTTGTATTACAATTTGAATGATCTGAAGAACTTAAAAGTGTAATTTAAAAAGTCCCAAGATCAACACATTCTCTACTTGTCGTCAGGATTACTGAAAGGCATGAGAGCCAAGAGCTATGAGCAACTCTCAAAGAATTAAGTACATCTTAACTTTCTCACTGCATTAACTGTCCAATCCAAATATTTCAAGTCTCATATTACAATAAATTAAAAAAACCCAATGTGAGATTTATAAAAATTTATAAAGAATTAAATTCTTCTAATCTGGAACTGTTGTGAGCTTCCTGCATGCATCAGGTATACAGTCCACATATTCCAAATCCCATATTCATTCAGAAACTGCAGAAAGATCCATATATAAATATAAATATTCAAAATATTTTTAAATGTAATTAATTTCAGACATGTACTCAAGTTACTGATAAAGTACCATCACTCCTGGCAGCAAAATGACATAAAATGTGAAAACAGTGTCACAGGTCTGCAAGCAAGTCTCATCTAAAAAGCCATATATACTGAAGCAAATACTATTATTAAATAGTACAAAATCCAATGTATTTGGACCCAATTAATCAACATAAAAATCCTATAATAAATGATATGTCAATATTTCTTGTATATACAAATATTCCAAATGTCTTTAAGTAATTGAATAATTGTCTCAGTCTTGTGTTCAAGTCATAAGCACACCTGGAAACAAAATGATCCAGAAAGTGGGAATAGTTTTAACAAGTGGTTTTGGTATACAACATGTTGCATCACCTAAAAGGCCATGTAGTCTGAAAGAAATAGCAACCAGGTCATAATCACGTCACAAATGAGAGTCATCAACGCCACTACAAATTACAAATTGCTGTTCGTTGGTACGTCGGTTCTCGAGCCTCTTTGAACCACGTCAGTAAATCAACCATAACGTCCCCTCGCCTCGCGTAGGCGTGATTTTTATGCTACCACAAGAGGCATATTTCTTTGGACGATGCAGAACAGTGTTAAAAGTAACGGGACTGAAGGCGGTACATCTTGTTCGATGTAATTGCTCCATCGCACTCGATCAGGTTGCAAATCAATAGAATCGATCGGACTGGTGGTGTTCCGTACGTCGACGGCGAAATCAGGATCTTGGACAGGTTATGGACACGTTGGAAGCTTGCACGATCTCCCACGTGTCATATAACAATGTTAATTAAGAGTCACAACGCACATAAATACGCCAGAATTGTATGGTAATGGAAGTGAAGCAACATGACATAAGGCTAAGGAAAAGTCTGTTTTTAAGTCATATAGAAAATATAATAAATTATATAACATTATTGTCAACATTTTATAGAAGATTATTTACAGCGTTTTAAAGCTCTATAGATATTACGATTAATTATCAAAAAGACCATGTTACTGTATCTGAAGAAATGTGATAACACTTGGAAGGAACTTAGATAATTAAAGATAATGTATACCGCTTCTTTACTATTAAATATATTATTAAATCTCCTTTCAAGTGTTATAAAAAGAATTCTGCAATATGTACGTATAATATAATAATATAGCTAGATTAATATTGCCATTAATCAGTGCTGCAAAATCAACAATACTACTGGTCATCAGCTCTCTGGAGGATTTGCCAATATTTGTACCAACTACTGAAGCACTGTAGAAACGATTAATCGAGAGGCTATCGATCCTGGTTTCTTCTCTTCCCAGCGTATAAAGTTTTCGTAATCACGACCGGCGCTGTGCCAATGGACGTATCGTTAACAGGATCTATCATTGAATCTTGGTCTTAGAGCGAGAGCAGAAAGGCTGAAAAACGAAATGGCATAATTTACAGGCCAACAATGAGATTATAACCGGTATACCGTGACGGATATGCCGCGTATGAAAGCCGAATGAAAAATATCAAATTGTTCCCATCGCTTTGTAAACGGATGAAAAAGGGCCGGAACAAAGAACGCCGACAAGACATCCGGCAAATTTCGATGAGATATCTGCTATTAATATACCATTCGGTCCCATCAGTGATAACTCGATGTATTGCAAAACTATGGTGTCTCAAAAAGGCTATATCTTCTATTACTGTGTTACTACTCCTTATATGACAATAGAAGTGAAGCAACGCGACTTTGTACATGTACAAAAACTGTATTAGGTGCAGTCTGAATAATCACACTCTGTAAGGGTCACATCTTAAAGCTTAACTTCAAAACATAACTTGAGCCCATATTGATGTTGCACCTAGGACCTGCAAAAGTATGAATGCAACCCTGAATAAGTCCAATAGACAAAATTCATCTAACTTTATGTAAATTTTTGTATTAAGAAAAATTGAGAATTTGATTAATCAGATAATAAGACCAAAAGAAATAACAATGAATATACAATTTTAAATCAAATTTTGAAACCGGTCATTTGACCAGGCCAGGTAAGGTTAATATTAAAGTTAATTCTACAAATTGGGGAATATAGCAATATCATTAGAATAACGAGGTGCAATGTTGCAAACTGACATCAAATTAAATTTCGCGCCGATTCATTATCGTACTGCGTTGCGCTATAGGATAAAAACCAGATGGCATCAAACATAACCATGAAATGATTTATGTTTTGCAGTGGATCAAAGGGCAGACGTATTTTCTGTGGAATCAATTAAGCGTCATAACATCATTAAGGCTCAGGAGCACAGTACAAAACCGTAGAAAGTCAGTCAATTAATTATCGTCTGTACCATCTTCATTTATAATTACACAACTTTTAAACAGTGTGCGTTCCGTGTCATTACGTTTCAAGGGTTACAGTAATCACGATTGCATAATTGGAAGATCGAGAACAATTTCTTTTTTATATTTCCCTTTTCAAAAGTTGCGTTGGAATAACGAAATCACTGAAGCACCAAACCAATACCGTCAGGATGGTTTAAAAGGAACTTTTTACTCGCTATATTAGGATGTTTTGTAATCAGTGATTACTAATCACACATGCTTCTTTCATGTAATTATAAATAATGACAGACGTGCCTAATGTAACTAGATGTTTAAATTACCAGGGGTTGAGGGAAGAACCCTTGGCCCACTTTCAATAATCATAAAAAGGAGAAAGTCATTGTGAAATATTCGCCACGTTATGAGATCTTCTAACACCTGTTACAGAAGAAGAGGAGCATTTATACTTGTGCAACAAGGAGAGATCACTTGACTGTACTAAGTTTAGAACTTCTTTAAAGGAAGTTACGGAATATCTGTAGATATATTTAAGTGGTTAAGTCAGGTTCCCTGTACAAGATTCTATTTCTTCAAAGAACATTTCTCTTTGAATCTTTTCAGACTGCATACATATAGGGTACCTACTCTACTTTAGAAATTAGAGTGCTTTTGTTATTTGTAATATCTAGAATGACTTCATACTAAAAAGATTTCAAAATATTATATTTGAAAGTTAAAAATTTGTTGATCAGATTTAATCAGTAGAATGGATAAATGTCAGTTTGTTTCTTTTTATTGATGCCACTGTGTGCAACTTATTATAGCTCCGAGCGAGGATGAAACCACATTCCTCGCGCCACTTCATAAGAATAAAAGAACGTCTAATTGTCCCATTCGGTTGACGTCTCCAATCGTCTTAGCTACCACTTTACTGAATTGGAATTGTATGGTAATCACGTTCAAAATAGCGCGACGTTCGTTCTTCCCGACTACGGATGATCAATTTCAAGCGATGAAAAATCATAGCACGTTGTTGTCCTTTCGCGATCACTAAGGAGATCCGAGGTAAGCTTAATACTAATTGTTTCACTTCCATTGTATGAGATGTTCTAGAATCGTGAGACACTGAGCGCAATGAAGATTCTTCATTTTTTTAATATCCTATACACACCGTAATTAAACTATAATTAGTATCATTGAGTTACAAATAATTCACAACCAATTCTGGATGCGGTTGCTATAATATTGGAATTTTTATCTATGATCTACTGGAATCAGTTGTAAGTAATACTCTTTTTTTAAATATTCAATATCGAGTAAAATCTTGTTAGTATTCAGTAAATTAATGAAATGTGGAGAAGATAAATTTACAATTTGTAAAAGAAGGAAATATCTTAAGTAAAGAGGAATTACAAAAATGTCCCAAATTGTGCCATAATCTGAGATTGTAGGATTGAAAGTTCCTGTTTCCCTTAAGTTAACCCCGTTCGGTTCCTCGACCTCTTTTCTGGTGGAAACTAAAGGGTTAACACAGTTGACTGTTATCCAACGAAGAAAACGTTCTTTCACGCGAGGTCAGAGAAGAAAAGGAGGCAGTAAAGATCAAGGTTCGTTGAATTAGATTCCATCTGATTTCGAAGTGCGTGACATTAACACCTCGCTTCTGGATCGAGCGCGATGCTCTCCTCAATGGATGCCAGCATTCTTCTCTTCTTCTCTTCTTCTCTTCTTCTCTTCTTCCCTCCTCGACGGCCGTCTTCTGCCCCGTTGTCCTTCCCTCTCCTTCGCAGCACATTGTGTTCAAGACATTCGTGACATTTCATCCTCCTCGATCTTAAAGTCTATGCTCCGAGATAGTTCTTCGTAGGTTACGTGAACCGCTCTGCCTTGATACCCACCAGACTCTGCAACTGTGCCTGCTGCTCAACAATGGAACCCCTGGAAAAGTGTTTGATTATATTCAATTCTACTGATTCCCTTTTCAGTTTAGATGGAACGAATAGAGAACAACTGACCAGTCTTTGAAACTCTACCTACATAACAATTGAAGAATATCCCTGGTAAAAATGTTTAATTAGCTTCGATCGTATTGATACCCTTTATGAGATCAGATGGAACAAACAGAAGAAAACTGTTGATTATACTAGTTGCTTGTGATGTAATTGGATCGTAGAGCAGCATTCAAATCTAAGTACAGTATAAATGAATTATTTCATTGCTCTTTAACATCTATACAACCGCTCAAGTAACGTTTGCAGACATAGGTCCACGTTTGATAATTTTCTAACCAGAATTCCTCGATGCCCCACAAAAATGTATGTTAAGTTACCTAATTTTTAATAATATTGAGAATTAATGTTTATATGTTATTTATTCTTTCCAATTTACAGTTCTGAAGAAGTTTACGTCTCAATTGTAAAGTATATCATTGATGGGGTATAGTTTCCTTGCGATGGCCATTATCAATCGTGCAGGACAGTAAAATTCAATGTTTAATAAATCTGACCGCAGACAGGGAATGTTGAACACTCGTTCCCGTATTCAGTTTCATCTCTGTCTCGCATAAATTGTCGCGTGTCTGCGCGCGGTTCGACCATAAATCCACGGATGCTGGCTGACATGCGTCTTCGCTTGTGTCGTAAAGCAATTAAAGTGACGAGGATGATGCTGCGACGCGTGATGCATCCGCGAGCGCCGATTTTACAAACTTGGAAATGTCGGTGAGATTATTCCAACGACGGATAACCGGTATACAGTAACTGACAAAATTCACGCTTAGAAAAATATATATATGTTAGTCCACATTTGCTCTCTATATTTTGTTATGAGGTTTGAGATTTTGGTAAAAGTATGTCATCATTTTTGCTCTTTCTAACTTCTTGTACAAGCAGTATTGTTTATAACATAATAGTTCAAACTTGATTTCAACCATTAATCATAGCTAATCAGTTTTCAACTTTTATTTATGAAGAAACTAAAGAAACGGTCCAAAACTATTAGATTGTCTGTCAACATTTGTTCTTATTTGCTTTGCTACATGATTTTAGTCATAAACCTGAGGAATAGTGAGGAAGCTAGTTAATTTATATATAGGTAAAAGATTGATTGATTGTTACAAAGGAAAGTAACATATAGTAATAAAAAAGAGGTTTAAAAAATAAGAAAGAGAAAATCATTGCATAATAAGTTAGGTCATATTTTACTCTCATTGTTTTGTATTCTGAGAGACTCGTTAAATTCGAGAAACATGTGCATATGTAAAAAATGGTCATTTCATAAATTGCTTGATCGTATAAACGGCAATCACCGTTCAAGCCTTATGCAATCATGGATTTGATGGACCAAAGAGTATCTTAAGGCAGTGGAATTCCCAAATTCTTTCACCATAATCATCCTTCCTTTACAAATCTTCTGTACAAATTTTTTTGCACATATTTTTGTACACAGGCTGTCAAAGCATGAACGTATACAAATATAAAAATTTATAATAAATACCTAGTTCATTGGCAAGCGAAGTTTCCCACATGCTAATTAATTTAAAAAAAATGTAAACTATATTGAAAATTACACAAACTGACTAAAAGGAAATAATAAATAAAATGTGGCAACCTCAAGAATGGGTTAAATTCTAAAATCTGTTTTAACACCTTGTATTAAATATTTTCATTTTTACATAAGGCGTAGAAAGTCTGTTGGAAATTATACTAAAAGCTTGATCAAAAGTATGGCCAGCAAAGAGGTCAAGCATTCTTTATAAGAAAAACGTATTTACTTCCTCCGTGGCCTTCTGAAGAAAAGGGGGAAGAAAAAGAAATGTTATAGCAGAGGAGAGTGAACTTAAAAAGAAAACAGGCACTAAAGTCATTTAATTACCCTGAAAAAAGACTGATTAACGATAACCCAGAGGACTATAATAGCATTCCTCTGTTAACCTCTTTTATGAGAATAAACAAAGAGGCCGATGCGCGGTTGCACCGTGGTGTGCTTAAAGTTTAAGGCGAAGTAAAAGTTCAACGCGACGTCGTTTTATTAACGAACAAGATCGGAATGCGAATGCAAAGTATAGTGGTGACGAGAAAACGGAAGTGGCTTTAATTGATGATATTTGGCTTAAAATTCGGCTTACAAAGCCTTGAGTTTCTCAAGATTGAAAATCTTAGGCTTTTGAGCCTTCAAACCTTGCGAATTCCAAAATTTTGAATTCTCTCAAAATATCGAGTCTCTTAGTATTTGAATTTCAGAAATTCGTGATTTTAATTTCCCGGAAATTTCGAGTTCCAGAGTATTATGTTTCCCACGATTTTGAGTTTCAAAGTTTTGAGTTCTCTAAGAATTCGAGTTCCAGAGCTTCAAACTCTTCACGTTTCGAATTCCACAGTTCAATTTTCCCAACATTTCGAGTTCCTTAAATTTTCAAATTTCAAAGTTTTCAGTTTCCTAAAATATCACTTTCTAACGCATTCAGTTCTCTGATGCTCTCGAAAATGTCGAGTTCCGAAGCTTCCAGTTTCCTAATGTTAACTTAAGCAAAGAATACCATTACATCTATGACGATTTCAATTCGAGCAACTAATCTTTGCCTTTTAATTTACTCTCCAACAGCGTCCCGGTTCGTTTCAAGATTTGGATCAGCCACTTACACAAGACAGGTCACGCAAGCTACGAACCACAATCTTGGGTGGCGAGACTGGAAGGTTGTGACGACCGAAATGTCAGGAACGTTTTCGAATGATCCAACTCGTGAAGCAGAAGAAGAAGAAGAAGAAGAAGGTAAGTTAGAAAACAGAAGTGCAAACGGGCGCGCAAGAAGTTGCGTGATGAAGATGTCCTATTATATGAGATGGCAGAAAGAAAAAGGAGTGCTAAGGTTGTTAAAGTTGTTGAGATGCTCCACGTGAGCTGTTGCTACGCTTGGAAAACCCTTGTGGGCTCATTTCACGGATTTGGCCAGGAGAATAAAAGAGGAACTGTACAGGAGCCAATGATGAAACAGTCGAGCAGATTCAGAAGAAAGATTGCGTTCATTTTCTTGTTCTAATTGACGTTTAAATGCTATTTATGTTGTGGGTATTTGAATAGAGGTATCAATTGAATAACAGAATAGATAGCAATGAGTGTAAGTAAAATTGTAAAGTTGAACAGCGTAACTATACAAAGTTTTGAGATTTAGAGGATCTTTGGATTCTACAAAATTTTTCAGCATGGAGATTTGTATTGTAGAAATTTCAAAGATTTTGATAATTTCAAGTTCCAATGACTTGATCTTCCCGATTAAATTTATAGTATTAGGTTTGTATGGTGTAAAACATATTATTATAAGAATATAGGATGCAATATATAACATATCTTAGAAATTATTATAAAAAGTGATTAACTTATCCAATGGAAGTTGTATAAATTATGTGATGCATTAGTCTGCAAAGTTAACAGTTACACGATTAATGGTTAAATGTCAATGTCAAAATACCCACTTGATTATCGTGTATGAAAAAGGAAACTGATGATTTTCATGGTGTACCATGATGAAACGGGGACACGCTTGTTTAAGATCATCATTAGACAGCATCATTACAGAATGTAGTAAATCTCATAGTACTTGCCATTACATCGGTAATGGATATCTTTTAATATATAATCAACATTCCTGAAATTGAAATATCTGTTAAATGTAGAACTTGAAAGTGTAAAATTGACGAAATCTTCCTGAGAAGATCTAAAATCGAGAAATCGCCAGTTAGAAAATAATTTGCTAGTATCATTATGATAATTACTATCTACCCATCATTACCCTAATTAAGCTTATAACGAGCTGTGACGCGACACTAGCGCGATATAACTATTAACTAACATTTTCCAAAATATAGAGTTTCGAAATTGAATTTCCTGATATCATAGCTAGCTCTCTAAAATTTTGAGTTTTGACGTTTGAATCCCTAAAATTCTGATCTCCAAAGCTTTGTAAGTCCTCAAATCTTTCAGAGCTTCCAATTTCCCTATAACATTGATTTAATCAAACAACACCATTAAACCTATCATCACTTTAATTCCAACCACTATACACCATACCATATATAAAGCAATTTTTCAGTGAAGACATTTCCTATAAATAGCTACATCCTTGTGTTCACCATCATTCACCTTTGACCATATAAACGCATCAAAGGGGAAACCAGATTTCCAAATGTGTCAGATGAATTATGACCATGAGTATTAGGCGTTCCAGCGACCAGGTGTAACGGTCAAATCTTATGGATGTTGGCTGCGTTTTCACATCAAGGTGGCGAGAGGAATAGGCCAAGTGGAACGTAGAGTTCGCACGAGTGCGCGAATTCAATGGAAGGTTATGAATATCCGATCCTCTGTCGAAGTTGCGTGTCATAGTTAGCCGGCTTCTTCGCGCCGTGACGCCTTTGTCTGTTGCGCATCTAAGTAAGTAGGCATTCCCTCGGTCACGATGAAAGTGAAAACTCTTCGTTCTAGTCGCAGATGACCTACTGCTTGCCAAGAATCTGGGTGCTCCATCACACCGTCTCTTCCCGTCCATTCCCGTGTTACGAACCACTTAAGAACCTCGACCACCAAATTTGTCATACAGTGACTGCAAAAAGTATTTGTATAGCGTTGTATTTATTGTAGCTAGCTAATCGCTATATTTTTATGATTATAATTAAAAAGAATTCAGGTATAAAATTGTATAAAATTCAGGTATAAAAGGTTTGATTCACTAAATACTATATAGACTATTGTACTTTAGATATTTCATACGATTTTCCACAATATGTGTATTTTATGTATTTTTGTACCTGCAAATTTCCTGTAACTACGTAAAAATCAACAATCTACTAATAGTATTTATACATACTACCTACTACATAGTAGTATACTAGCTAATTTGGTGTAACGGTATTAGATTTTGCGTTATTTAGCAGTGCTTTCACAGGACTACAGAAATGAAATACTAGAC